>NW_006799986.1:2254916-2277370 GCF_000485575.1 Poecilia formosa | reverse complement strand
ATGTGAAGTTTAGGACACTTTGGGTTTGTATGAAACTCTGGTTCACCATGGTGCCTTGTTTTTCCTTCCTATTTGCCCATTTTTCATGCCTGTATTTGTCTGTTTATCTTTCTAAAAAATATTTCATGAATAAACTTTAAACAACTTTTTGAAAAAGATTATGATATTTTATTCAGCTGCAGTGAAGATGACGATGAAGAAGTGGAATAAGTAAATATCTCTCAACACTGAACGTAGCTTGCATCAGTGTGTGAGGGGGGCTGTACAGTATGGTGTGTTAAAGTGCAGCTCGTGTACTGGATGTACAATACAACCAAAATCAATAAATAAAATTAAAATAAAAGCCACACACCACTGGAACCATAAAAAATAGATTATGATGAAACTTAACAAAATTACCCATCAAAAAATATCACAATAGAAACCGAGCTCATTTATTCATCATGAGATTTAATTGATGAACTGCTTATTATGACAGGTTGAGGTCAATCTTTCATTTATTTCTATTTACCTTTTATTTCTTTTCTCAACAGAACATTAATTCAAAGTTTGTTTGAAAGTTGCTAAAGAAATGTAATGCTACTGATGGTGTTTTGAACATCTTGTTACCATCCAGCATGTGAATTGTCTGTTTTTGTGCCAGATTTCCTCTAATGTGAAGGTGATAACACAGGTCATCGTTTATCAATCAATCGATCAAGTTCATTCCTATAGCAGATTTCAGCAACGAGGCAGATCAAAGTGCTTTACATCATGAGAACATCATGAACACATCATACGGTCAACAACAGTTTAGTTTGAAAGATTGAAACTTCAGTTTACGTTCTGCATTTTTGTACTTTAAAGATTTGCACACCGGTTACCAGTCCTGCCTTTTTCATTCACCTTTGACAGAACTCAACATAAAATATTCAAAAGAAGCCAAGTTAGCAGGCAGGAGAGTAAGTGTGGTGAATTCAGCCTTAATCAGGTGAAATGCATAAAGGCTGCACTGACTTGTGAAACAGAATATTCACTCCTCAGCTTCAGTTGTGCTTTTTTTTCTATCCTCTGCACCAAAACTTCAAATTGATTCTGAATTCTCCACACACACTCAGGCCACCAGTGACCCCATTTCACAGGCAACCTGCAGAGTTACAGCACAGGGCAAGCGATGCGGCGTGTAACCTGGTTTCTCTGTGACTGCTCCTCCATTTGTCTGCCAGTTCTCCTCTTTCAGCAGGTGCATGCTGTCCTGTTCCCGCACGGCCCACTGCTGCGCGCTAAAACTGTCCGCGACTTGCTTAGGCACTTCCTGCACCAGCAGCAGCGGCGCCGCCGCTGAGGCAAAGGCAATGTGTCAGAGCAGAAACGGCTCTCTTACGACAGTATCATATATTCCAAGCACAGAAGCTTTTTCCATCAGAAACATTTCATTTCATTTGGAGAGGCCACCTTCTTGTTTGTTAGGGCAGATGAATCAGCTCCAGATTGATGTGGAGAGTTACCAGGTGACAGCGCATGTCGGCTGTTGTTTTCTGGTCAAATTGCATTTGCTGCGACGACGTCGCACCGGGAGATGAGGTGTGGTGACCTCTGAGGATGATTAGAAAACATCATTATTTCCCAGCTGTGGGACACTAACTGCTTATGACCGCCGGTGATTCGTTCCGCCGCCGCGCCGCCCTCTCCCCGCGACGTCGTCGCCGTGGCCACCGAAACAAGGTGTCATCCGCGTGGAAAAAATCCGCTTTGCCAATTTGTCCTCGGCCCCGATTTCAACTTCAGCTTTGATCAAGAGGCGAGGCTGCTGATGGGAGCAAAATGCTGCAACCTGAGCCGCCACTGGAATGTCTGTCAGACAGCCAAATGATTTGCTATGCAAACCATTATTCATATCTGACAACATGCCGAGTGGCTACTTTGGTATTAATGGACCCTCAAACTGGAAGGCTCTTATTGATGTTGACAGCCACACCTCCTAAACAGCACACTCATCACGCCCGACTCTGACATGACTAATGAACGCAAGACTGATGGGCACAGAAAGCGCGGGCACATGGAAAACTGGAGCAGCCTGGCGCACCTGTAATTGAAGCTATATTGTTAGTGTCAGTCACTGGCTTCATGTGGACATTATTAGTGAAGGAGCTTCGTCAGAATCAGTTTCTCAAACGCGATTGAATGGGACAAACAACGTATGGGGATAAGAATGAGCATGATGCAACATTATCAAATAGAAAACACCATTAAATATGTAGTTCTTTCAGGTTAAGTGCTCACATAATGAGGCTGAGTCATATTTTACTCGTTTCTGAAAAAAAAAGTAATTTAATCTCACTCAAACTACAAAATATAAAATTTTTTACACATTGAGATAAAAATACGAACAAAATGTGCTTCATAGCTGAGGTTAAAGTTAAGACATCCTACAACTCTAGCCTTACGCCCCATGTGGAAGTAGAGCAAACCTCCAGCAAACGGTGTTGTAAAGGAACTCAATGCGACATGTTTGCCTTATAAGCCACCACTGAGGCAAAAAAGAAATTCTCCACCAGGGTGTTAGCGGGAAACAACGGAGAAATCAACGATAAAGCCCAGGAGGAAAAATGATCAGAGACACAAAGTCTCATTGGATGCATTTTGCATGAACAGTAATGACTTAAATAATACCGGCTTGAGAAAATCTGCCTTCAGGAAAAAGCATAAAAATAAACAGTAGCATGCTTAACTGTAAATACCGCAGTTACTGCAGCACGTTATCATGCTGCCATAGATCGAAATTTACACACATAAAAACCAAGCATAACTACCTTCACTTACTGAATTCAGTAAGTGTTATGACCAAAAGTGGGATGTTTCCAACCAGTTGCCTTGGTGCAGAGGCGTGTACGTCTGGATGAATTGCGATTGCTGATTGGTCAGTTGCTGAAAAACAGCCTGCAGTGACGGAGCTCTACGTTCACATGGGGGCAGAGCCAGCATCATGTCACTTGTGTTGTAATTTGTTCTGTATTAGGGCTGTTTGTACTGACTGTATTTATTAATAATAATTTTAAGTCATTTTAACCTTGTTTTGTGTGACACATTTCTCTTTGTCCAAGCAGATGGAAAATAGACTTTCAGCCAATTCTGGCACATTCAGAGGATTGTTATTTGCTGTGCATTGTCCTTACCAAATAAAATAATAAATTAAGCCTAGAGTTTGCATGTGGGCTGACGGCTGTGGGGGTCCAGTCACTCCGCAGCATCTCACTCAGATCAGATAGTTTTTGACATTTATTTTTGTTTTTTTTCCTGTTCTCAATTCTTGTCCAGTTTTTGGTGGATTTACTGATGTGTTCTGGGTCACTGTCAGATTTCAGTTCTAATGCAGCTTTTATTTCTTTACAGATGATCTCATTTTATTTGTCCAGTATCTTCTGGGACACCCTGACATTTCCAGCTTTGTACTTCATACAGTTTATATGGTGTTCTTTTTGTTCTCCCTAACCCAGTAGACTGGACTTCTGCATGTTTTCTCTTTCAAACTCAAGTCTGTCCTTCATGTATTTCTCAGATAATAAAGGTCTGCTGTCATCAAAGTTAAACTTGTGCAGGAGATGGATAGATTTTTAAATCTCTGCGGTACAAAAGCAGCTTTGTTCATATTGCCATAAACTTCCAATATTTGACTTAACAGTTTTAATATTGTTTTACTTTTTAATCTTGTCCTAAAGAAGATTTTTTAATGGTTTGAAATATTTTAAAGTCTTGAGCACTGTGTAGCTCTGGATTAGCTAGGTATGGATAAGACCCAGACCCTGGTGTGAGCAGCTGAAAGGAGCGATCTTTTGGCAGATTTGACCTTAAACTGAGGAAATGTGTCATCTAAGGGAAGCCTGAAGCAGATCTGTGTTTCCTCCTCATCAGAAGGAGCGGGCGGACTTTGTCCAAACGTTTCACTGAGACTCTTCCTCTCTGGTGGTTTAACATCGCCAGGTGGAGCAGGAACATCCACTTAAAGAAAAGTTTTTTAAAAAGCCTCCAGCTGGATGTAGTCATGCAAATGGATACAAGCCTCCGATTGGATAATTCCTCTCAGCTAGTTACTTAGAATATTGTCGGAACAACATTGCAGTGAATGTGAGCAGTCAAAGCTAAAGGCAGTCCAATGAAATCTTAGAGTGTGTGACTTTTTTATGTATTCCTTCAGATGTGGGAACATCGTGGAATGACTCACGAGGAGCTGACATGTTGGACCCCACGAGCTGCTCTGGGACACATTGATGGATGTGTCTTCACTTAAAACACAGAAAAGCATCTTTTTCGTCCTTAATGCTGACTCATCGCTCTTTGGGTGCGCTTAAAGAAAAAAAAAAACTTGAGCGACCTAAATTACCATAAAAACCGCTTCCTTTCATGTTCTGGTGAAGAAGGATGAACCTCCAGATTTTAATGGCATCATCTTTAGAAAACAAAGATAGTGTGAGAAACAGCCTAGAGGCTTCTGTTACTTTATGTTTTTTAGTTTGTGGAAGGAGAGATATGACTTCAGCCTTTCTATTAATCTTTTCCTTCTCCCTCCAGGCGAGTGTGTAGGGCAAAAACTGGAAGGAAAACTCATCCTTTTCTTCTCCTTTTTTTTCTCTGTGCCCAACCAAGGTCAGCCAGAGCAGTGTGCAGAGCTTTAAACAAATTAATCCCTTACCTCTGGGGTTTGGGAACCATCTATCTGGGCTGTAATGTGATAAGGGGCACAGGATGGAGAAGAGGGATACAGCAGGTCCTCAGCTCGGCTAACACACTCTCATTTCATCGCCTGACACCGCTCCTCTCCCTATTACACCCGCACCTCAACAGGCTCCGAGGTGACTGCGCCGCAGTTACAGGAAAAAGGAAAATAGCTTATTCTTCCTGCTTATCAAAACCGCTCAGAAATAAGCAGATCTCCTGCAAATCCCCGCGGCGTAAGGGACTGCAGCACCTACACCAGCATCGGCGCGGACAGATCTGCTCACCTGCATTACAGCGGAAATCCGGCTCTTACATGTAGGCTGCAAGCAGCTGGGCTTGTGTGGAGAGTATAGATTATGGCAGCTTCATGTGTGAAGCTGCGGGCATTAAGGCAGCTTGAATAAAGCCGAGATTCCAGCATAGTTATTTGGGTCTGCACTCTGACACAATGACAGAAGACACTAAAGGAAAAAAACGAAAGCTCAGCAGAACGAGGGAGAGAATAAGGTGATGTATGACCATCTCAATGCCCTTATGACATTTCCATCAGCCTATAAAGACTTAATGGAGAATGCATTGTCGCTTGTGAAATACAAGGAGAAAGAGGAGGCAAAGAGAGACACTTTAAAACGGGCAAGATGGAGAGTTGATGAACAAGAAGGAGGCAAAGAAGGAGAGAAGTTTAGCAGCTTGTTGTCAGGTGAAATAGAAAAAGCACATCATCATAAAATCCTTAGAGGATGTTGTTACGCCTCTGCTTGTCCCGTTTGTCTCCTTCAATGGAAGGACCAAAGCCACTTTCTAAAACTTACATACAAATGGTTGTTTTTTTTCATTTGTCCTTAATTATTTAAAGCTCAAAGGCTCTAGGACTCGTCAATGGAAAAAACGTTTTGCTGACATAATTAGGGACATCATCAGCCAGCCATTTCAAAGGGACAGTATTATGGCAAGTATCTGTGTTACCTTCAGTTGTTATAAAGAATGTTATATATATTAAATATGACTTAAATGAGCCTCTGTCTCTTGAAAAACGCCACTCTTTCTGAAACTCATAACTACATCGCTCCTCTATTAACCGTTTTACAGCATTTTTACCAGCGTTGAGCTGAGAAGAAGCTCATATAACGAGCTCAGCAGATGCTCAGTTCCACCAGGTGTTTGCTAATTGCTGCTGGCTAGTCTGAAGGAGCTGAGTGCAGGGCTGCTCTGATGTGAAAGCTTGGAAACTCCAGCTTAGAGGAGGATGTTTGTCCTTGAAGGCGGAGCTAGGTCCAACCAGGCGTTTTGCACAGCAATGGTTGCCATGGAGATCAAAGGATTTCTCAAACATGCATGAAAGAATAAAAAAAAAACCCTGATGATGGAATAACACTATGACATGATGAAGTAAAACATCAAATTCAACTTAAAATTTTTAGCTCTGTTGATTCTCTTTATGTTCCTCAGTAACATCTTATCTTCTGACTATAAATCACTCAAAATAGCTGAACAAAAACGGAATAACCCGGGTATCACACCATTTCAGACAGGAAATGGATGCAAATAAAAGCCATGGCAAATACAAACATCAGAAAAAGTCCATGTGAAGCAATGAAAGTCTTACATTTATGCAAAACGAACACAGCAAAGCAAACAGAAACTCTGTCAGTGGCAATAAACACCAAATGACCTCAATTTGATCTAAAACAGCTGAGGCCAGACAAATAATGACCCAAAAAAGCCTCGACATGAGGCAGCTGCCCTGGCAGAGCCGGTTGTCCACTAATCACAGGGCTGGTGGTTCAGCCTCCGGTTTCTGGGCAACCCACCGAACCCAAAGTTGCTCCTAGCAGCAGATGGTCTCTCTTCAAGGGACACGGTTTGTAGACATTTTCTGTTACATCATTTTCCAAACTCAAAATTTCAGACTTCTGTGTCATTTTTATATTTTGTTTTGTTTCTGCAAAATCTAAAAACAGTGAAGAAAAGGAAGAAGGCAAGAGGACAGGAAATGGAAGGATGCTGTATGGATAGATGGATAAATGACAGTAAAATAACAGATGGTAACCGACGGACCGAAGTATGAATAGACGAAGAAAAGAACAGGCAGCTGGATAGAAAATGGTCAGACAGAAGAATGGATCCCCGAATGGACAAAGGACTGAATGGATTGTTGGATGCATGGATGGTCTCACAGGTGAGAGGTGTGCAGTTGGTCACTTCCCCAGAATGAGCCGGTGCTGCACTGACACACGGCCCTATCTTCTGATGTCTAGCAAGTTTCACACTTCCTGCCGCCATCGCTCATCAGCTGTGGGGAAAACTTGCAGCAGAGCAGGCTGCGAGATGTCACCAAGCCGCTGATGGATGGCAGACAGCTTGAAGCCGCGTCACTCCTGCTTAGTGCGCTGCGATTCCTCAGAGCTTCATCAATCTGCTGTTGCTTTGCTTTTCTTTTTCATTTGTGCAAAGATCATGGTGAAATATGAGGGTCTGAGCTTGTGTGGACAATTACAGACAGAGTCAGCGTCTTTGTGTGAGCTTCTGTGAGTGAGACGGAAGGGTGGCGAGATGTGAAATGAAATTCACTTCAGCGTGCGGCAGATGGAACGATTCATCTTCTTGGGTTTTGAAGTGACAAAAATCAGAACTAATGAGGAAACAAGATCTGCATGTACAAATTGATTCAAAGGAAATTCACAGCACGCACAAATTGAAGACTTCTCGTTTTTCTTTATGTTTGCCACATGCTGCGTTGTTTACCAAAACTGCGTCCGTGTAGTCCGCGCACACAAACTTATACAGCTACGGGTTGTATGCTCTTATTTGTACATGCAGCCGTGTGCCGACGCGTCTCCCTGCATCGCGCCGCCTCGCTCCCAGGAAGTGATAATGAGCTCACGGGGAGCCAGAGGGAAAGGAGATGTTGTCGACGTTGGGGGAACATAAAGAGATATGGCATACTCAGGGTATCACAGCCATAAAGCAAAGATGTGGAAGCCATCACTCTCCTCGCTACAGTCACGCTGGGTATAAATCTCCTTCCTCCAGGGTTTTGAAAAGATGTCACCTGGAAAAAAGCAATGTCAAAACAATGTCACCTCAGCGGTTACTATGAAGGTCCCGTCTGCAAGAACAAGGAATGGATGTTAGAAAAGAGAGAGCAACTCTGCTAAAAGGACACGTTTGGCTCCACTTCTAATGTATTAATTTTTTCCGGAGAATACAGAAAATAAGAAACATGTCAAGACTCGTTGCTGACTACTGTTTGAAACGAGTAAAACTGTCACTATCAAAACAAGGCAAACAAGAATCAACAAATCTGCACAAATTCTGTCAGTTGAGTCGTGAAATTTCCTCGTTGCTACACGTTTCTGAATCAGTTTCAGTTTTATAATAAAATGCATGAGATCAGGAATACCAGCCACTCAGCCCCTGAGTAGGAGACCAGATGAAATCCCAAAGTGGGATCAGTGGATGCTTTTCAGAATCAATAACTGCAGACCTCCGACTTCATGTGACCTTGAAGTTTACTCAACAAGGCCTGGCATCAAGTGCAGTGCCAAGTGGAGGATGCAGTGGCGTAAAGCCTGTCGCCAGCGGATTCTAGAGCAGTGGAGTGGAGACAGACGTGTTTCTGGAATCACAAATCATGCTTCTGTCTGGAAATCCAACGGACACGTCTGGGTTAAACGGAGCTCCTTCCAGACTGCACTGGGTCAAGTGTGCAGAGAGGAGTTTGGTGAGTTCTTCAGGAGTTTCAAAGAAAAATGACTCTCAGAATACCAAGACATTTTTGTTTTTACAAATTCATGTTCCAAACTTCCAGGGAATAGATTGGAGTTCATCACAGCAGTGAAAAATCAAGTTATTCTAACTTAGAACACAGTCAGCTCCAAATGGTAACGTTAATCATGTTTCCTCAGACATTAAATGCAATACGTTCAGCAGTGTGTAATAGACTTTTCTGGAAGAGAGGACATCTTGATTAGTTTGAAAACGTAGACAATAAAGGAGAAAATTAAACAGTCCTCCTTGATATAAGAGACAAAACTCAATTAATTCTGCTGATTTCCACGTCTCAGTTTTAATTATCACTGCATCAGCAATGATAGAAGATACATGACAGGCTTGCTGTGCAGGTGTGACCTCAGTCCGTCTTGTCTTTGTTTAATTACCGGCAGCATGCGCAGAGCTGTGACTGCTCATCTATTCTCACACTCCCTCATCACCTCTCTCTTTTGCTGGTTTTGGCAGTAACTCTGCTGCAAGACTGCAGGGGGAAAGTGCCAAGGGGTGAAACGGGGCAGATGCGCGTTTCAACACAAATAGCATACGGACATGCTGAATCCACACAAAGAAGACATAATTACTCTGGTGTGAACTTCCTGCACATCTGTTGGAGTCGAGGTAGACTGATGCAAACACAGATTCTTCCATCTGATTAGATCCCTGCAGGAAACAGGAGAGGTTCCCTCTGCATTCTCAAGTTTCATTATTTAGCAAGCACACAAGAGAAGAGGGTTTAGTCAGAACTCCAAAAACAACGTCACAAAGTCAACACACTGACTGGATAAAAGAAGAATGGTGTGAGAAAATAGAGTCACCCACATACATCCATAGTAACATTTCAAAGTAAAGAACATATCGAGACAATTTACTACCAAAGACACATCATGAAATCATCTCAGAAAACCCAGACGTTACAGGTTAAAAGTTAGATTTTATGACAGGATAACTGCAAAAGATTAAACAGGTATGGCTTGATTGTAAGGGTTGGAAACCTTTTCAAAGCAAAATTTATGCTATTGTCAGTTTCCATTAAGCTTCAAATTGAGCATTTTGGAATGAAGTTGCTTAATGGGAACAAGACAATAATAAAAAAATACTTAGTTTTTGATAGAAAGTTTTGCTGCAAAGAAGAGGTGATTTTTCAGTGGTGGTTTCAAAATTAGTGTATTTTTCAAAACTGCAATAGAAACAAGAGGATGTTACTACTGGCAGAAAAGATGAAGACAATGACAGGAAGTAGTCTGAGGATCATGGCTTGTTATGTTTTTAATAACTTATGTGAACAGGCTCATTCACATTCGATTTTAATTGCGTTTCTTATCTAATAAGTATTAGCTTGGTTGTATTTTAATTATTAGAAAAAAACATGAAATAAAAATTGTGCCTGGTGCACAAATTTGAATTTTTTTATGCATTCTGACTTAATTTTGTATTACCAGTCTACCCTGATAAAAATATCCCACAACATGAATGAATAGCCAGGTGGAGAAGGGTAGCTCTACGTTTCTTTCCCTTAAGACTCAAATAATCTAAAAAGGTTGATGAGAATCTTTTTTTTTCTGATTTCAAACCAGATTTAATGACAGTGGTTAGTCAGCGCTGGGCACACACTGCGCTCACACACACATCCTGAGACTTCTCGTCTCCCACATTTAGACAAAAACACAAGTGAGTGTTATTTTACCTACAGCCACTTCAGAGTCCATTTAGGCAACAAGGCTGCTCCTACCCAACGTTTATCCTGGGCTCTTTCAGCAGGTTCTCCTTCCATTATTTTGGTCTGCTCTCTAATAAGAAGCTGTTATCATCGGTTGCTATTGGAAACCACATACACTGATATTATCTCCTCAGAGTGAAGGAGCAGCACAGATTTGATGCAAGGACTGAGAAGGTCTGGATTTCTTACTAAATTTGGGGTTTTTATCCTGTGAGAAGAAAAGACAAATCAGATGCAATCAGAGAAAATAACTCATCACAGCTCATGGGGTTAAGGAACATTTGAAAATGACAGGCTCTGGTGGCAATTTTACACATATCAGTTTGGAAACAGAAATGGATGCAAAATATGGAAAGCGGGAGTGAAAAGAAAAAGTTGCTGATACAATAAAAATGTGACATTTACGAAGCGCAAACCCTGCCCTCTGTTTCATTACCAAGTCATATTTGCCATGCATGGCCAGCTGTTTGCGAATCCGTGATCAAGTACGCAGATGTCAGCCTTTTCTTGAATTTAGATAAACCAACACAGCCTGAAAGAAAATCAGCATCCGTGGCTTCTGACTGTCGTCATGAAGCATCGAGAAACAAAAGAGGAAAACAGGGACAGAAAGGCGAATTCTAATCAGATGAAACAGAAGAGCAGAAGTGGTAATCAGCTACAAAGGCGGCAGACTCAGTTCATGCTGCATGCTAACACACACAAAGGAGCTCACTTATTAACACTACATACAATTTGCACATTTTACAGCTGGTCTGACAGGGATAAGCAGATATTTTTCTTGATGTCGGGGCTGCATTTCCACCAGCGAGGGTTTGACTTTCAACAGCCTGAATGTAAACTGGTTCTGAAGGCTTTGCACAGTGCTTGTCCTTCGCTGAAACATGTTTCAATAGACAGCCCCTGTGTTTCTTCTCGGAGATCTTAAAGACACGCGAGGAAGCAGCAGCGTCCATCTGACATTAACTTCCTCATGATGATAAACCACCATGACCTTCCTGTTCAGGCTGTGGCCACGCTGCAAAAACACAGTTACCAAATATTTTGGTCTAGTTTCTAGTATTTCTTAGTATGCAAAACTAACTAAAAAGTAACCTTTCAGCAAGATACAAGAGCTCGTTTTAAGTAAATAATTCTTAAATGATGTTCCTTTGGCAGATTTTATTCACATAAAACAGGAAAAATATCTTGTAAGTGAAAAAATCTGCAAATGGAACTAGTACTTTTTTTATCTACAATAATTAGTGACATATTTTTGCTTATAAGGTACTTTTAAGATAGAACACCTGAAAAAAGATAAAACTAAGATGTTTGCATCAGAAACTAGACAGAAACATCAGTAAGATGTTTTTGCAGTTCATGCTCAAAATACAAACTATGGGAGTCAATTGTGTTGCTAATAAACCTTAACAATTTTGTCAAGAATTGACAAGTTGTGACCGAAAGAAATGGTACCAGCGGCCGACATGTTTCCTCCTCAAGGTGTCTGGGCTCCAACGGTGGAGGAAGCACTCACACTGCACTGAAGCAAAAGTACAAATACACAGACAAAAATGTTCTCTAGTAAAAGTAAAGTTACTGTCAAATGTTTTTGTGCAGTCTCCTTGCTTGAACAGGAATGGGTACATCTATCCCATGCAGATTTAATTTTTAATCAACTGGATTCCAATCAGAGGACCAAACAGTTTTCTTCATTTTGTTCTTCTTTTATTTATCATCATGTCAGGATATTTCTCTTAAAGTTGGTTCAGAAGCTGGTAAAAAACCTTTAACAACCACAAAATAATACAAATTAAATAAATATTACTGAAATGTATTATTTAAGTTAACATAAATTAATTTTAGTCAGACCACTGAATAAACCAAAACATATTTTTCGGGTAACGAACTGCCACAAAGATTTTTACTTTTGTGCTGAATGTCTGTTTTATAATATATTTCCCATTTTCACTTTTCTGTAAAATTCACCAACTGCACAATTTTTAAGTAGTAAGTGGTATTATAAAAGAGCAGAAATCTCATGTTTTTTGAACAATAACAATCTGTTGCTAGCTACAAGATGAGCACGTTTTCTGGTAACCAAGTGCCACAAAGTAAACATCTGATTTTTACTTTTGCAAAATTTACCAACCATAAAGTTCTTGTGTCTAAGTACATAAGCAGTATTTCAAAAGAGCTTATGTTGTATAAAAAATAATATTACGTTATTATTTTATCGTTAAAAGATGAGCTTTTTATCTGGTAACGAACAGCCACGAAGTAAACATCAGATTTTTACTTTTGTGTTGAATTTTATAATATATTTCCCATCAATGACAAAAAAAAAAAAAACATTTTTACTTTTTGTAAAATTCACCAACTGCACACTTTTCAAGTACTTCAAAAGAGCAGATGAAATCTTATGTTTTTTGAACAATAACAATCTGTTGCTAAGAAATGAGCGTGTTTTCGTAACCAAGTGCCATGAAGAAAACATCTGACTTTTACTTTTGCAAAATTTATTAAGAGACAAACTTAAAATCTCTTAACTTTGAAGTGCAATATTTCAAATTCATATTTACACTACATATGTTTACTTTTTGATATCATGAATGTTTACTTTAAAAATAAATAAATAATTTATAAAGTTCAGCTTTTGTTAAAGTTTCATAAGTATTTTCTTGAAAGAAACTGATTTGGAAAAATGTATTTAGCCTGATTTATTTAGTTATTTTTTGTTACTTACATGAATTATTATTTTGGTCCGACTGATGATGTAATTCTTAAATACTAAATGATTGATAATTTGATCAGTTACTCAGTACTTGAGTAGACTTTTTACCAAATACTGTTTTAGTCTGTAGTAATTTTTTGATGGCTACTTTTTGGTTTTATTTGAGTAAAAATGTGATGAAGTAGTGCTACTCTGACATGAGTAAAATGTATATTTTATGGGCCTTTTTCACTTTATTTCTTTTCTTTCTTTTGTTCTTCTCTTCCTCTTCTTCTGATTTGACTTCCTATTGGTTCCCCTTTCTGTTAGTTATATTAGACCCAAACATTTCGGACTGGTTTTTCTCCATCAGTGCATTAGATCTGTGTCCGTCAGTCAGGAATTCAGCCAAAAGCAGCTCAGAGGCCGGTGACTTGTCACCTGACGTTGAAGCATCTGCAGCTCAGAGGCGGATATAATGGCAGCCGGAGGGGAACGAGGGGAAGCTGTCCGCTCCGACACGCCGGGCGAATGCAGACCATCTGCTGTGGAGGCCATGGAGAACTGACTCTGGGCTTGGCTCAGGACATTCAGCTGAAGTTTTTCCATTTCATTCAGGTAAAACAACACTGAGTCATCTCAGACTGGAGAAAATAAATTAATTGAGCACATTTGAAGTCTTATTTTTTGGGTACAAAAGGGAGGATATCCCAGTTTACCACTCACTACAAATAAATTTATGTTTTACATGTTTAAACTTTTTCCCCATCCATTATAGTTGTTTAGTTTACTTTTTTGTTTTGTTTTGTTAAAACATATTAAATATAAATATTTTAAAATATTCTAAAAAAAAAGTTAGATTATAAACATCAATTCTTTCCTTAATGTTTGCTGATAAACCTCTAAGCTAAAACTTTTATTAGCTCGGCATATTTTTGGTTCAAATTTATTCTTTATTTTTATGTAATGCAAAAAAGTTTTTTTCTTCTCTAAAGTAAAACATGTTGATCTACCCAACCTTTTTTTCTGAAACCATACATTGTGTAAATTTATATTTCTTAATTATTAAAAGTCTCAGAGATGCACTAAAATCAGATAGCTCAGTCCTAAAAATAAAAACACATTTAAGCTTCTATAAATGCTTTCTTAATTATGTCACCCAGGAAGGAAAAAAAATAACTCAACCGTTTAACAAAAGTGATAGGATCAGTCTGAAAGTTGCATTCTTAAATGAGCAGGAGGGAATCCCAGGAGCTTTCAGCAGTTTGATAACCACATGCTGAGATTTCAGCTCCATTTAGCTCGCTTCACACTCGGCACATCAGAGCCACGCTTTTATCTCCATAAAATGTGCTACAACTCAAACTCTTCCTGCGATAACTGCAAGGCGATGCCATGAATTTATAGAGCTCTGAGCAGGAACATTTTACCTTTGTCCTCCAAATCTGGGAAAAGCTCCGGAGGAATAACAATGAGAGCTGCGATCCTAAAAGCTGCTGGTTGTAGCATCAGTCAAGCCGTCATGGGGATAATTCAGAACCTCGTGTGTCAGCTTGATTTTATTAGCATAAAATTCATTACTTTAATCATCTGTGGCTATTTTCTGCTAACTTAGCATCGGGTTTAAACAAAGCAGGAAAATGGTCTGGTTGTGACATTCTGTTAGCTGCTGCTAACAGGCGTCTTGATTTAAAGGGATAGTTCAGGGGTTATGTTAGATCATGAACATGTGATCCTGGGGTGGTTGTTGTTGTTGTCCGATCACTTTCATGCTGCTGATCCATTTTGTGAGGGGAAATGCTGCAGGGTGCATATGATAAACCTAGCTGGGGTCATTGTGGAGAAAATGTCCCAACAACCCGGCATCTATCACACTGGCTTTCTTTCAGGGTTCAGTGGAGGGGTTTGGTTTCCCCCTCAGGTAAAGGTTTACAGTCCATCTTAATCTTTAGTGAAATTTAGATAAAACAGAAATATAATAGGGTTTTGAGCCAAGGAACAAAATCAACGTTAAGAAACTTTTCTCCAAAACACCTTTGTTAGTCATATAACTCCATGTTTTGTATTAGTACGCTGGTTTGCTTTGTGTTGTAGAACAAATTTTAAAATGTTGCTGTTCGATTATAAATCTGTAAAATGTAACAGGTAAAAATACATTTCTGAATCTATTAGAACTCTGTCATCAGAGTTAGAACCAAAGAGCAACGGCATTCAACCATTGTGCTTATGATCTGTGGAATATACTCCATGAATTTAAACTTTAAGTAATGATTAAAACTCTTTGTACTGTTGCATTTCAGTAACTTACCACTATGTACTGCATTTTAATGCATGTTTTGTCATGTAAAGCACTTTAAAATTTCCTGTATATGAAATGTGCCACACACAAAAAAATCATCCCTGGAGAAATATTTTCAAAATTTAGAGAGGAGATTATCAAAGTTTTTGTTTTATAATATGCAATATTATATATACATAAAACAGAAGTTTTTATAAAAATGTTCATCAATTTAAGATTGCAGTACAATTGAAATCTTTTTAATCTCCACTATTTTGTATCTCTAAAATATTTGTTTTGGTTACAAACAATGTTTGAGCTATGCTAAAATTTGTCATTAATGTTGTAGTTATAGATAAATAGGCAAATTTTGACTAAGTTACACACTTTTATATTTTGCGCAGTGGATGGGACAATCATCCACTTCGAACTGAAAGCAACGTGACTCCTAACCAGCTCTGGGTTGTTGGTCGTAGACTTCATCCAATTCGGTACCTTGACAGAGGTACATTTTAATTGAACAATTTAATGTACAATATGTATACTATCATTCACTTAATTTGTAAAATAGTAATCTACAATATCTAAGTAAACTTTGAGTTCTCTTGATCTTTTCTTTATGTTTTCGAGGTTGTACAGATTCCCAGAATTGAACGGGAGGACAGCGGGTTTCCTCTTCAGGAAGAGTCAAACGTCACAGTACCAAACTCTAATTTGCAACTGACTGACGAACAAATGGCAGCCTTAAAAAAACGCAGTAAACCCAAAAGCCACATCACTGTCTTTTAGTTGTGACATTTATTATGCTGCAGTTGGGTTTTGCGAGCAGTTTTTTACCATGTGAAAGTTGTCCAGTTTCAAAATTCAGCATTTATTAAATGTAAAGCAAAAGGCTGATCATGTTACCACAATTAAAGGTGGATTTTAGTGCTTATCTGGTAGACATGTTGAAGAACTAAAATGTTCTAAAATTGTAATTTGATTTTTCTTCTTTACTCATAAGGAACCTAGAAGGTACAGTTGTAAATTTTTTAGGACTTTAAATTTCTTACATTATAAGAATCAGAAAAAGCTGTTAGTTTGTCTTATTTATTTTCTAACACTTCAAGCATTTACTAACTCATCTAAGTACATGTATTTTTGCATAAAAAACTATTTCAATTTCATATTTAAAATTGCCTGTACAAACAGTACTGACAGAGAAATGAAATATCTACTCTGAACCAGTGCTGTTGTACTCGAGAACGGTCTTGGTCTTGGTCTGGGTCTCGTCTCGGACTCGGGCGCTGAGGACTCGGCATTTTATTTCAAGACCAGTCGAGACCGCAACTGTGAAAATATCACTAGACATACAGTACACTGTCCAGTTATTTGTTAACATCTTTGTTTTCAGTGGGTGCAAAATGCACCGATTAAAATCCAAGCAATAACTTGCCAGTTACTGTTTCTTATTCTATGTTGCTAATTAAATAAAATTATATGGTAATGATGTGTCTGACAGATATAGCCGTGAGTTTGTGCTAAGCGTATAACGATCTGACAGCATATGCTGACCTTCTTTGTTCTTGTAATCCTCTGCTTACACTGCAGTAGCTATCATTGTTTTATTTAAGTATGTACATTGATATTTTTTAATTAACAAATAAACTCAAGAACGAAAGAGCAGACAGAGCATACACATTGCTCTTTGATTGTTTTCATTCAAAGTGGCAGCTGTAATGGTAGTCTGCCATGGTGACAGACTGCCTGGCTTCAAGTAGGGGGAGAGAGGGTGAGAATAGTCATGATGAGTCTTGTGATTGGTTACTTCTTGCTTGTTGCTCCTTGGTCAGTGTTTATAGTTGAGTGTCAGGGCATTGCCTTAATTGCTATGTTTAATGATGCAGACAGTGGTGGTTTCTGACATGAGCAACATGGACAAACACCCAGGGCGTTATCTTTTTAGGGATGGCATGAGACCACCGTGGATTGTAGCACAGAGATGGAAGCAAAGCAGAACATTGGTTAAATTTATTAAGTATTTAATATCTTGGTGTTTTTATGTAAATATGGATCTTTCAGATCAATTTGATAAGTAATTTTGATCATATTTCACATTTTATCGTATCATGTAGCGTGGGACGCTGGTCTTGGTCTTGTCTCGATACACTCTGGTCTTGGTCTTGGGTTAGGTGGTATTGAGCACAACACTGCTCTGAACATTGTTGTTCTAATTCTGTATTAAGTTAAACATTTAATCTTATGTATAGAAATTGTGATCTGACAGTCAGAAAATTTTATTGTTTGTAAATTTAAACAATTTAATTTTCACTGTAACAAATCTGCTTCACAAACACAATATTCCTACAGCTTAAATATAGATTGTTTTAACAGGTTGATCATTCAAAGAAGGCCAAAGCCAGTTTGTGAAGAGGAAACGCTTGCTAAAAAAATCATCACTGAAAGGTTTGTAGTTGTTGTAGCGACAGGGAATTACGTCTGCTCCACACATGATCCAGTAACTTCTGTGGTCCGCCACCTGTCTTGGTCGGAGGCAGGGGATTCCATCTTTCCACATGCACTCCGGCTGATAGAGGAATTGTTAGTGATTTACTTTCAAGAAAATAGTGAGACAGAACAAAAAATTGCTGAATACCAGCAACAGAGAAAAGACCACCCAGGTGCCAGCTCGGATGTTGGTAATTTCCAAGTTGTGGAGAAAGACACCACCAACACTCCACAGAATAGAGGAACCCAAAAAGCTAAGAAGTGTCATACCGACCGAAGTGGGAAGTTTAATGTAAACCTGATACCAGACATCCTTGACAAATTAGACTCTGAGGAGGAAACAGACGAGATGTGTGACAGAAATCTTGTTTCTGAAAATCAGGAATCAGACTTGAAGATGGTGGATGAATTCATTTTGGAGGAACTTTCAAAGATCACTAATGCAAATGATTTGATCTCTAAAGAGAGGGAATCAGATATAAAGATGGTGGATGAATTTATTTCTAAAGAGTTTTCAGATCTGACAAAGGCAACTCATCTTGTACTTAAGGAAAAGGAGTCACGTCTGGAAATGATGGAAGACTTTATCTTTGACATGCTGCCAAAGGTCAGGGAAGTGAAAAAGTCAATATCTGACCAACACCATTTAGAGATCCCAGATAATTCATTGGATGCTCTTCCACCAACTGAAAACCGAAGGTCTAGAGAGGAAGAGGCTTCGGTTGTGATAATGGAAGAGGTGCTAACTGAAAACCAAGGGTCTAGAGATTAAGAGGCTTCTGTTCTACGGAAAGAGGAACCAACTGAAAACCGAGGGTCTAGAGATCAAGAGGCTTCTGTTGTTCTACGGAAAGAGGAACCAACTGAAAACCGAGNAACCGAGGGTCTAGAGATCAAGAGGCTTCTGTTGTTCTACGGAAAGAGGAACCAACTGGAAACCGAGGGTCTAGAGATCAAGAGGCTTCTGTTGTGCCTCTTCCCACAGCACAACAAAAGAACAAAGCAGCTGAAGTCGAAATGAAGAAGAACCTTCAAAATTAAAGCAAAGAACAATGCGAGAGAGTTTCACCAGCACCAGGACATGAAGAAACAACAGTTTCATCAGTGGAAAAATTCATTTCGGAGGAATCAACCCACTCAAAAGGGAGACAGTTAGTTGATGCAGAGCAGGAGTCAGTGGTTACCACAAAGCTTGCTGAACCGCTACCAGTGGGTTCAGACGCAGAAAAGGAGGATCCATCATGCTGCTTGTTAATGCAATCGTTATGAAGGCCATAACAAAATCAAGGATAATCTGCAAGTACAAACCCCTCCAACAAATCAGAGAGGCTGTCTGAGAAAATCTGTGCTGAGGTCAAGGTGCAAGATCTAAAGGACATTCAAAGTAAACTGAACAGTCTCAGCAAAGACATATTGAGAGAAGTCTCCAAAAAAATAGGCTGCTCAAAAAAAGATATTCTCTTACTGTTGGGTTTAAACAATTCAGTGGTAGACAAGGCTTTCATTTCTATTTGCAAAGAGAAAATGGTAAAAAAAACTAAAAAAACAGAAACCCAACCTCATCAAACATTTCTGGACCTCTATAAGCAAGACTTTCAAGTCCCTATAAAAATTTATCTTATTTGTATGCAAGCCTAAAATATAAATGTACGTTGTGTGTTGCCTGAGACAGACTGGCGACCTGTTATTTATGTACTTCTAATTTGAAAAATGTTTTGGTCAATTCAAACTAAAAGGGTTCAATTGTTAGGGGCTGCACAGTAGCAGAGTTGCCTTGCAGTAAGAAGGTCCTGGGTTTGATTACCAGGCCGGTGTTTTTCTGCATGGAGTTTTCATGTTCTCCCTATGCATGTGTGGGTTCTCTCCGGGTACTCCGGCTTCCTCCCACAGTAAAAATAAAAGCCTGTCAGGTTAATTGGTCTGTATAAATTCTCCCCAGGTGTGTGTGTATGGCTGGTTGTCCTGTCTGTCTCTGTGTTGCCCTGAGACAGACTGTCAACCTGTGATGTACTTCTAATTTGCACAATTTTTTGGTCAATTCAAACAAAAAGGGTTCAATTGTTAGGGGCTGCACAGTGGTGCAGTTGTTAGAGCTGTTGTCTTGCAGCAAGAAGGTCCTGGGTTCAATTTCCGGGCCCAGGTCTTTCTCCCTGTACATGTGTGGGTTTTCTCCGGGTGCTCCGGTTTCCTCCCACAGTCCAAAAAAATAACTGTCAGGTTAATTGGTCTCTCTGAGATACACAAGAGGGGCAGCCACTAATCCGCCGTGACTAATTAGTTTTTCAAGAACAATCTAAAACGCGACTTAATCAGTTAATGAATAGCTTTTTTTTCATTTTATATTGTTTTTGAACTGTTCGTGCTTTGCTAGAGTAGGGGTGCAATATCGAGGGAGGTTTTGAGTTAGGTGACAAACTGAACGCCGCCAGGACGTTGAGACCAGCACGTCTTCCTCTGACTCCTTATCAAAACGTTCATAACTTTATTACATAACAACATTTTTAAAAAATCAGCAAAACGTGTTCAAATTAATGACCCAACAAAAATAATAATCTCAGTAATTGTTTCAACAAGGTGTTGCGTAATTCTGTGCGTTTTGGTTCCATTACCAAAATAACTAGCAGAGAAGGAAACTAAAATTAACTAATCAACCTCTGCTGTGTTCAGGGAGCGCTTATTAATGATTGCAAAATAAATATCAAGTCTGAAATCCTAATATCGTAATGGACTGAATGTTATGTTTTAACGTAATCTCTGGTCGGCTTGTGTAGCGCAGGCAGTTGCCACGGCAATGGGTGTGCTTAAACGACAGTGTGCTGTTCACAGTGCCATGAAAAGATCGGATACAGGTCGCATTACGTCAAAAAAATCGGAATTGTGTCACTTCAGGCTGCAGTGTGAACGCACCCTTTGTAGTCCAAAGCAGCAGCTTTGCCTTTCTCTGTATTCTGTTGCTATAGCGATTGGTCGTCAGCCAACTGCTGTGTGTTTGAGACAGAAAGCTGGAGAAGGATTTCTATCTTTATGAGACACCCAGTCAGTTTTAATGAAAAAAGCAGTCCGAACAACTGCTTCCCGTTCAGGATCCGTAAGGCCGACCCAAAGACCGTTTGAAGCATATGAGCATATTTGTAGCTCATTCACAGAAATAGCAGCGATGAGAGAAAAATGGTGTGCGCTGAGGTCAGAAATTTTTCAGAAAAGTCTGAAAATGAATGGTGGAGTGCCTGAAGGTACCCTGTCACTTGATTTCACTCCGAAGCACCTTGACAGAAAACCGTCAGCCCTAGAGAAATTTCGAAAACATTTTGCCGGAGCAGGGATTCGGTGCGATTTCATGACCAACTTTCATACTACTAGTACAAGTTTTGCGGCCATCAGAGCGATTTCAAAATTATTTTGGGGTCAAAAATCCACTCCGTTTCTCACGCTAAAAAAGCGGTGGTGTCAGTTACACTCTGCGTTTCGGCAGTTGGAAATTTCGCTGTACATAGACATTCTCACAGAAATACATATGGCTGAACAGATCACAGGTAACATATTCATAACTGATAACTAACGTAAATTAAACAATATGTACATAAAATCTCAGCTAACTAGGACCGCAGCCGCTCCTTTTCCTCCCTTTTCCTCCCGGGGCTCGTTAGTTCGGTTGCTATGACAACGGTAAACAAATAAAGTGCTCTACAAAATCTACGTCAACAAGACTAAATAAATTCTTCAAAAGATTACATTGTGAGAGTAAAACGATTACAGACCCTACTAACCTGTAAACAGGATAAAACAGGCAGACACAACTCCGTACTTCTCAAATCCTCCTGGAATCTGTTCTGAAGCCGTTGGTACTCTGGAGCGATTACCAGAGCATACTGCCTCCTACTGGTGGCTTTCTGCCACTGCAATAAAGTTAATTACAATCGATGCCAAATTTCGAATTATACATAAAAAACATATCAATTAATTCAATATCCAAATAGAAAAAGAAAATAATAACAGTAACCATTACTTTTTGCTTATGCCACAGAACCGTCTAATACATTACTTGAGCTTTAATTAAGCAAGTGTAAAAAGTATTTGGTAAAAGTCTACTCAAGTACTGAGCAGCAGATCATAACACCTGATTTTAATGTTCAAAATTTGTCCTCAGACAGCACAAAATATCAATTTATGTGCAAATATGTATGTGTGCAAATATGTATGTGAAAGTTAGTTCCAGGTCAAATTTACCACCGAGGCCAGTGTAGTCAATGTTTTTTCAAGGAGTTATTTACAAAACAATGAAATTAAAAAAGAACATAGTGAGCACGTTGCAGATGTAACTCTTCTTACTTAGTTGTTGGTCACCAAGCACAACAAAGAAAGAAAAACTCCTCACAATGTGACTGACTGCACAAAAGTTATCCGACAGGCTGACAGATAAGACACAGTTAGCGCCGTGACTGAGTGGTCAGCCACAAACACCAACCGGCACAGCTCCCACTCATAGGCAGTGGTGGGAAGTAACGAACTACAAGTACTTCGTTACTGTACTTAAGTAAATTTCGTGTATCTGTACTTTACTAAGTAGATTTAATAATGGGTACTTTCTACTTTTACTCCACTACATTTTACAGTACCTGTACTTTCTACTTCACTTGGAAGGAAAGCTTAAAGAAATGTAAGATCTGTGGATTTGATGCTAGCAAAGCTAGCTTTACTGACTGAGACACGTTGCATCTGCGATGAAAAACAGTTGTCACTCATGCGTTGAATTATTGTGTGGAGGTGTTGACTGAGGTGTCGCAAATATGGGACAACGCTGTGACCAAAGT
>NW_006799986.1:2253425-2254857 GCF_000485575.1 Poecilia formosa | reverse complement strand
CGGTTTCATGACCAACTTTCATACCACTAGTACAGGATTTGCAGCTATGAGAGCGATTTCAAAATTATTTTGGGGTCAAAAATCCACTCCGTTTCTCACTCTAAAAAAGCGGTGGTGTCAGTTACACTCTGCGTTTCGGCAGTTGGAAATTTCGCTGTACACAGACATTCTCACAGAAATACATATGGCTGAACAGATCACAGGTAACATATTCATAACTGATAACTAACGTAAATTAAACAATATGTACATAAAACCTCAGCTAACTAGGATCGCAGCCGCTACATTTCCTCCCGGGCCTCGTTAGTTCGGTTGCTATGACAACGGTAAACAAAACACTAAAGTGCTCTACAAAATCTACGTCAACAAGACTAAATAAATTCTTCAAAAGATTACATTGTGAGAGTAAAACGATTACAGCAACTACTAACCTGTAAACAGGATAGAACAGGCAGACACAACTCCGTACTTCTCAAATCCTCCTGGAATCTGTTCTGAAGCCGTTGATACTCTGGAGCGATTACCAGAGCATACTGCCTCCTATTGGTAGCTTTCTGCCACTGCAATAAAGTTAATTACAATTCAATATCAAAATAGAAAAAGAAAATAATAACAGTAACCATTACTTTTTGCTTATGCCACAGAACCGTCTAATACATTACTTGAGCTTTAATTAAGCAAGTGTAAAAAGTATTTGGTAAAAGTCTACTCAAGTACTGAGTAGCTGATCATAACACCTGATTTTAATGTTCAAAATTTGTCCTCAGACAGCACAAAATATCAATTTATGTGCAAATATGTATGTGTGCAAATATGTATATGAAGGTTGGTTCCAGGTCAAATTTACCACCGAGGCCAGTGTAGTCAATGTTTTTTCAAGGGGTTATTTACAAAACAATGAAATTAAAAAAGAACACATATTAAGTGAGCAACCTGTAGTCCAGAACTACACGTTGCAGATGTAACTCTTCTTACTTAGGTGTTGGTCACCTAGCACAACAAAGAAAGAAAAACTCCTCACAATGTGACTGCACAAAAGTGATCTGACAGACTGACAGATAAGACACAGTTAGCGCCGTGACTGAGTGGTCAGCCACGAACACCAAACGGTGCAGCTCCCACTCATAGGCAGTGGTGGGAAGTAACGAACTACAAGTACTTCGTTACTGTACTTAAGTACAATTTTCGTGTATCTGTACTTTACTTAAGTAGATTTAATAATGGGTACTTTCTACTTTTACTCCACTACATTTTACAGTATCTGTACTTTCTACTTCACTTGGAAGGAAAGCTTAAAGAAAGGTAAGATCTGTGGATATGATGCTAGCAAAGCTAGCTGTACTGACTGAGACACGTTGCACCTGCGAGGAAAAACAGTTGTCACTCATGCGCTGAATTATTGTGTGGAGGTGTTGACTGAGGTGTCGCAAAT
>NW_006799986.1:2252224-2252657 GCF_000485575.1 Poecilia formosa | reverse complement strand
TTTTAAAAGCCAAAACTCACATGTGTCAAAACTCACACAAAGACACACACAAGCTTTTCTCTCTGTTACACCGATCCTAGAGCTAGCAGATGGAAAGTGTCATCCTATTTCAATAGGAAAATATAACTGCTCTATTGCTCTACCCTAGCACCACAAGTTTTAAAGAATAAAAATATATTTGTTTAGTATAATTTCTACAATTTTAATGGGAGTACCAATCTTGGCCCCTGTCTAGAACTGCCCCTGGTCTGTGTCTGGTGCTTTTTTGGTTAGCATGTTTTTTGTTCACGGATATTAAGTCAGGTTATCCCAACTGGTAAGTCACATTAATAAAATAATAGTGAAATAATATTGTTAGTTTGCGACCAAGGAAAAAAAACCAGATTGGAGCCAGCAGTTTTAGAGCTCTCAATATTTTTCTTTACTTTTCAGT
>NW_006799986.1:2186422-2252214 GCF_000485575.1 Poecilia formosa | reverse complement strand
ACCTCTTAGGGAGGGGGTAAATCCCTCACAAATATATTAAATGGCCACTGAACAATTATTCTTAAAATATATGAACATTTCTAAATAAAACACAAAGAAAGTCCTAACATTTTAATGCTAAGGACACAGTGGAGTATCGGTAGAGGACGTTTTAAAAAGACGCGGGTTGATAGCGGCACCGCGACTGCATAGTCCGTCTCTAGGCAACCGTGACAACAGCATCGATCCGTAGCGTTCTGGGGTCATCAGTAGCTCCCGCTACAATTTAGCTGACCTTAGCATGTCCTATGTTTTATTTTCGTAATTATTGCTGCACTAAATCTTGATATGTGTGTGATAGGAGTTCCTGTCACACACAGGACATTTATAGAAATACAAAACGAATCGCGTCCCTTATCAATATTTAACTGCCAAATATAGACGGCAACCCTACTGTGCTCTTCTCCCATTAAAATTGTAGAAATTATATCAAACACAAGTAAATCTACAGTTTGATAGGTAACTGGTATTTTGAATGATGTTATAATGACAATAAATGTACTAATTCATTCATAAATCAAGTCACATTAAAAATACAGTAGCTGAACAGAATGGGGTTGTGGTTATATTAATGTCGGAAGTATTCAAAGCGTCCTTGAAGCATACAAGGCAGCCATATTAGCTTACTGCATTAGCGGTAGCATCTCCTGGAAAAATACAACTTTACTAAGACTCAGTCTCACCTAAGACAACATCCAAACAACCCGGAAAGTCCCCACCCATCAGTTCTCCTACAGAAATATAAAAGCATTAAACTCACCGTTGGGTTTGCGTTCGCCTCCACGGTCGCCAGCCTCGGTGATGCTCGTATTTCTTCAATATGACGCTTGTGTCATGTGATTGGCTGGGTGTTGAAATCTGACATCCATTGCTAATGTCTGTGACCTGAAGTAACTTTGCCATTTTTACCACGAATTTTCAGTCGCTGAATTTGAGACAGGAAATTTGAGCAAGTTGAATTTCAGGACACTGAAACTATTGCATTTGAATTTTGAAAAGTAGATTTTTTTCTATATGCTGAATGTTTTTAAGACTGAAAAATGAAACTGAAAAAAATATGGCACATTTGATAACTTTGAAATAGGAATGTGAATTTTTTTAACAAATGAAATTTCAACCATGTACAAATAATGACAATGATTTTTTTATATTTAGAAAGATTGACAATGAAAATTATTTTCAGTTAAAAATATATTCTGAATATATTTTAACACTGAACATTCACATTTTAGAGGCCTTTTAAATTCAAATTCTGAATTAAAAATGCACATATTTGCTTCCATCTGAAAATCATTCAGTTCCACAGAAAATGTAATCAAAAACGTGTGAAATAACAGCAAAGATCTGAAATTAGATAAAGTTGAAAAGTATCTGTCAAACATCCACTTTGGCCATTTTATAGACCCATCAAACAGTTTTTGGTTTTGGGA
Organism: Poecilia formosa; assembly: GCF_000485575.1. Classification (NCBI taxonomy): domain Eukaryota; kingdom Metazoa; phylum Chordata; class Actinopteri; order Cyprinodontiformes; family Poeciliidae; genus Poecilia; species Poecilia formosa. The sequence goes on along the minus strand of NW_006799986.1, from coordinate 2,250,745 downwards.
ATAAAAAAATTACCTCCTGTTGACAAACTTTTAAAGAGACTTGTGTTTTTGTTTTTCATGCATTTTGTTTTTTAGCTTTCCATATTATTAAATAAAACTTGATTCATTCTGAATCAAAAAGATTTTTGATCAATGCTTTTTCTCTCATCCCATACTTTGTGTTTGCAAGCAACGCTGCAGCCATATTTTCCCTGTTATTCTCCTTATGAGGTGAGGTTGAAACTGCAGCTGATGACTGTTTGATCCTGAGTCCACAGAGCGTCCGGAGCAGCAGGTATATCTCAGAGATTGTTTTCTCTCGGATTAACCCATTTACCCTGCTGCGACACATGCGGCCTTGTTTAAACCCTTGTCAAACACAGCAGTTACCGCCGTGTTTCCACTCGCTCTGCGCTCTTTCTGAACTACTTCCACAGTCTCATCAAGCCACATAAATCTCCAGATTTTCTTCAGGTACTTCTTAGAGTCGGTCAAACAACAACAATGGTGCCATTATAAATCTTCCACCTTAGACTGCAACTTTGATAGAGAGACCTAACAGAGGTTATTTAGCTGACTGCTGCTTCGGGGACTCTGCTGACATGGGCCTCCTTTAGGCAAACACTGACTGTGTTTTTATGGCCTGGACAGGTGTGACTGGTACACTTTATATCTTCCATTTACTCCATCAGATTGGTTTCCTTCCAGGAAGGAGCTGAAACTGAGACTAAACAATGCTGGTTGGCCAGATGTGGAACATTTTAGTCTTTTTAAATACAACTGGGATTACCTTAAACATACATTTGTTATTCTCTTTGTTTCATTCACTTTGTTTTATTCTTTCATTATATAAATCATTAAGGTTGTTGGATATTTCCATAATGAGGAATATTTTTCTATAATTTTAAATCTGAATTGGGTTTCACTGAGTTTTGGTTGAGTTAAGGGAGGGATGTCAAACTCATTTTCATTTTGGGCCAAATCAAGATCATGGACGCTCTTAAAGGGCCGGTTGTGCTAGAATGTATTAACCAAACCCGTGAACAAACTTTAAAATATTAATCAGTTCTTAAAATTACATTATACTGACTATCTTTTCATATTGATCAGTCCCTCCAGGGTTTTGCTTTTGGTTTTGTGATTATTTGCATTAAAAATTAAAGTGTTTGTCTTACTAATTTAGAAACATTTGCGATAACTGCACATATGTATGACCATATAGATAATGGACTATAATTTGACATCAATTAAGCCGTTTAGTATGTGTCAGGAAGTTGGCGTCACTTAAACCCGATGATTTTTATTATGATTGCCAAAAAATCTGCAATAAACTCACAATTATGCATTAGGACAAAAAAGTGTGATGATTTGTTGATTTTGTGTGAATTTACACAACAATTCACAAGAAACTGGAGGAACTAACTGATGTTATCTGCCAGTAAGTAGATGAAAACGGCCTTGATGTGATTGATAAAATAATATTTAAGAACTGTTGTCTTGACGATTCTATTTATGGGTCCCTCTAAAGTCTAGCGGGCCACATAATAAACTATGGCGGGCCGGATTTGTCCCAGAGGCCTCGAGTTTGACACATGTGAGTTAAGGCATCCCTCATCTATTTGCAGTTCAGTATTGGTAGATTTTTCTTTTGGTTTTACGTATTTCTTTATTATTTGCAGAAAATTCACCTTTCACTGATTCCTTTCATAAAGCATGTTTAAACAGAGGCTGAAACTCCAAATAAAGAAGAGATGAGTAACATCCAAAAGAAAAACTTCAGAGACTCTTCTAAGATGATGCATCCTTGAATTGTTATGAATTCAACTTTAATGAAATGATTCAACAGATGGAATATGAACTGGGAGATGCTTATTTTTTTAGACTCATTCAAAAACAGCTCCTTCAGCATACACTCCATTGTTCTGCCCCTACCCTTACGCCTAATTGGATGCCTTTGATACTGTATGAACAGAGAGAGGGACCCAGTTGGTGTGGATCTCTAATGGACCCTCCAGTGGCTCTCACATTGATAACTTTCTCTGTGAAGACAGGCTCCGCGTGCGCCGTCATACAAAAGGCAATCTAACACAAGTGGAAGAAAAACTCCAAAAAAATTAGAGTTGATTTATATTATTGGATGCTACCAAGGCTGCCCAACACCTGGTGACCAGAATCCAACTGGAATGCTAATTCTGCTAATATAAACAATTACTTCAGGAGCCCTCCTAGTGGGTGTTAACGTTTCAGTCAAAATTTATACGCTTGGGTCATATCAACTCTTCTATCCGTGAGGAGGCTCTCTGAATAATTTACAAGTTTAGATTTCAGGAGTTATTTGCAGTGTTTCGGGTATCCAGGTTGTATTTGTTCGTCATTAGCTAGTGTTTGGTTTGGCAGCCGGATTTAAGAGACAGTCTCTAAATCCTCAGCAGGCGATGAAGGGTCTGCGCTCGCTGCGGCCTCTCCGGGTGCCAAGTGCTTGTCCAGTGTAACAGGTTCTGTACCCCTCTTCAGGCGCCCCCCAACCGCGTCCACCATACCTCCTCACACAGCACTCCTGTGAGCTGCAGAGGGGGAAGCAGCGCCGGCGAAGAGCGCTGTTGACATTCTCTGAAATTGCCTGAAAGCATTTTTTTTCTCTAGGAGCTGGAAGAGGAAGGCTTCAACTGTTAGGTGGCGTGAAAAGAGCTGAAGACAGACACCATGTAGGAGAAAAACACCAAAAAAAAAGAAAAGAGACATAATTTTATGTGGTATACATTAAAAGTACTGTCAAGGTTAGAAAACGGAAAACAAAAATGCATCTGTTTATGTCACATTGTTACAGATCCCAAAATGTATTGTTGTCCCTTTAATCGAACACATAAAACCACCAACCTTTAATCAGAAACTAGCATGTTTTAGAGGGGTTGAACATCAATGAGATTAACTAAGAATTTCAAAAAAATATGCAAAAACAGCAGAAAAAATAACCATACAATATTCTGTAGATTACAAGCCACATCTTAGCATATTTAAGATAACCCACATGCTAAATTTTTATGCTTAGCATAAAAATTTAGCATGTGGGTTTTAGAAATCTAACCTGAAGTCCCAGCTTTGAGCAGAGTTGTCCATGAATAACCTTAAACAAGCACATTCATTAGTAGATCTAATGTTTTTGAAGAACTTTTATAATTATTGATGCAACTTTCTCAGACTTATATGCAGTGGTGGGCACCGCTAACTAAAATGTTAATTCTCCTGACCCTAGAAGATAATCATAAATTTGAGCTTACACAATATTCAGAAGATGCTAATGCTAAAGTAATAAAAAACTAACTTAAATGTTGAGCAGGTCTTGACAGACTACAACCCTCCATCACCAATTTAATTTTGACTGTATAATTTACATGTTTTATTTTGCACTTAGGTATTGCATTTATATATCTTATTCTCTGCTGTCCCCCTTCAAAATAAGAGCATGAATATTAATGTCTAACAACTTAAGGATTTTTTTTAACAGTCGATAAACAAAACATCAGCACAGATGTTGAGCTTTAACCAGCTAAAAGTCTTCAAAACAGTCAAATAAATTAGCGTTTTAGAATTCATTTTGCTGCGACAGACTGGCGACCTGTCCAGGGTGTACCCCGCCTCTCGCCCGGAACGTGAGCTGGAGATAGGCACCAGCACCCCTCCCGACCCCACTGAGGGACAAGGGTGAAGGAAAATGGATGGATGGATGGATGAATTCATTTTGGAGAAACTAACTGTGGTAAGCAAAAGATTTGTCCTCTGTCAGTCGATTAGCAGAATTGTGGCGATCACTGCTTCTATAAAATGACGACTCTGTTTAAAGGTGAATACTATGGCAACAGAAACTTTCAGGTCTTTTTCTTTTACAGAAAAGAATGATTTTCCCTCAAAGGCCAGTGTTTGGTGGTTGCTCTGTCTGCCTGTGGGCACAATAATCTGGCTTTGTGGGGAAGGGTTTATAAAATATGTATCCCTGATGCTTCAAAACTACCAGCATGAACTAAAGGCCGTGTCCTAACCAACAGAGTTTTTTCTTTTACTTATGCTGGTCGAGAGTCTTCTGCAAACAGTGAAGGGGTGGATTTGCAGGTAAAGCTGAGAGGAACCCCCAGATCCCACCTATCATGTTCACCTCACTTTTAGACTTAGGTGAAACAAATATTTTGTCAGACCATTTCTAATTATAACTTTGGAGGTCATGGGTTTTCTTGGAAAGGCTTTTCAAGGTCAAGGTGTGTGTTTATAGGAATATTTTATCTTTCTTCCAGAAATGCATTTGTGAGGTCAGACACTAATGTTGGTTTGAGATCAGAACTCTACTCACCATCCAAGTTCTTATACACCAAATCTGTTCATGTCTTTATGGATCTTGCTTTGTTCAGTGATGCTCAGTCGGGTTGGATCATCCAAACTGTTCCCACAAAGTGCATAAAATCACCTGAAGTTTCTTGGTGTGCTTTTCACTGGAGCTGGAGCTAATGGGAGGAGCCTGTCTTCTGACAAACAACTTTTCACCATAATCCAATCAGCACCAGACTTTACACTTCAGTTCATGTTGCCAAGCGATGCCGTCTTGTCAGCTACCAACACAGATTGCCAGACGGAGAAGTTCATAACTCCAGAGAGCATGTCTTCACAGCTCTGGAGTCCAGTGATGTTTCAAGCTTAGCTTTGCACCTGGTGATGTAAGGCTTTGAGGCAACTGCTTGGCCATTAAAACCTCTTCCACAAAGCTCTCTGTACCGTTCTTGAGGTAATCCGAGGGTCATTTGAAGTTTGAAAGTGTTCAGCTATTAACTCTCCTTACTGTGCATTCAATGACACAGAAGAGTGATTTTCTGGGGTCTACCACTTTACGGCTGAGTTGCTGTCATTTCCTATCACTTCCAGTTTGTTGCAATACCACTAACAGTGGAACAGGGGAATATTTAATCAGAAATTGTTCCAACTCCTCAGAGTACCATACTGGAATTTGTTGAGCCATCCCATCACAGATGCTTTTCAAACCAGCATGCATGCATCAGTACTCTAGTTCTGTATATTGGTGACCATGGAAGTAATTGGATTACCTGACAGGTGCACAAAAGAACCCTGCAAATATTGAGTTGTTTGCTAAAATGACACGAACAAAACAAAGTTATAATATATCATATGGAATTTTTCAGCTGTTTGTCTCTTCAAATAACCTATTATATGGACTCAAGTGCAGAAAATGATTAGTTTCGTAGTGTGTCTCCCTTTAATACCAGTTTTCTGTCAGCATGAATGCTCTGCCATTGGTCTCTTTTCTTCTTTTACTCCCTTAATTGCCTCTGTGCCTTTCTGTGTTGTTATTTCAAATGCGGTGGCTCAATCTCTTGTGAATATATCAAAACTGCATTATTACCTGGGTCAAGCCACGAGGTGCAGCTTAAACGATAAGCATGCAAATGAAGTGATGTTTTATTCCACAGCGCCTATAATGTCTGGTGCTTGGAGGACCCCAGGGCACCTGCAGCGTAACATCAATTACTCACAGAAAACGCAGATGATTGAACAGGTAGGTGGCAACAGAAGATGTTGAGTGAAATGGATGATGAGCGGACGTGATGATTTTAAAGATTACAAAAGTGGGAATATTGGAGAAAAATTGGTAGCTGGCATGATAGACCTGTTTATTTACTTGTGCTGAGAAATATGTAAGAAGGATGGAGCCAATTCTAAAGACACTAAAAGCACTGAATGGTGCACAATGAATGAAGACCCTGCTGCAATGTAAAAAGGAGCATGGATGAACTTTACAGAGTTTCGGTGAGGGATGTACTAAGAATGTTTGAGTCACGGTGTGTGAGAGTTCCTGAGGGTTTTAGCAGACACAAAGGTTATGCATAGAGCTTGGAGGATTGTTGTTGTGACTTATCCATGACATAAGGCCCATGCATATCAATGTAGCTGGCATTGCTTCAAGCAAAATCCTGCAACGGTCTTGGCAGAGTGATTTTTATGCCCTCTCTTGCTCCAACCAAGAGGATCGTGCCATGCTCTGATCACACTGTCATGCTCTTCAGGGGGTAATAGATACTCTGCAGTGCTCAAACGACATTCAACTGCTATTTTGGGCAAAAGGTACGAAGCTGCACCAACTGGATGAGGGAGAAATAAAATTGCAGAAAACTCTGTCATCTCCATCCTGTCATACTGCTGATTATTTGATTATCACAGTATGATAATTCATAAGATACTGATGATGCCATTATGACAGAAAATATTGATGTTTATTATTCTCCAGAGCATGGCTGAAACTGATAGTGAAGGCGTAGAAACCTCCATTTTAATAGATGTAAACTGTGCAGCCTATGCTAAGGGAAACAGATGGCGTGAAACTGATACACGTCACTGAAAAAGCCAGTTATCACAAACTCTTCATCATGGTTATGATGGGAAAGTTATCAAGTTCATGAGGCAAATTATTCTTATGTTATAAATAGCCAGGTTATAAAATAAGATTAGAATAAAAAAACTGTGTTTTAGATCTATTTTGGTTTAAATAAATTAAGAACATGAAATATGTAAGTGGGATATAAAAGTAAGAACAGAAGCAATCATAGGTAGAGTATATTTTCATAGCACATGGGAATTGTAGTGTGTAGCAAGTGTAAAAAAGCTTTAAGATGATAAAAAATAAAAATACAGTATACTTCGAGATGGGAGTCTTTCCTGACTAAATAGCTTTATAAGACTTTCCACAGATTATCTGTTATATCCAATTCAGAAAAACTCATTGGCAGTGACTGTGAGCAGAATGAAGCAGCAGGGGGCAGATTGCCGGTGCATACACTGTACTATACAGTGATGGTAACAGATTAGCATAATTTCTTTCACATTAAGCAGTAATTTTAAATTCATTGTAGCCTGCTAATGGTAGAGATTAAAATGCTTAAGACTTCATGGTAATGAAAAATAACTATGGTGACATAATCAGTTGTGTAGAGGGATGAAAACAAACTGTTATAAGTAATAAAAAAAACACTAAGTATAAAAATATGCACCCCGACATTATTTTTATATTTCTATCCTTAATTTATTGTAATAAGTTCATTCGTGTTATTTTAGTTATTCAGTGCAATTCCATATACAACAACTAGGGGACGCCAGTCGCATTGGTGCCATAGAGAAGGTTGGGCACACAGAAGAAGAATGTTAGACGCTAAAGGATGCTAAACTTGTGTCTCGTCTTTTTTGTATCACAGGTCAGTAAAAATGTACTTTGGTGCATAAATGTTGGTATCCTTTAAGAGTTGAAGAGGTTATTGAATCGAGAGTCAACCAGTGAGACACTTTAGGCAGCTTTTGATTAGTATTGTGTAGAAAACGGGACATATTTCTGGAGGCTAATTAATGCTAATGGAGCGAACATTGTACATATGTGTTGAGCTAGCTGAGAAACAGTTGAAGGACTATTGAATTCACTTTGAACTTATTGTATTTTTCACTTTTTGAAACGGTAAAAATACATTTTTCTGGTGTCTTTTCTTTATGGGTTATTGCAAAAACCACAGAAACAATGTTATCAAACTCAATGAGTAAATGGCTGCGTAAAGGGTCAGTATTAAAGGAGCAGTTTTGTAGTTTTTTGTGCAAGATGAAATACGGTAATTTTGTTAAAACAATGGATACAGTTAAAGGCTACATTGCTTCAATACTAAAGTATATATTTGTGCAGATTAAAAATTGCAAAAGCTATTAAAATAGTTAAAAGCAAATCCATATATTTCTATTTTGATAGTCAATAATACAAAAGGTCTGAGAAAAAGGGACAAGATATTTGAGTTAAAACAAAACTAATGTGGTTTGGAGAATTAAAAGCTATCTAAGATATTTTGTCATTCAAGAAAATTCATAATGTAGCATGTTAAAATAATTCTCATTTGATATAAAGGGATATTACAACCATTAGTGCTGTACTGAATCTAAAGGTTATCTGTTGAAGTTATTCAGTGATACCTGAAGTATTTGATATGAAGTATTGCATATGTAGTGTTGTAAATGGAGTACAGTCATTACACAGAAGAATAAACCTTCCTGTTAGATGCTAAAGGTAGCTCAACATTTGTCTCATCTTTTCCATGTGACAACGTCACATGTTGAGAGAACAAAATACAACATTACTATTTCATTTTAGAGTGGATTTGATTAAAGTTTGCCTTAATCAAGCTAGTTCGTTTTCAAAGTCTGGTTTGTTAATGGAGTTGTGAATGCATAATGCAGAAAAAAAAGTGAACTTTGGTCTCCATACAAACCTCGGCCTCGGTTTGTTTGAAATGAACTCTGGTGTGGTTACAAACGCAGGAAGTGGACTATAGTTCAAGGCATTCTGGGTAAATACAACCAGAACAAACCCAAGAGTCTAGCGCTAGCAAGAGAAATGATTTGTGATCTTTTACCAAAGACAAAAGAAAAACTCTAAAACTGCTAAAATCTTTTTGTTTTCATTTTGTGAAAATGGAAGGTACACTCATGTCTTCTGAGGTTTTTGTGTTTTGTAGCAGTTCTTGGTACAGCGCCTCAGCAGGCGAGGAGGCGAACAGCTTTTCCAATTAGCTTGGATCATTTGACACATTGCAATATGAAAATGAACCACAAGAGCTTAAATAGTAACACATATTCAAACTGAGTCTACTGGACTCTGGTATGAAAACACACTTAGTAGGTGGGTACTGTGATCAGAGAGCATTGATGTTCACAAGTCCTGGTCAAATCAGAGGGTTTGATGAAGTGTTTGTACAAAGCTATATTTCTTAAAAGTACAACGAGCTCGTCTGATTGTTAGCTTGCTTTGTGGAAGCTGCTGAAGTCCAGAGGACAGGCAGCAGAGACAGATGAAAGTACAGAACATAGGAAACTTTCCCCAAACAGACCAACTACATGTGAGGAAGAAGAAGTGTTTTTTCACAACTGTCCTTTTCATCTCTCGCACTTTCTCATCTCTTACTCTTTCTGCTCTCTCTTTCTCTTCATCTCACTCCAGGGAAGATGAAAGCGAGTTCTGCCACTGGCTGTGAACTCCCCTGGACATGAACATACTACTGCTTTTGTGTGTTTGTGTGTGCTTTGGCTCATGCAGCTCAGATAACTTTTTGTTGTTTCCACTTGTAACCAGAAATTGGAAACAGTAGTTATTCTATGCAGGACATGTATTTGATGCAACTACTGGCATATTCTCAGTGGAGATATTTTTTTCTTCTCATCTATGAATATTCTAGTTTAATCAAATCAAACCAGTTTTTCTTTCTCATTAGATCATAAACCAGGTAGTTTGTTGTGCTTTAGAGTAATTTTTATTCAGATTAGTGTCATATAATGTGAAACATTTTCATCCTTTTCACAACCTTACAGGGTTTAGAATCATCATCTGTAAGGATTACAACACTGGAGTTTTATCTGCTGCGCTTCAGTTCCTACCGTCAATCTCGCCCCAAGCTATGCTGACGACACTTCGACTCCTGAGGAAAAACCACTAAAGATTTTACACAGATCCAAAGGCGGATTCAAGTGAAGCAACAGTCCTTTAACTTAGGTACGTACTCTCAATATGAACAACTTTTTAGTTGAAGAATGAATATTTCTGGGGCACTGTGAGTTTTGAAACCATCTTTTTCACCTTAATTTTGGACCTAATCATTGTCATTTTACATAACTTTATTAGTTTTGGACTTTTGACCTCTATTACATTATAAACAACACTGATGCTCATTAAAAGTTACGCTACATTACAACATCTTAGTTCTACTTTTTTACAGTTTTACGGTTTTCAAAGCTGACTTTACTAACCTAATTGGAAAAATGGGTATACGTATATATGTATGTATATGTATATATGAACAAAATCACATGTGGAGTTCCTCAAGGTTCCATTCTCAAGCAACTCCTTTGTCAGTATCTATGACTCAGTTTATGCTTTATTGATGTTGTCTTTCACTATCTCTGTGTGCTTACATTGACAGCACAACACTTTATGGTTCTTGTTATCACTTTGGCAGCATTTCTTTCCCTTTGATTTGGCACAGACTTCCAGAAAATGCTGAATCGAGGCTAGAAGCTCACTTTAGAGTTGCCTTTGACTGTTTATTGTAAAACTTCCTTAAACATCTTTAATTTTATTCTCTCATCCAATTTTACTTCGCTTTCCTGTATTATACCACTTTGAATATGAATAAACTTGCATCATCTTTGTGATAAACAGAAGCCATTATTTGTTTTGTGTTGATAACGTTAGAGATCAACACTTAACGACTCGGTGAAGCTAAAACTCCAGAAATGTAAAGATGGACTCAGACTCAAATATATTATTTATATTGTTAGTTTGATTTTCTTACAGATGTCAGTAAAAACCACAAACAGTAAGCAGCTGCAGCTCATCCTAAATATTGTGTTTAGATCTGACTTATTTATTTAAATATAAATCTGCATTTCCATACAACTTTTCACAAAATGTCTGCATTATAATATAATTTCTGTAACAACGCTGTAATAATAGATGCTGTTGATATAAACCTGCCTTGGTTTTGAATTTCATTTCCAATTTTTATTTCGGATCCAGTCATGGTAAGCAATCATTCAGTAGTTGTTCGTTTTTTAAATTGTCCTGTGCGTAATTTGAATGTCAAAAGCTTTCAATATACTTTTTGTAAAAGTCTTGAGAGGTTTCTTTTTTTTTAAATCCCTGGAAGCAACATCAAATTCAATATTGAAAAAATTGAAAGAATATGGCACCACCACCACTCTGCCAAGAGAGAGTAGACCACCCAAACTCACAGAGCAGGAAAGGAGGGCCACAGGCCAAAGATAACCCTGAGGGAGCCGCAGAGCCCCACAGCAGAGATCAGCGCGTCGGTCCACTGAACCACTGCACAGCGTACGGTCCAAAAAGCTGGACTTCATGGTGGAACGGCCAGAGAAAAAAAGGCTTGGCTGAGGAACACTGATGGTATCGAATATTGGTGGCGTTGCTTTTACGCTTGGTGGGCGTGTGATATTACAAGCTGCATGGACCCTAGTGAAAACCAGATTTACTGGTTTAAATGTTGTAAAGCAAGTCTCTCTTTTCTTTTTTTTAAAGTTGCATGATGGATGTCAAATAATGCAATGCTGAATCAAGGCCAACTGTTTAAAAAAAGCATCTGAGCATGTTTTATAGTAAAAACAAATCAGACTGATACAAAACTTAGAAAATGCATCTCAGATACACACAAACGTTGTAGTCCAATAAACTAACAAACTGCTGAAATAGATAACAGTCCAAAAAACGTTGGATATTTGGAATTAGCTCCTTTACAAAATTACAAGTAATAAAAACATAAAACATGAGACAATCAAACCAGCTACTAAAGTCTACTTGCATTTAGGCCAGGACAATATGGCTGAAAAACTTGTATATGCACTTCATATCAGTCAATATCAATAATTATTGATTTTTTGCTTTAAATATCTGCAATACCACCAAACTGGTAATTCAGATAACTGCTTATTTTTAAGCAGTTATGAGGCGAAACCTTGAACTGCTGCTGCCCAAGTTACTCAGCAGGTTGTTGCTAGGTAACCAAAGTTTGGGGGAGGGACTTGAAGCTGCTTGTTGCCCAGAAACATGTTGCTAGGTAACCAAAGAGTGAGCGAGTTATTTGATTCCTTTCAGTTGGCTTTGCTGGATGTGAGAGTAGGCCTGTCGCGATAAACGATAAATCAATTAATCGCATGATAAATTAAACCTATCGACCTCATTTTAATTATCGGCTTTATCGTCTCTTCCTGCCTTTTTTCTTTCTGTTGATGACACTGAATGAAAAAAGGCTCAACTCCGGTGCTCTCCACTGACCCTCCCTTCCTATTTCCTTAGTGTAATGTCCAGCGCACACTTAAAGAGTTGTCGGCTGACTGTCAGCCCATTTTCAAAACCTGAGAGACACTTTAACCAACAGAAAATCCTAGGTAACGGTTCAATCGGGTTCGTCGTGCCGTGTGGTGTCCAGCCACATGGGCACAAAATAATGGCTACAAGTCCAGTTAACTAATTTTAAAATCAGTTATTAATCAATGCTTTACTAGAATCTACCTGTTATTCATGTGACTAGTGTCAGCGTAAAATCCTGACTGAATGAAAATCATTATAACCTATTTATGTCACGTTAACGAAGAACAGCTGAAAACTTACCGGGTTCATCAACTGCGGTAGCAATTTGGCTCCAGTTCCTCCCCTTGTCATTTCTATATTCTTTCTCAAAATGTTGAATAAACATTAATGTTGTTTCCACATATTATCTCCGATGTCTGCTGGACTTCGGGTTGTGCTGTGTCAGCTGTTTCGGATTCCCCTCGTAATTTCACCTCAGAAAGCACGGAGGAGAATCCTGCTTTCTGATTGGCTACCTGTCACATTCAACAGGCTGCGTTAAGCTCCCAGTCGGGGAAAAACCCCTGATTTAGATCGGATCGGCCACGACCGACGATCTACCGTAACACACCACACACTGCAGGATGGTCGGTTACAAAATCACCAGCAACAATCTTGGAACCCCCAACTTTCTAAGATTATCGTAACAAACAAAAAATCGTGTAGTGTGAACTATTGCATCAGGATGGCCCATCTTCTCTATTTAAATCTAGTGATTACTGAAGGCCAATACAGTATACAGACTTCATAATCTGCACTCTTTTGGTTGAATGCAGTATTTATTTCCACTTTGGCTTTATGTTGTTTAGTTTTTATTCAAGTACGTTTTTTGTTAATGGAGACTGAGAATCCATTTTATTTTGGGTGGTTTTGTTTATTTAGTTTATCAGTTCCAGTGTTATGTGTTCTTTTGAAAATAAAGTGCATCTATCTATGGCAGGAAATCACATGCATTATTAGTCATTTCCATTAAATCAGTGTCAACTGGTCTTGAAACAATATTATCGTTTATCGCAATAATTTTTTAGACAATTAATCGCTCAGCAAAATTTGTTATCGTGACAGGCCTATGTGACAGGTTAAGTGGCTAAAGCCTTTCCTCTGCCTACATCTCCCAGAATGCTGTGCGGTTCTGGATCGGAGTTTAATAGTCTAGTAGATGTATCATCCATTGATATTAATCACGCGTTTATTGCAAAATATATTGTTGTTTTTTTGTGAGCTGTGCTTGCATTTCTGTATGTAAGTTGCAAAGCAGTAAAACCATTTTAAAAAAGCAAAAAATAGATAAAATACAGCAATAATTACAGCTAAAGGGGGGAAAATGACAGCGTGAAACCACAGTACTTGTTCCATGATGTAAATTCTGATTGAAAATCTTTAGTCCCACTATGGAAACATGATGTTTTATTTCTTTTCCGGAGCGTTTCTAAGAGTTGGGTGTGCTGAAAGTGTGGAGCTCTCTTATGTTTTTAGGCCACTGCACTGAATGTGGGTCTAGCAGATGTAAGACTTGGGTGGAGGTTCGGTGGGGTTGCAGCTGATGACTTCAGAATCAGAGCAAACAATGCAGCCCAGCTGCTTGTTCTGCTGAGCTGTGCAAATGTCACATACAGAAATAGAAAAGTTGAGCATGTTGCTGTGGCTGCGCTGCAGAAAGGCACTTTCTCTGCAGGTGTAGAAAATCTGTGTTGGTGGCTGTGGAGCAAACGTGAAAAATGACCAAGAATTCCTTAAAAGCCCAAAGACGATCAGCCTCTAAAAACAAACTGTCGACGATGTCACAATGTCAACCAGAACTGAAAGGTGCATCATTACTGTGCAGGTGCTCGTATCTTCAGCGTATTCCAGGTGAACTGAAACAAAATCTTGTTTTCAGAAAATTTGTTCTGCTGGTTTTGTTTTCAGTAGTTTCAAATTTTATTAACTAAAAGATGTGGTAGATAATGAAAAAACATTGAAACTATTCTTGATTGTGTATTTGATGAAAACACATATTTATTAAAAATCCAAACACACCAAACAATTGGTTTGGCAGCAAAAGAAAGAAATGCATAATTTTCCATCAGTCACAAATTACAGATGGAGTTAAATTATTCCAGGATGCCACTGTTTTTCTAGATTAACCCTGTGAAGGTAGCAATTAAGCTAAGCAGGTTTTTACAGTTTTGTGTAAAAATGCAAATGGACAGCCTTTATGCAATTTAGCCTTTAAATAGGTTTAAACTCTTAGTCACATTAAGGTTAACAACACAAGTTTACAACAACACAATCCCAAACCAACGTGGAGCTTAGTGTCTTGCCCAACCTTGAACTTCAATACGTTGGGAAAGCAAGAATCCAACAACTTTCCGATTTGTAGACAGCTACTTTGTTGAGCTAAAGACAGTCCAGTTGCTTCTTGCTAGTTAATGTAAACATGTTTTTGATTACGAATCTAAACTTGGAACATTAGGAAGAATTCAACGTTTCAAGCTAAAACATTAATCTGGAAGACTCCTGAAGTCGGACGTCCAACTGGAAACGCACCGCGTGGTTGAAATGAGTTTTGAGTGTTTGATGCGTGTCAAGCGGCCAACGCTGGAATTGAAAAGTCTGAACTTTCACCGCTCAATGCGGAGCATCAAGAGGCTCCAACGCGCACCGTTACCAACTGTCACTGTTGTTTGTTCGATAGAAACTGAACACAAAAGGTTCAGCAAAGACATCTGAGCCTCCGTTACTATTGCAAAAGATTTCACTACAGAATATTTTGGTGCCACTCTCTCAATTTCATCCGCTATTGTACAAAGAGAGCGACAATGGCTCGTCCCAGTGCACGTCTGTAGCGATTTTGACTTGTTTGACGTGCGTCTAGAACAAAATGTCTCACTTCAAAGTTGAAGTGTCAGACGGGCTTTTGACATGTAAAACGTTTTGGTGTGAACGCAGCATTAAAGGTTGAGGAAACCTCAGTGATTGATTCTCTCGTCACTTTAAGATGGAGATTTTTCTGACTTTTCCTTAGAGCTTGTCTAATGTTTTCTAAAGAAAATGCAGCTCGAGACAATGCTACCTCACACACCATTGGTGCTCCAATGATATACGTATAACTATCTGAGGTAGTCTTGAGACGGTGTCCACTGTCCACACTAATGTATATAAAGGAATATTTGGTGCTTGAATGATAAAAATGGAGCTACTATATGAATACTGGGTGTCCAGTTTATCAAAGTTTTAATTAAAATTGTCAATAGTTGAGGAAGATCACAGCATAAAGTGGTTTTATGGATACTTTCCTAGAGGCTAAAATGTGATGGGTCACTTTAGGCCTTCGTGAAGTAAAATTAAAACCTGTAAAAAGTATTATTTTAGGTTTTTATTTATTCAAGTCATGCTTTCTGAACCGTTCTCATGAACTAAAACAAATGTCTAAGGAAGGTTGTGTTCTGTTCACAAGTTGTAAGTTTCAAAGGGAACTAAAAACAGTCCCTCATTTTTATGCGTTTGGCTCTTGTGTTTTCGGGTTTCTGTGTTTTAGGTTTTCTGTAATTTGAGGGTCTGTCAACAGAAACCAGTTGACAGATGATAATCCGTGACTATTTGGCTATTTTAAAGCTTTTTAAACACAGTTTTGAAGGTTTTAGCCAGACTCTGATGACTAAAATTAAATCTTGTATATATAAGCTTTCTGTTTAGTTTGTTGCGGTTTTCCACACTTTATTTCCTCCACTATGATTTGATTGGCTTCCTTAATGTGGACCTTGCAAGTTTGCGCCCTCAGTTGTAATGCAGATGTCATTAGTTTTTTCTGCCATTAGTGGATTTTTAATCACAGTTCCCATAGTCTCTCTACATAAAGCTTTTTCCCTGCTGAATATGAACAAAACGCTGTAAATGAAGTCTTTTCTTCAGGTTTCCAACCTTTGAGACCGTTTTGGTTCCACATCAAAGAGCTTTTAAATTCTTCCGATTCTTGTGGGACTTTGCCAGTCAAAATTGTTTAGCTGATCATTTTCCAGGGATTAGGGGAATTTTTCCTGTTTAATGTGAATGTTAGTCTCCTTTTAATCAGCGGGTAAAGGGAACAATCACTTACATCACTGAGCCGGGGAGCACCGCTTCTCCACCGGGCCACAGCGTACTGCTTATTTATCCAGCATCTGAGGCTCTCTAGGTTTATTTTATCAGAGTGAAACTCCAGTGTCTGCCCAGATTTCTGTGGAGTGGCGTGCCTCATCTGGCCTCTTTGTTTTGCAGCAGATGTGGAGAAGTGGATGGGAGATGGTGTGAGTGCGGGGCAACCGGGGGAAAGAATCTGCCCACTGAGGCCTTTATAGTGGAAATGTTTCAGCCTTGAAGTAATTGGATCGCTTAAATGCTTGCTGACAGATACATGAGTAAAAAACCCATGGAGCTTGGCGAATTTAATACTTTTGAAAAACAAAACTTCTTCGGTTGTATATGTATTGGGTTCCATATGTTTGTCTTGTTTCATTAAGTTTATAAGCCAGCGAAATGATTGGTTGAAATGAGAAAACATGTGCTACATTCAGAGTTTTTATACAATTATTCACCAGGGCACAAGTGCACGGACTGAAGCCGTATTTGTTGATGGATTTAGAAGGAACAAACTGTAACCATTATGTCAGTGAAACTGACAGTGGGAGTTTATTCTCATGGCTCATTTCCCGACATGTCTGGACCGTTCTGCATGTTGGTTAAGGTCGAAGGTCGTGGATCTTTCCTGGTGTTAGACAGAGCTGCGCATATTTAGGTAATCCAGACCTGCTGTGGTCAACCAAAAATCAGAATTAAATATTCATAAAGTTTTCATTCAGAACACAAATCTACATTTGCGACTTTTATTTTGAAAAATGACTTCCTGAAGAACATTTCCAGGCTTAAAGGACTTAAATCAGAGCAAGACCTAGAAACCCGGGTTGGTTTTTAAGTTCTGGAGGACTTGGCAACCCAGAACAAGAATCAAACATGCAGAACCAACATTTAGCTTTATACCTTACTAATCGAGAACAAACTTAGAAAATGCTGTCTATTTAGAAACCCAGAACAAATGGAGCATTTTAAAGTGTAGTTTTTCTTTTATTGTGCTTGTGGTGTTTTTGTTTTTCTTCTAATTCATGAAAAGCACTTTGAACTGCCTTGTTGCTGAAAAAGTGCTGTATAAATAAAACTATCTTTATTTGGCTGCTTACATCACAGTATCTCTGTCTCCACGTAACTTGGAATTGCAAAAACAAATTTGCTTAATGAAAATGTGCTAATTGTGAAAAAGATTAAATTTTTTCGATAAAGTTTAGAAAGAGTTTTTTGTTTTTTTTAGTTGAAATTTGCGTATCTCAAATATCTATTATCTTAATTGCAAACTTGAAAAGGTTTTGTGCACATTTATAATGGA
The DNA here is from genome assembly GCF_000485575.1 of Poecilia formosa. Lineage (NCBI taxonomy): Eukaryota > Metazoa > Chordata > Actinopteri > Cyprinodontiformes > Poeciliidae > Poecilia > Poecilia formosa. Next base: position 2,233,424 of record NW_006799986.1, on the reverse strand, counting down.
AATGCAGCTTCTGGTTTGTATGAAACTATCTCAGTTGATACTAAAATAAAAAAAAATGATACAGATTAATGTGTTTAGGAATACACATATTTCTGGGTTAGGGCTTAGTGTATTAATATCTGAAATGATTTTCTAGACTGCACTATTTGTTTGTTATATCCCAGCTAAGATTTTAGGCCTCAATGTTCATCTAACAGATTATAGTGGCATTAAAGTCACAGAATGTGTTGGAAGCAATAATATTACAATTTTCTAATATCATTAACATATTAAGTATTATAATACAGTATTATTATTATATTATTGAAGTCAAAGGTAAAGTGGCTTTGCTTGTTTAGAAGAGCTTGTTGTTAGGATTTGAAAAGTGTATTTGATTTGAGTAAATGAAATACCAAAACTGTATTACTTTTACAGTTGGATAAAAGCAACAGAAGTGTTTGAGTTCAGTTGAGATGAGAACTGCTACCAGCAGCCAATACAAATCAAATTTAGAGTTTACTCCCCTTAGCTTACAACGACGGGTCAGTCGATATCCGATCTGATTCCACAAATATTCAGATGAAGGAAGATGGAGGAACCAGGACGACCTCCAGTCCGTAGACACACACATCGTATCCAGACGGGACAGGATGTCACTACCTGGGCATGAATCACCACCTGGTGTCACACCCTAAGGCTTCCCCTCATATGAAGTGAACGCTGGCGTGTCGCTGCGCATCACTGCCAGGAGACGTGTTGTCACCTGTTTGGTCTGTCATGCGAACCACGTGGTGAGACATAAACAAGAATCACTGCTGAACACGACGTTCATAAATTAGTATAGATTCATCTATAGAGCTGATTGGTAATTCCCCTCCATACCTTCACTCACTCATCAATATTCTCCAATGATTAGAACTTATTACGCAAAATCCTTGTTTCGTTTTTGCTGCTCTCAATGATTGGAACAACTTCAATATTAACCTTTATCAACTCCGTCAAAACTATAGTACGTGATCAAAGTACCTTATTTTAAAAGCTGTTGGTTTATCAAGTATTTTATTTACGTTCAGTTGGTATGAATGTGGTTGTATTTTTATTTTAGGAGATAATTTCTGCCCACAGAAATCCCTTTCTACAACTATTTGAAGAACCTTGAATTGATATGAGTTACAATAATATTTAATTTTTCTCTGAGATCAATAAAGTGTTTTTGATATGAATTGGATTTGAATGTACAGAACATTATGTGAACACTTTTAGACCTGACCCACATTTCTGGGGTAAAATCCTGTTAAAATCTGGTCTTTAATAATTAGATATAGTTTTCAGAGAAATTAAAAATGATGAATGAATCTTTTTAATTTACTGAGATGTACCTGTAGCTTTTGGTCTTGTTTTCTGAGCTGGCTTGTAGGACAGTGTTTAGTATGATATAATCAGCTGCACACTGCAAAAACACAAAATCTTACCAAGCATGTTTGGTCCAGTTTCTAGTGCCAATATCTAAGCACACTTGGAATATGGCAAAGCTAACTTAGAAGTAACTTTTCAGCAAGATATAGAAGTTTGTATTAAGTAAATAATAATTTGTTATTGATTAAAAATGACTAGTTCCACAAGCAGATTATTTCAAACAAGACATTTTTCCCATGTTATGACTGAATTAATCTGCCAGTGTGTTTTTGCAGTGCATTCTGAGAAAATACAGAACATATTTTAGCTCTTTTTCTGAAAACCTTTTTGTTGTGATAATTTTTAACCCTCTGACTTTAACAGGCATAATTAGAGCTTCCAGTTTCTCTCAAGACAAACAAATGTCTCTGGATTATATCACAACCCAGCTTTCACCTTTTCACTGAAGGCTGTGGTCTGATGACTTGGTTATTGCTCTTTCTACATCCACGTCTGAGCTGCTGTTTGATTACAGGAGCGCTGCAGGTTGATGATGCAGCTCTGACGGTTCAGACGTCCTGATTGGTATCAGGGTTCAGCTGCAAACTGGTGGTGGGTGACGGAGAGCGTACAAGTGCAAATACTTTGTCATCATAAGTAATTCAACACCTCCTTTTTGCACATAGACAAATGGCGACAAATACCTGATATTGTGTTTTTCTGGGATACATGGCTGAAGAAATGTTTATTTTTTAATCTTTTTTTCTTGGTTCCTGTTCCTGCATTTGTTCTCATCTGTCCCCAATTAATTTCTCACTCCTCCCTTTGCCACATATGGGCTGGTTAAGTCTTTGATCTGTATTAGCAAAGTGTTAAATCTGTTTGATCTCTTCGATTAGCCCCCAACGTGGCGTCTAGACACAGAGAGCAGCGGGTGAGGAGCTGTCCTTCGCCGCTGTGCGCCCTGAGGCGCTCTGTGCTTTAAAACACAGAGATTAGAACGAGGAGGAGCATTGCACTTTATTCATATTACACATTTAAAGTTAGCCAGCCAGCAAAGTTACACGTCCTAAGATGAGCCCTGGAAAGTTTCAGCTGCTTCACTATTTATGTAGCTTTACTCTGTATTTTTGTTCATCGGTTTCAATGTCGCTTTTCATCAGTGGCAATGTTTCAGTGAAAGTAATGCGGTTCTGTGACTCAGAGCGGGATTTCACCTTGTTGGAGCTTTTCAAAGAACCACAACCATTTTCCTACATTTGGTGAAGAGATTCTGCTAAAAGAAATAAAGTCCAGCCTTCATCATACATTATAACAGAAACATGATTCATAAAGAAGCCTACATTTTGAACAAAGTGGTTGCCCTTCATTTGACTGAATTGGTATTTTTAATGTTTTACATATTTTGAAGAATTACAGTTTATGTTTTTGTGCCATTTATACAGATTTTTGTGTGAATTTATTTTCTGGGTCTGTAGTTTGGTTCATTTATTTGTTCTTCATTCATCAGCCTGGTTTTTGTTCTACTTTATTTCAGTCTGTTTTCTTTTAAAAATATCTATAATATCAATACTTGTTCAGCATAAGTATTTGATTGATGCTAACGTAGTAAAGAATTATTGCTAGAAAAATTATACCACCAAATCACAAAAAATGACCAGGTGTTTTTTGTTTAGTTTCAAATTCAAATATTTTAGTGCAGTTGAAATAAGACAAAACAAACTCAGAAGTTTTCAGCAAGAAGTAGAACCTAAAACAAGCTCCTATGACTGCAGAAAAGTTACCTTTAAATTACTTTTGTGTTGTTTAAAGTCTGCCAAGATATTTACACTAGAAACTAGACAAAACATTTTTGATGAGATTTTGTGTTTTTGTTTAGGATTTTTGAAAAATTGAGATTGTTTTGGAGTGTGAAGGAGATCAGTTTGGCTGCGTTTCTCTTCTCTACAGTTTCTCCTGACATATTCTTGTTATTTAGATTTATTCTCATGTTTAAATGCGAGCAGGAGAAAAACAATTCCCAGTAGTTGTAGCTGCGATCCAGTTACTGTACCTCCATGCTGAGAGCGGCCGCTCCCACTGGTCTCCCCCATCTTAACGGGTTTTAGCCTCTCACAGCTTGAGGGCTTTGCTGCATTTCAGTGAAAAACAGCAAGTCCTTCAATCAGGGCGAACAGTAAGCAGCCGGGGCAAAAACAAAGTGTCAAGCAGTGGAGAAGAGCCGACTGAATACTTTATGACTCGCAGAAAGAGCAGCAGCAGCAGGTTCCCACCGCCGCAGTAACAACTGTGAAGAATCTAATTCCTCCTGCCTCTCCCGCTCAGACTGGAGGATTAAAGTCGGGGAGGCTCTGCCGGCTACCCGCTGCTCCCAGTCCGGCTCTCCCACTGGACCCACCATACAGGAGCCATTCAGAGGGTGGCCCTCCCCAAAGCCTGACTTATGCCCACGATGCCATTTAAGTAACAACAATTCGCTCTAAACTCCCTCTCTGTCCCTCCTTCTAACCACATTTTTCGCCCTTTTCTTCGTCTTTTTTATTACATCTAATCAGGATGACACGTCTCACCTTATTCATGCCGCCTTTGTGCTGCGTCTTCAGTGTTTACATTCGTGTGGTGCCTCCTCCCCGCTGCGGCATTGATGTGGCATTATGCAGCCGGGGACAGGAGAGGCACCGACTAAAAAGATGAGTTCTGAATGTGCTTAACGCAGGCGAGGGCCCGCAGGAGCACAGCTCGTCCCCCTGAGCTCCTCTTTTTGTGCCGTGCTCCTGATGGGAGCAGACTGGCTGAGAGTGAGGAGAGATTAAAGGTGCTCTGTGTGCTTTCAGACAGTTTGTGTTGGATTTGGCAGTCAACAGCATCCCTTCAGGTCATTCCCAGAGCTGAACACAGCCCACAATCAGAGATGGGTCTTTTTTTTTCCACATAGCTGCCGGCCCCCACGGTCAAATACTGCTGGGCTGAACTGACATGTCCCAGTTACTCCAGTTAGACTCTGCCTGTGTTTCTCCTGGACTGATTGACATGTTGGATACGAAGCAGGGCCCATGAGGCGGCTGGTAATTTACCATCACTGCCACATCGGTCTCACAATGCACTTCTATTCTGGGTATTTCTTTGATTTATGCTCATTGCTGCACCAGAATTAATGTTGAAAACCAAAAATAGTAAAAAACTGAGAGCAGGCTGAGGTTCAGAAAAGCATGCTGACGTCTTAATAAGTCAAGTTGATTTCTGCAGAATATTTCACCAACAAAGTGCTTTACATCATTAAATCATCATAGTAACCAGCTATGAAACGATCAATAATCAATGTATTTTGTCAGTCATCAATAGCATAAATGTTGATCAATGTTCCATTTATTATGAATTAATATCAACTTTATAAAGTGGGTTTTTGGTCTTGACTTAAAGTAACTCAGTGTTTTGGCTGTTTTGCAGTTTTTAGGAAGTTTGCTCTAGAATTTTTGGTGCATAGAAGCTGAATGCTGTTTGGTTCTGGTTCTGATGCACAGCAGAACCAGAAGACCTGAGAGGTTCTGGAAGGTTGCTAAGCTGTTCAGTGATTTATAAACTAACAGTATTTTAAAGTCTGTTCTCTGAGCTACAGGGAGCCTGTAGAACTGGGTGATGTTCTCTATCCTCCTGGTTTTAGTCAGAACGCCAGCAGCAGCAGCGTTTTGGATCAGCTGCAGTTGGAGGATTGATTATCTTAGGCAGACCTGTGAAGACGCTGTATTAGTAAACAGTGTGACTCAAGATAAACCCATGGATGAGTTTCTCTAGATCCTGGAAATGTTCTTCAGGTGATAGAAATCCGACTTTGTAATTGTCTTTATGTGGCTCTGAAGGTTCCGGTCTTAGTCCATCACAGTGCAGTACAGAGGACGTCTCTCTGCTCACGCACTGAGTCGTTCTATTCATGGCTTCGCTGGATTCACCGTCACGAATTTAAATCTTTCCATTTTAGTGTTTTTTGAACCGTTTAAAATGTTTCAGGGCATCATTTATTTATGAGATGCTTGTACCGATGCCTCCATCCGACCAAAGACGTGGAGTAAAAGTAACAGATAGGAGCAGGAAAAACGAGCCCAGCAGGAAAATAAATATTCTGGATGCAGGGAAAAATCATGTGCTGCTAATGGAAGGTACACCGAGGTGATTTCAAAACACTTTCTCCCTCCATTTCTGTGATGGCTGCACAAACTCTAGAGGAGTAAATAATGTGTGGAAATAAGAGCTGGCTAAAAATACAGTTGTAGAAATGTCCTGAGAAGAGTTGTTTTTCCATTTGTCCGATTGCACGTATGTTTTATTTATTTCTAACAAAATGTAAGCAAGGAGAGGAGTAGCAGATGCAGCAGCAAAAGAACCAGAAAAACTCCCAGAAAAAGCTTTTTAAATTTCACAAACTCTGGGAAAAGGAGGTCAGCTCTGTTGCAAACTTGATGGACTCAGAAACTCAAATTGTATTTGAATTTAATTCTTAAATTTGTAAATCTAATTCCATTATTTATACTTATTTTTTTATATATTTCAAAGTAGAATAGTGATTATTGATGTGGAAACAAGCTTTTTAGGAGATGGTTGAGGTTTAAAATTAAAGAATTTTTCAAGAGAAAGTAATTCTTTTATCATTTTCACACTGACGACATTTTGTAATCCAGTTTTGACAAAGTAACTCATCACCTGTAAAGTTTCAAGATGTAAAGACTCAACATTTTTGCCGCTTCCCGTTTTTATCCCACTGAAATTCCAGATGTGAGGGAATCTTTTTCCAAAGTCTAATTTGAAATGAGATTCTCACAGTTCTATGCAGACGGCTGCCGTTTGTGGAGAGTTTATGCGTTTAAAACATATGCGGTCTGCTGTCTCTCATGTTTCATGTGCTGTGCTCCAAACCTGCTGCTCCCGCCAAGCAACAAAGGCTGATTTCCACTCAGATTTGTCTGTGACACTTTGAAAAAGTGGAGCCATTTATCAACCAGTCTCACAGAGACTGGAGGTGGAACTGTTGGGGAATCTGCTGCTTTGTTGAAAGTATTCAGACCCGCAGCTCTGTTCACAGCAAGTCAGATTGTTTTATGAAATCAGTTTTATTTATTTTTTTTATTTTGAATTCATACTCCTAATTAAATGTGAGACTTGTGTGTGAACAGTTTACAGTTTGAGCAACATAAGCCAATACTATTGTCATGAAATCACGAGACGGAGGAAGCCAAGAAAAGAAAGCACAGCTAATAGCAGCGGCATTTTGTGGAGGGTTGACTGTAGAGGATCTGTTTGGATGTGGAGTCGGAACCAAGAGTGGAGTGATTGTGATGTGATGCACTTCACTGACTCAGACTTCCTTCATAATTTCAGAATGTCACAGAACACTTTGAACCTTTTCTTCAGACTCTTTCATCAAAACACGCATATCCGATGACGTAAAAGCTAAATAAACCTTTCAGACTGCAGTCGTTCCGGAAACTATCGGATGTGTATTTGGTTATTGGAAGTGGTACAAATCGGATTTTTGGAAGAGTGTAAAGATCGGAAATGGGACGTTCAGATTGAAACAAAAAAAATAACATTCAGGTTGCTTTTCACACATTTCTTCCAACACCTACAATGTATTTTATTTTAAGTGATGGGCCAGCACAAAGAAAAGCACAATTTTGAAGTGTACAGAAAATGATAAATAATTTATTAATGCTATTTACATTTATAATATATGTAAATAAATATTCAGAAGTCACACAGTTAACAAACTGTGTAATTTAATCTCAGCATAAGTTTAGGTGTTTTATAAAGAGAACATTAGAGAATAAACATCATCATGAAGACCAAATAACTTTGTGCAAGTTTGACCAACTTAATACCTTTTGTTGGCCGATTTGAACAAAATTTAAGAAAAGTGTAACAATAAAGATGTTCAAACATTTAGTTTAGATGAATATAGCATCATGAGTTTTGCGACAGAAGTGAACGAGTGTCAGTGATCAACATCATCCAGCAAAGCAGTGATAAATCTACATTTGCCCCTTGGTAGTCACAAACAAGCTAGCTAACTAGCACTAGTATATTAGTAGCTAGTTAGCGGTAGCCTCAACTGGCTGAGTGTGACTCAAAGGTTTTCCTGAAAGACAATTTGCACAAGAAAGGCATTAAATTGTCCTGTCACCTCAAAATTTAAAACCAACAATTAACATATTTGAGGCCAATTTACATTTTCTAATGAATTTGAGACATTTTAAGGCCTTAATTTTAGAAACACAAATTGAAGACTTTTTTAAGGATGCTGGGAAACCTTTTAGCAAGGCAACAGCAATCTAAATTGAATTAAGAGTCTGTGGTAAGACTGCAACAAGAATGAGCAACAGTTTTCTAAATAATCCCAGCTGCTGGAGAAATACAGTTTCTCCAGCAGCTCGGGAAACGGCTGGGAAACGCAGCCCCGAGCTGCATTTCCCAGAATCAGCTGGGAAGCGATTCTGCAACGTTTTAATCTCACTTATTCAGACTTTTTCTTGGTCTATCAAATAAAATCCCACAAACAAAAACTGAGCTTTATGTTTTAGCAGTATGAATAATTTAACAAGAGATTTTTACACTGATAAAAATAACTAAAATGTAAAATTTTACACAAAACCATGCAAACCGTGAAATGTTTTATGAGTTAATTTATTGCCCTACTCACCACATTCCTGTGAAGCTAAATACAAAGTGCAACAGGTTCCCCTTTCCAAGACTGGGATGAAGATTTTAAGAAATATTGGACCAGAAATACGGATGGACAGGTCCGAGTTCGGGACGCGTTAGGAAGATTTAACCCGGGCCCAGTGCTGTAATTTCTTCTATTCAATCTGCCACAACTGTGACTGGAGGCTTCGTTAAAGGGTCAGAGATCTGAGATTAACAGAAAAGTGAAGGGGGAGGATTGCATGTAACCCCCCTCCGTCTCACCATCTATAAACTAGCGCCAGCTGTTGCCTCATGCTAAACCCAGCTTAGGAGAAACAGACCTAAAAGGCCTCATTACTAGCTGCTCCTCGGTGAAGCTGCAGCGCCCCCATCGGCTCTGGTGGAGCGCCGACACTGCAGCCCCGAGTTGCATTTCGATTAAACTCCTGAGACACAAATCCCGCTGACGAACAGTGTGAGCTCAGTCAGTTCTCATCAGTCGGACGTGGGCAGCTCAGATGAACCGAACACACAGCAGAAGTGGGATTTAATTTAAAAATGAAGCAACGCTGAAAGGTTCAAAACAATCAATTAAAAATACTGTAACATGATAAGAGCGTCACTATCTTTTGATCTAGAAAGTAGGACATCTTACAAATGTTACTCAAATTGAAATTATGTTGGTAGATGTAGAATCTTGTTTTAGTGCCACTGGGTATTTCCAGGGATTTAGGCTGTCACATTTTTTTCACGAGTCTTCTTGTAATCCCAGACTAACTTCACGATGTTTGTATCAGAGGGGGGTTAGTATGGAGAGGATTAGGGGCACTGGTAAAAAAAAAAAAAAAAAAACTAATAAAAATAAAATGTTTTTTTTTTTAGAGTTCTGACTTTGATCTCAAAATTCTGACTTTATTTCTCACAATTCTGACTTAAAAATCTGAATTATGACTTTAATCTCAGAATTCCATTTTTTTTCCTCAGGATTTGGACTTTCATGTCAGAACTCTAATTTTAATCTCAGAATTTTTAATCTCAAATTTCCGTCTCTTTTCTTATAATTCTGATTCTATTCCTAGTCAGAATTCTGTTTTTTTTTTTGTTTTGGTTTTTTTCAGAGACCCTAATTTTCTTGTACAGGTTAGACCATCAGTCTGCAGGAATAAAAAGTGGAGAGACAGAACATGGAGTGAAAGCATTTCACCCAGTTGGGAGTAAAAGCACGAAGCGGAGCGGTTGGGCGGCTGTGGGAGGGGGCGGCCGTGGATGGGACCGGCGATCGGAAAGCATGTGACAGTTTGGGGGTGAGGAAAGGGCCCGTGGGATAGACGCATTGCGAGTTCAGGCAGGGGTTAGTGTGGCAGGAGGCGGGAGCCGCTGACTCCGCTCCACCATCATGGCCGCCACCTTCATCAGTTCGCCAACGCCGTCTCACAAATCGCCAACCGTAAACTCTCTGTGAACCCGGACGAGTCTGACGTCGTCGCCAAGGGATCCGGAGGTTTTTAGGTTAAAATCGCCCCAAAAACTCGAGGTGAACCAGAGGTCGTACCAACCTGAAACATCAGCCTGAGTCAGTTTCATAAACCTCTGAAATAATTGATAAGATATAAAACAGATTTAGTATTTATTTATATAATCACATTGACTGCATTTGGTATATATGATAATTTTTTGTAAAATCTAAAGATATTTATAGTAAAATGTTCAATATGTAACCACTATCTACATGCATGCAAATATTAACATATTTAAATGGTACATAAGTAATGAATATTTTTATGATTTCCTTTTGAGAAATAGACGTTTTGGACACTAAAGTCTCAATTTCACACAATTCTAGATGTTTAAAATCTGTTAAATAATTTTTTAATATTTAGAATAAAATGTACAGTGCAAAAAGCAGAAAATAAAATGTATCATAGTAAACATTATTGTAAAAATATACAATAACTTTTATTGTACATAACAAAATGTACATATTTTAAAAATAGATATTAAATATATATGTAACCGCTATCTACACATGTACATATTATTACTTAGTTATCAAAGAACGATACATAAAAAGTACATACACTATTTTAATTTGAAAATGATTTTATATAATTTTTTTCTGAATAACTGGATCACAAAATATTTAAAATTATTTTCTATGTGTGTTTTTCTATTTAAACAATTACAAAAATTATTTTCTTTTGTAAAAACAGTAAAAAATGCTTTTGAAAAGCTTCACTATTTTTTACCTTTTTTACCATATTTTATCCATATGTAAACTTAATTTGTTGCTTTAAAATCAGATAATATTTATAATTTTATCAAATTATTAAAACAGAAGACCCATCTGATTTAAAATCCTGCAGCTGTTCAATAATGGTTTAATTTCCAGCTTTATTCTTAAACATAACCTGAATGTTTTATGGTTTATTTCTGGAAATGTTTTTATGAATGTAATAAAAACAAAACATTACTAATAAACAAATAAACATTTCTTTTTCAGAATCCAGCTGGCAGAATTTGGGTGAATTAATGTGATATTTAAAAAGCCTTTAAACGTTTAGATTTGTTGAACGCAGCTCGGTGGGTTGGGGGGTCGGAGTGTTTTTGGAGTGCAGATGAATCCCTGAATTTAGCTTCAATAATCTCCTGAATACGGAGCAGCGGCCTCGTCCAATCACGCGGCTCGTCTGCTCTGCTCCCACAGATACAAGCGAGTTCACGTCGAGTTCATCATGGCCGCTGCCCTGGTGAAAGATCGACTGAATCTGACCGCACCGCGTTGACCGCGCTGAACCTTTCTGTTTCGCCGCTCGGCTTGTTTCTGTTGCTTCTTCGTACCTGTTGACATGAAAAACGCTGCTGTAGGCGTCTGGGTCATTTTCTGCTTCCCACACATCTCACCACTTCTGCCTCTTTTGCTTATCTCTGTCTCCTCTTCCTGATCCATTAAAAATACTTATGCACTCAGAAACAGGCGGTTTGATCTGTGTGTCCTGCTTTGGGATGCAGAGTTTGACTGGACGCCATCAGCAGGGCGCCAGCGAGCCTCCTATTTTAAATTAGAGCCATCAATCAGGACAGTCCTACATTGCACGCCACAGGAGACAATCATATTCCACAGCGACCCCTCTGTGACCTCTGGACGATGCGGGAACATGTGATGTGGCAGCAGGACAGGGGACCTGCGTGGACAGCGTCTCCGTCCCCTGAGAGCTTTAAACGGCCGACACCACGGAGGCAAGCGGCCGTGAAGGAGACGGGCTGCCAGCCGACCTTTCACCTCCGCGTGTCGAGCCGGGACCGTGGCATTGTCTCCAAACCGAGCCGCCATGCATTGACGTGACATCATCAGGGACTGACTGACTGAATTCAGAAAGTTTTTCCCTTTTGAACACTTTCACACTTCATTAACAAACACCTCTAGGCGAAATCTGTGCAAGATGTCTGACTCTTCTTGAAAAAAGAAGCCATCCAGTTATCTAGCAGTAATGCAGAACTGTACTTATTTATTAGCTTCGTTCTTTTACAGTCTAATATGAATATATAGACAAAAGTTTTGAATGAAAAATAGTTGGAAGACAAACATCCATATAGTCTACCCCTTCTCTCTAAGTAACTAATTAGTGATTTAAATCATGATCAAAAAGTAGATTTCTAAGTGAAAATGTTATTTTAGATAAAACTGTCTGGTTATTCAGGGCTGCGTTTATATAGCAAGAGAAATATATTTGAGACCAGACTTAAAAATATTGAAAAATGACAAATGATTTCATGCCTCAGTAACAAACAGCTTAGAGCGTTCATGAAAGAAATAAACAGGACACCCAAATATCAACCATTAATATTTAATTCATTTACAGTTTAATATGAACATGTATGTTGATGTAAACTAAAGTTTTGAGTGAAACTTTAGAAGTTCCTAAAAAAGGACCTTAAATTATTACTAGAAGTTTATTTTTAAACAATAATGTTTTTATCAGACAGTTCTGATGAATAATCAGAACTGTCTGATTATTCATGGCTACATTTTGAACAGAGGTAAAAATATTGAGAAATAGCGAACGCTTTCATGCTTCATTAATAAACACCTGTGAGTGTAATCTGTGCAAACATGAAAAAATAAACTGGAGCACTCAAATATGAAGCAGCATAAAGAATTTATTTCCTTCATTTACAATTTAAAATGAACATGTTGATTTAAACAAAAGTTTTGAATTAAAATTAGAAGAAGTCCTATACAGTTTACCCCTTTGCTCAAAAATCTATTTGTTTCACCATAAACAACTAAGCATTGCTGACTTAAATTATGATTTTTCTAAAATATATTTATTTTGGATATAACGTTCTCATAATTCAGGGCTGTATTTACATAGCAAGAAAAATACATTGTTGGTAAAACGGAAACAAGAGGTAAAAATATTGCAACATAACATTTAAAACAAATTTTTGACTGTCTGTAATTTGAAATTGGATAATTTGTAATAATAAAATAAAAAACACTTGAACTTATATTTTAAGACCTCAGATTTTCTGCTTAGACTTTGCAAAACTCAGCAAAAAAGTGATATAACAACAAATATAATATGTATTCCTGTCAAAATTCCCCCAGACATACCTTAGGAATAACTCGAATTTTAAACAGCAGAAATACATACAGCCTTTGCCCTCAGTCCATGTATTTTTAATTATGTTTTGTGTGGTGATTTGTATGTGTGCTACTCACATTCATTTCCTGTTTCTACAAAAAAAAAAAAAAAAAAAAAAAATTCCCAGACAGACATAAAGTTTTCCCCAACACAAACTCCAGACTTTACATAAAATCCGGATTCATGCGTCGCATAAAGAAGCGACGACTTCGGGCAACAGCAACATGAAACTTTTAAAAAGTTTGAGCTGCGATCTCGTTCACAGCTGATAAAACCCCGCTGAATGTTAAAGGAAATCAAATCTGACTGAGAATCACTGTTCGCCACAAACAAACCAGGAGAATGAATTGTATCTGACAGTGTTCGTTCATGATATGGAAGTAATTCACTTCTCAATAGGCGCCCAAGTTTTCCACTAAAGCATAGTGTGCTCGAGTGGAGAAGCTCAATGGAGTTTAATGAGTGATTTTCAGTAAGTATGTGGGCCAACAGGGCTGACGGAGACGCCATTGTCTTTATTTCTGAGGATTCTGTCATCGGATCTGTATCAAGGTGGACGACGAGTTGGCTGCAGCGCCAGGCTGCTATGTAGGTTAGCGCCACAAAAGCTCTTTAATCCAGAGTGGAAATAAATAAATAAAAGTGTTTGGGGAGAGGTGAGTGCTCGGTCAGCTTGTCTGCACAGCGCCCCCAACACACACACACACACACACACACACACTCTGCTTTGGTTGTGTCATAACCGAGTGCCGCCATTAGGCCTCTGCTGATTTTAATGTGGAGCGAGTGTGCCGTCTACCGAACAAACCGGGCGCCGGCGAGAAGCCGCGAGCCGAACCGCCTCCTGATACCCGCAAATTTAAAAAGCAGAAACACAAACGTGGGTCCGATCTGCCGACCCCGGGACCAACGCATCACAAAGGTCACGGTAAATGTCTGAACAGCTGCAAAAAACAGAAAAATTACAGGAAAATGTATCAAGTTTGAATCTAGGCCACATGCTAGAGCACATTAATAATTAATGAGACTCATGAAACAAACAGTTCTGCTAAAGGAAGAACTAAGTAAAAAAGATCTGCTCTTTTTTACTTAAAATACTTTACTGTGAAAACATAAATGTTATTTTATATTTTATAGAAAAGCAGATGTGCACTAATAAAGTTTATTGCAAACGACTGAAATACCAGTCATGATACATTTCATTTCTATATACACACATAATTGCTTTTAGTTATAAGTATTGTTTAATTTGAACATGATGGATTTAATTCAGTCGTGTTTTTATTTTTGTTTTAAATTAAAATAAAAAGATAAAATGTAAATTTTGAAGATTTTAGGTGTATTTCATCTGTGTTGAATATGTTTTTTTTTTTTTCAATATTCTGTATTTGATCTTCTGTGGCTTGTTGCTGTGTAACTCAGGTATATTTAAATAATAAAAATGCCTTTCTTCTTCTTGATTTTTTATTTTTTTTAACAAATTTCAAAGTTCGCCCGGCAGAAAAATCAGAGCTGACAGTTTTGCAAATCACAGCATACATAACCTAAGCTGGCGCCGCTCGTTTTACTCCACATTCCACGCCGCTCAGCAGCCATGCTTCTCCATGACCTGCTCTTTCTCCACAATGACAGTTTGGAGCCAAATACCAAAGGTGGATTTTTAAAGGTGTCCACCTGTAGAATCTCTGGTCTAGTCCAAACACGGCGCAGGGCCAGAGCCGTCGTTGGTATGGCGAACGAGGCCGGGAAAGCACCGGAGTCGGAGAACGTCCTGCTGGGGAAAACGCAGAGCAGCTGTCTGCCGGCTGAAATGCAACACGCCGGCCTCTGAGTGCTTCACCTTCTCTGGTCCCCAGAACCCGCGGCAGAGAAACATCCACAGGTGGATTTGATTTGTGCGATCGTTTCTCCTCTGCCACCGCGTTCAGCACGACTTTGTCTGTGACCTCATGGCGACTCAACACTCCAACACCGAAGGACAAACTCAGAGTTTAGAGATGGGAAAGAATAAAAAACACAAATGTGCATTTTTCCTCCTCCATTTGAGTTTCTTTTTCTTCTGCCTTGAAGATAAATGTTTAATGCAAGGTGACATTCAAGTGCGCAGCGTTTCCACAAGCTGCATTTATAAATAAATGTAAGGTCAGAGCAGCATCAGGAAACAGTCTATAAAACTGCTGCAATAATTCATGAAGAAATGTTTAGTAAAGCAAAAATAAACATGCAATTCAGTTTCTCTTGTAGTCTATTATTTTTATTTAAGTTCTCGCAACATTTATAATTTATTAATATTTTATTTCTTTTTAAGTTGTTTATCAAGGAATGTATCGGTTTATGTTTTAAGAATATTCCTATTTAAAATTCCAGATTTTATTATTATTCAGGTTTACAGTTTATTATCTTCACATTTTATTCTAATAATTTCACATTTCTTATACGGTATTTCCTCACTAATCTAATCCACATGATTACATTTCTAAAGTTGCGTTTTCTCTACAGTTGATTTTTTTCTCACTTTTAGTTACGATCAATATTTACCTTATTTGTTCATTTAAATCATTTTATTATGTTTCTCTGTCTGATTTCTAACCTCTGTCTTGTGATCTTACATTTTTAAATATTTTTGTGACAGAAAATGAGCAGAGTTGGAATTGAATTTATTTTTGCCATTTCATTCCAAAATGTCAAAAACCCGAGAGAAAAAAATTACCTGAAAATTCTCAGAACGTTGATATTTATTTTATTTTATCCAATAGATTAAAAAATATTTTATTTTTGCTTGGATTTGAAAATATTTGTATGTCAATGTTAAGTTAATATTTTAGTGTCAAATTTGTGTAAAAAATATTTTGAAAACATAATTCAACGATGGTGCATGGGTTTAACTTGTCAATTACAATTAATAACACTCTGAACTCATTTAAAATTCTCCTAAAGTATAAAAATATAAATACCTTGTGTTCATATTGGACATAAAATATAAGATAAAGCAAAGCTCACAAGTTAAAACAGAAAACACTCATTTGAAACTGCAACTAACCACAAATAAACTAATCTTTAAATTTAAACTTAATTTCATCATGTTATGAATATATATTCCCATTTTTTACTTTTAATTATGGATACATTTCTATACTGTTTTAGATGGATTTCTTTCATTTTTATTTTTCCACATTTGCTGTGGATATGTTTATTTTTCACTCTTGTTTTAATCCTAAGTTTAAAATCGCAGTAGATGCTCTAAACTAGATCTGAATAAAGCATCAGCAGTTTTACTTTGTGAAGTTATAGTTTCAGAATTTGTCAAGGATTTTTGCCTGTTTTACGACGAGATGCTTAATAAACTGAGATGACTTGATAATGCGACTCTGTGCTGAAACACTGGACATGATTAGAGTTAACCAGCGAGGAGGAGCAGGACGTTTCCGATGCAGATAACATGCAAATTGTATCCAGGCTGTTTTGTAACACTGCATTTCTATTTTTCACCTCTAATGACATTATTTGCCCTGTCTGTGCTCTTTACAGTGGGCTGCACCTCATGCTAATCCGAGTAAACAAGTCCGATCGCCCGCAGTGACCAGACTCAGCTTCACCTGGTTATATAACGGGAATACGACCATTCGGACTAAAACCAAAGAAAGTTGGACGTCTTTAGAGAGACGCTGGCCTACAGCTGAAGGGCCGCCGCTCTGCAGCACACGCTGCCCTACATACACTCTGACTGAACTTTCCTATCCAATGCTTGGTGCGTATTCCTCCAAATATAATAAAAAAATGAATCCAAGCTAATGGCCAGAGTTTATATTTTCCACGCTGTCTCTGCGCAGCTCTGCAGAAACACAATAGCATGCAATCATGTAGGTAGGGCTCCATTTGCCTGATGATAATTGCCAACCTTTGCTCATCAGGATGCTCGACTGGCTCACCCGCAGCACGGATCATGTTCTGCTGCTGACAAACATCTGACTTCTGACCTCAGCTTCTATCCGCCCTCTCATCTTCTTCTGGTGGTGACTAATGGTGAATCATAATGACGGTCTGCAAAAGGCTGAAATTTAAGCGTTAGAGCTCCGTATGTGTGTAACCGCGTATTCCCAAGGTTAAATAAAGTTTGGCTGAACTTCAAAGCAGTCCTGATGGTAACGTTAGCAACAAAAGGAAGAGAAAAATCTGTAGTTTGATCATTGAAAAATTATACATTTTATGTTTAGGTCACTCAAAACATAGTGTGGAGGTATGAGTGATCAGGAAGGAATCTGGAAAGTAATATTGCCACACATTTACACGTATTGTTTTGTGACGGTTCGAGAAACAACCGTGCTTCAGTATAAAGTATTCATGTATAAAATGCAATATCTCTTAAGATTATATGTAATTCTGAAGTTGCAGTGATGAGAAACAGTCAGAGCTTTTTACGAGTCACTTCAGGTTCAATTGGTACTCTGCGTTTTTATGTCCTTTAAATAGAAAAAGTCGCATTTATGTATTCTGGAACGTCTTTAGCGACTTATCCAGCTGGATAGAGGAGCGGATAAACCGAGGGGAAAAAGACGAGGGACGGATTCCAAAGTTCACTGCAGAAAATAGGTCAGCCGGTGTTAATGTGCTTGAACTTTTGACCTGACGGGAGTGCAGCTAGTAGCTGAACAACAGACTCCTCTGACTGCTGGAACCCAACCACCGTCTCCTGATCCAGAATTAAAGATTCTGCCTTAATTTCAGGGAGGAAGTGGCGAAAAAGCAGCCGAGTCACGAGGACGCTAAAAGGAATCCACAAGAAGCTTGTAGGTATTTACTTTGTATTTTCAAAGCTAAATGTTCCATAATCTCTTTCAGATTTTCTGTCGTAACCCAGAGGTTTTTTTTCTCCCCCTTCGGTTGTTTGCGTCACGTCTTTACGCCGCCTCTGACCTCATTTCTGTCTGCAGCAAACCTCCATTTAACAGGGCAAGCGGCTGCTCTCTGCTGTGTACACAAGAAACAAGATGGCGGCGTACAGTACCTTACGTTCTGTTCGTCTCTTTCACTTCGCTTTGCTTTTCATTAAGGCCGCCAAGTTGCTGTTTCTGTGAGTTTTTAACTCCGCGCCTTTCTCCAGATCGTTGGACATTTCTCCGTAACAACATCGAAATGACGAGAATGAAAACTCAACCGTTCTGCAAATGAAATAATTTGACAAAAATGAGCTCTGGTAGCGTGTTCCTCTCCTGTGTTTCTCTCGCTGTGAGTTTTTTTGTCTTTTCCAGCCCCCTGTTCTCTGCAGCAGGGCTCATAATATCAGATTGCACAGCCGGTCTTCGCCAAATGTGAATTTTATACTCTAGTGAACACAGGCTTTACACTTTCATTAGCTCACATTCTCCTCAGCAGTGCAAATGCCATGTCGCTGGTTGGGGAGGGGGAGGGGAGCGTTTTCACTGCGCCTCACATGGCGGCGCAGGACTGCAGGGCGGGACGGGGAAAGCATCCGGATCGGACGCTTTCCCCCCGGGGTACGGAGGCTGCATCCCAGCCGCTCAGAAAGGGACCGCTAATGCAGAATCTACCTCACTGAGCACATATGGACGATGTGCAAACGATGAAAGCAGAAATACCAAACTGTTGTTGTGACAGGATGAATTTCTATTCACAGATCGTGTGTGTGTCATGAACAAACTATATTAGTGCTGAGGATTTAATGCAGACCTTATTAATGGACTGATATTCTCCTTGGGACACGTTTACTTTTGAATGAAATGGTGAGGAATATTAGTAAACTATGAGGAAAATTAATGGAGTTTTAATGCAGTTACATATGAAATTTGAACAACGGGGATTCATATGTTTGATAATGTCCAAAACCTAAAGACACTAATTTAACACCAAGCGGTGTTAAGTGTATTATGGGATGTTTAATGGCTAAATGTTGCCTGGGGTTGAAAACAGATTGTTTCTATAGAATTAAAGGAATTTTTCCTCCTCGCTGGTTTTATGCTATTTTTTGTTTTTGTCACACTTCCATGTTTCAGATTATCAAACTAATGTTGAATCCAAAATGACCTGAGAACAGCAGACCTTCTGTAAGTTCAGTTTGGTAGTCACCTGTGGAATTAACTCCAAATTATATGTAGAAATGTTGCCAATTCATGGGGTTTTTTGTAAAATAAAAAAAGAAAATCCAGCTTTGGACTCGATGTTAAATTTACTGGCGTTTCCAAAGCAGCCAATCAGAAACCACCATTAATTCTTCTTGGCACTGATTGGCTGAATCCCAAAGAGTGAAGATCAGAAGACAGTTCATGTTAGCTTCTGCGGTAGAGGCAATACAGTTTCCACTGTGCATGTTAACACACATTAAGGTATATTTGGTGTATAAATGTATGTAGAGAAGCCTCAAGAGTTCATCTGGTGGTTTTCACAAAGCTGATTAACGGCAGACCTGAATCATCAAGCATTTCCTTGAGTAGCAGCTGTACAACAACATGAAGTAGGCAAACAGATATGAAAAAGGAACAAATCATACTCCAAGCTAAAGAATGTGGAGAACAGATGAGGAGTCTGACCAGTGACATTTCAGTCTGGAAAAGGTTTCAAAGGTTTCCTAAGGTTTAGGAACTCCACTGAATGGAAGTGAGAGATGATATCTGCAAAGGAGACATTATTGAACTACGAGCAACAATTAATCCAGAATTCCTCCACAGCAAAGTTAAAGAATCATAAGTCGTGTTTCAACTACAAATATGTGCAAAACTTACACATATTAAGTAAGTTTAATACTTACTTAATAAGTAGTACTTACTTAATATTAAGTAATAATATTACTGAAGTTATACTAAAGTTATAAAAACACAATTTCAAAATTGCAGTGTTCTCGTTATACAAGTTATTAAAAACATACCACACCTTCATCGTCCTCAAACCACTTCCTGTCGTCGTCTTCATCATTTCCACCAGTAGTAACATCCGGTTGTTGATCATGTGACTCGATGTGAAAAAAGTCTTTCTGTAGCAGTTTTGTGAAATGCGCTGTTTTCAGTACAGCCGATAGACCGCCTCACAGCGCTAAAACATTTTAGAGATAAACATGAGTTTTTTTAAGCAAATTCATTTTTGTAAGTGCAATTTGTGCAGTTGTTTTACCATATAACAGTTGAGAGCTTGATGTTGCTACCAAAAGCATCTGATGTTTACAATTCAGTTTTCAAACAGGTTAGTTTGGACAACTTTTTCTTCCCCAAATTTATAAAATCATCCTCTGAAAATAGCAGCTTGTGTTTCGTCAGGTGACTGATAATAAAACTGGTTTGATTTTATAAAAAAGCAAAAATAGAACCAATGTGAAGTGGACTTTTTTTACTTTACAGCAGTCAATATACCTGTCAATAATTAATCTAATAATTAAGGAACGTTTTCAAACTATTTTATTTTTTCTTTAAATGTATCTAACTATGTCTTCCTAAAAGTTTTAGATTTGCTCGTGGCATCAAGCTCCATATTTCTAAATAATTTATTTGAAACTTGTTTTGCTAACTTAATACTAAAGATTGATGCACTTTTTGCATCTTAATAATTCATCATTTCATTTTTATGCTGCTGGAAAGACATTTATAATGAATGTAAGGGAACATCTAATTACCGTCTGAATCCAGACACTCTCCCAGCCGACAGTGCTAATTAAATTGCACACTCACTTCTGTTTTGTATTTCTCATTCAGTCAGACGATTTGTTGAGGAACGGAGAACCTCCAGCTGCCAGAATTAAACTCTAACCAAGCAACTCATACTTTGCAATGTGTGACAAATCGTGCTCTGTACTGCTCCATGAAAAACAACTTATGAATGTATAATAAATATTAGATAAAGCTGTGGTCACTGAATCAGGACCAACATCTGAACCTTTCATTGACTAATCTTTATTTTAACCATAAGAAATGGAGGACAGCCCGCTATATTCCCACCTCTGTCTCATTTCTCCCTCATATTATATTATTAATATCAGTTATGTAAGGATTAATGTAACTACAAATCAACTTTTACCAATTAGTTTAATTTTAAGACCATTTCTTCACCAAAAGTTAGTCGTTATTACCCAAAGAGTTCCTGTTTATCAATTATTGTAAAATATCTAATTTAAGTTGCAGACTAAACTCTGAACCTTTAAGAAAATCTGCTGTGTTTTTGTTGGTTTCAGTTTCTATGCACCACAAATCTGGAACAAACATCCAAAAAAACTGCAAAACAGCCGAAACACTGAGTTCATTTGGAAATGAAACCCTTCGATGTTCGTTTCAGGTCCAGTAGGCCGACTTCACCACAGACACATTCAGGTTTATAATGTAATAAATAACCGTAGCTCCCAATGAGAAGTTAGCAGCAGGTAATATTTGTAAAATTAAACATAGCTAAAATGGACAACATTAATAATAACACATACAAAACACAAAAACACTGCATATGATTAAATTTGCCAAGAAAAGGCAACAGAAAAAGGGGGCGGAGCTGACAGTCGGTGGTTACTATGGTAACCACCGACTGTTACCATGGTAACCACCAACTGCCAAGCGCAGCTAACAGAAACTTTGAACAAGTTTGGACAAACTTCATGCCTCGTTAAGATGAAACCGTGTTACAGATAAACGCTAAAGACAAAAAGCTCAGAGTAGAGTTTTAAAGAGAAGATCGTTGAGATAGAAATGAAAGCAGATGTTAAATCATTCTCAAAATGTTTGACAAAAACACGAGAATAGAAACTTTTCCTGTTTAATAATCTGTTCTGCCGTAAGTGTTTAATAGTGATTGATGGTTAAAAATGGGAACCGTTGATGTTTATTGTTTCACTTTAAGAACAAACCAATCTGTGTGGTTTGGTGGTCGATGTATAAATACCAGAGCAAAAAAGAAACAGTAATTTCTGATCAGTTTGAACAGTTTAGAGGAAAACCGTAAAGGATAAATCTGCCGTTTTCTGTGCCGGACTGAATGTTTGATTTAGAGAAATATTTACTATGTCCAGCTTTGCACATGCTGCTTTCAATCCCTGTCCAAGCAAGCCTAAAAAAATGAGAAAATTTAATTATCTTTACCTAATGAAGCAATGCAGATCCATCTGAAACAATTTCACTCATAGTTACACAGCTTATCTCAATCCTGACTGTGGAGAAACGGGACAGTAAAGCTTCGGCGTTTCTGCGTCGCCTCATTAAAACCCGCTTTGCCCTCTGGAATACTCTATTTTTTTGGCTCTATTTTCATATGTTTCCTGCCTAAATTGCTTACTTGTGTTAATGCATTGAAATGTAGTGATAATTACAAAAGTGAAGTTTGCGGATCATTGAATGGAGGAACGGCAGAGAGGAATGCAAATGGTTAGTGTCAGTGCTGCCCCAGAGAGATGAAAGCAAATGCTGGACGTGTCCGAAACCATTAGGGTAAGAGGCGCCGTTCGGCCCGAACCCCCCGCCTCCACCCAGCACCGCCCGGTCCGCTCCAGCAGACATGGACCACAGAAAATAGTGCCTTGCACAGAGCTGCCTTCAGAGAATTAACTTCCACACACTGAGAAAACACCAAATCCTACCAAGCATTTTTGGTCTAGTTTTTAGTGCAAATGTCTCAGCAGACTTGAAATATGTAAACTTTGTTTTAAGTCAAGAACTCCTTAATTTTGATGAAATAGTACCATTGGCAGGTAATTTTACTTTTGACATGGGGAAAACGTGAAATTATCTGCCAATGGAACTAGTATTTCTCACCAATATTACGGAGTTACTGGTTTAGAACGAGCCCTTGCGTGTTGCTGTGAAGTCGCCTCTGTCTTATTCCAAGTGAGCTAAGATATTTGCAGTGGAAATTGGCAGTATTGTGTGTTTTTGCGGCTGTGAGGAAGTGCAACGTTGGGTACGTGTGTGACTTTTTGCACCGCCATGTTTCCAATTAGCCGCCCGCTGGACTGTGGCGGCGAGGGGATGATCTAACGAGATGGTGACATCTCCTGGGGGAGCCAGTGGCTGACGGCGTCGGGTTTTCATCGCTGACCTCTCCTGCATGCGAACACGCTTCGACAGGAAAACCTCCCGAATTCAGCGGAGAGGACGGGGAATGTTGTGACATGGGATGTTTGGGGACTGCTGGGGCGAGACGGATATTAGCCACTTCTTTGTTAAGGTTTGTGTCCTTCTGATTCTGTTGTTGTTCTTCGCTCGATGAAGTAGAAAGAGGAGCAGGTTCATGCAGAGGACAGCGGTTACAGATGTGGAGATGGAAACATCTTCAGGGCACAGGCTGACCCGTCACTGTCGCTTCCCTGGAGTGGATCCGATGAGTGAGTGAGTGAGTGAGTGAGTGCGGCCGTCCTTCTTTCTTCCAACTGAAACTTTCGTCACTGTGGGTTCCTCGGTCCTGGCCTCGCCGGGTCGGGCTTGGCCCCGCCCATTACGCCACCCCTCCCCACTGCCGCCCCGCCGCACACACAAACACAAACACAGAGTCCATTGTCAGCAGTGCCGAAAGCAGATTTGCTCTTTAAACTAATGGCCCGTTATGTGAAACAGACCTGATTACTGCCTGACAGAAGGAATTAAGGCCATCCAGCGCCAAACGAGCGCGCAGCATTCATGACCTGGCACAACCACTTAGAGCGAATTTTTATTTATCCTGGGCCTAGTAAACATGAATTCAGAGAAAAGAAACAATAAACTTGACTTTGGTGCTTTGTCATATCGATTCGACTTCTTCTAAAGGATCGGCTGTAATTTAACAAATTAAGAACGACAAACGGGGACGGGGGAAGACGGACGTTTTCCATAAAATTCAGCCCGTGAAACGCACAGGGGGATTTTATCTGCTTCCTCTGGTGATAACCTTCGTTTAAAACGAGGGCAAACCAAACATTTTAGCTTTTAACTTTAAATTATCTTCATCTAAGTAATGGGAAAGAGGAAAGTCTCCAGAAGGACACTTTAATGCGTCACTTTTTATTGTTTTTTATCCTTTTTGAGATGAGATGTGTTAAAATAATTTTTTTTTTTGTATGATTGATGTGACTCACATTGACTGAATTGAACTGAACTTATTCTTCATTAAATACTGTTTATTATTATTGATTTAAACAAAATTGAATTACAAGTATTCTATAGTAAAAAATAAAAATTATGAATTTAAGTTCAGTAAATTATAAATTCCTTCATCCTTTGAATCCCTACATTCTGAGTTTCCCCAAATTTTCAGATAAAAATATATTTTTTACTCCATTTTTTATCATGTAAATAAAAATTTACATCAAGTTTCCAGTTTAATTCCTGAACTTAACTTTTCCTATTAAAACATAAAAAACTCACACAACCACCATACACTGTAAAACTTATCTTTATTTTCACCCAAGAGAAAACTACCAATTAAATTAAAAAAAAACTGTGATTAATTCTGTTTGTGAATATAAAGGTTTGAAAATAGTCAAACAAAAATCTTTAATTCTTAATCTGTTAGCTCAAGTATAAAGTCTTTATTACCTGAGGGCAGATTTGAAGTCATGGTGCAAAATTCAATTTATTTAAAATTTTAAATACTTTTTAAGGAGTTTATTTTAGGGTATCTGATTTTTAGCTTTTATAAAATGGCATAAAGAATAAACCCTGAAGACTACAACATAATTTCCATATTCAGTTTTCTTAGTTTTTATTTTGTTTTTCAACGTTAGACCGTTTTTTGACAGTTAACACATTTAAAACCAGTTTTCATTTATCAGAAACCGTAAACATTAACAAGCTGCAGATACTTTTTCCTCTAAATGGCTCAAACTTTTCCACAATGTTTTTTTTATAGCTTTCAGTTACAGATTTTTTACTTGTCGTAAAAATGTATTAATTATTTCTTTATATTAAACTATGTATATGGCATATTTTTATTTTAATATTAGTTTTTTTTTGTTTGTTTTTTTAAATCGCAATCTAAGTACTGTGGAGTAATTTTAGTCTCTTTGCTCATTATTTATGAAACTTTGTTATAAATTAAAAATGTCACCATTTCATTAACAAACATTAACAGAGTTTTTACAGCTCATAATTTCTTCGTATAAAACGTCTCAGCTTTTTGTCTACCTGCCATAAACTGCAGTTTTTTTGTTAAACATTTTCCTAAAATTAAATCCTTCATTTGCATCTTAAGCCGTGCGGTTAAAAATAATTGAGGATGAACTGAGTGACGAGAATTCAGCTGGTTGAATTAATTGCATGTATTTAATATTTAACGTCATTTATGGAGTAATTTGTTCACAACGGACTCTGTTACAGAGATGTGCAAATTAATTTCAGTATTGATTTTCTTTATTGACATTTAAGATTCAATGATTGTATTAATTTTTAATTATTGCAATATAGATTTTTCGCTCTTGTGAAAAAATATTTAATTTTTTTTTAATTATACAAACTTTCTTCTATCTAAAAAAAACTGATTAACAACTCAAACCAATTTATCATCGCCTGCAGCTGATTGATGTTTTGCTTTTTTTAGGGTTTGGACAAACTAACAGAATTAAAATAAAGATTTAATGTCAGCTGATTTAAATGTAATAATGCAGAATGTCACTTTTTGGTGCTTATTTTATTCATCTAACTTTGTTTCTCGGTGCCATTATTAACCCTGAATAAATATCTAAGTGCAGATTTTGAGATTTCACTGCCACACATTTCACTTTCTCTGACAATAAGCTCAGAAGAAAGTAAACACCAAAACATGAGTTATGACCGTAAACCATGCGGTCAGTGTTGAGTAAAAATATGTGAATGTTTGATATTTTAAGACAAAAAAAGGTTTGTGGTCCGCACTCTGATGGATGGTTTATTTTCAAACGGCACCACAGAACCGTCACCAGATCGGGTCCAATCGTGTGCAGGGAGAGCGAGTGGTGGCCCGCTGCGGGGAAGCCCCCATCCCCCTCTCAGGTGGAGCCGCTCCACATTCAAAGAGTTGTGGGTCACATTCTGTCATCCCTCATCTGTCAGCGACCACCAGCTCCAGCGAAGGGGGAGCGAAGATGTTGGGTTGAGGTTGGCAGGAGGGCAGTCATGTGGCCCCAAACACCCAACCACGGCTTGGCGACCTCGCAGATCTGCAGGTGTTGAAGTGGAAGCAATGTGACTTTCAACTGACCTGCAGACACAAGCGAAGTGATTTGGGGGTTTTCTTTCACAAGGTGCCACTGAAACACAGTGAGTTAGTAGCAAAAACCTCAGATTCTTTAACATGAGTCTGAATGTGAAGCAAGACAGAAACAACATATAAGGATGTGAAATATAAACAATCAGGTTGCTTGCCTTAGTTTCATCCTTTGTTGCAATGGTATCTGTGTTTTCAAATTTCTAATTGTTTACAGTAAAAAAAAAGTTAATTTCCTGCCAGAATGTTGCACACGTATAAAACGTTTCCACAAACTGTCCTGGACTGTATCACACATAATCATCTTCCACAAAATGATCTCGTCTCGGATACCAAACACCCTGTGCAGGGATTTAGGCATTTTAGGCATTTTCCCCTCCTAGGCAGCAGGGGGGGCCGTCGAGACAACTGAAACATTCTTTGTACTTTTAAATTTAAAAATAAATTTCATTTTGCCTGTAAGCAGAGACGTCAAATTTTGATCTACAGGTGAAAAAACAAAATGAGTTTTTTCTGGATAATGATTATGATACACTTTACTCTCAGCAAAACAGTAAAATGTGTTCAAATTCATTAAAGGACGTGGCGACCGTAGATCCTGTCACCTAGCAACCATGACGGCGCTAAACACAAACTCAAGATTTCAAGCTAAAAATAAAGCTTGAAATCTTGTGGCGTTATTCTTATGTTTTGTACATGAGGACAGTTTGTAAAATATGTTTTATATTTATTCAGCTTTTCTGGACGGTTTGTAAAATATGTTTTAATTGTGGTCAACATTTTGGCAGGAATTTAACTCTGTAAAAAACATCAAAGTAACAAATTGTCTAACAAAAAAAGAACAGATTCCAAAGTCTTGTCTTTTCCTTCCACATCCTTGTGGGAGAATTTTGGACTTGGTCTCTGATTGACTTTGGACAATTGCAAAACATCGATTCTGATCTTTTTCTGCGTCATTTTGTAGATTTCTGCTGTATTTGGATCACTGTCCTGTTGATGCCCCAGTTTCAGCTGCCTCTGATTTTATATTTCGGGTTACTCAGTGACCGCTCGGTGCCTGGTCCTCCACCAGTAACTTCAACTCTTCCATCGATTTTAACATTTACCACCTAAACTGAACTGCAGAGTGAGTCTCAAATGGAGCCTCAGCTTACATCTGGACTTCACGGTTCCTTAACAAACATTGAAATCTGTTGTGTGTTTTTGTTCTCCTGGGATTCGGATTTAAATAATTTAATAATCTGGTGAAGACACTTTTATTACGGGGCTTTATTTAAAACCCTGGAATTAAAGCGGGTCGGTCTTTCATTTGACTGTGGCTGAACACGAGGTCGCGTTACATGAGAAAACATGGAGCTCTGACGTTTGGGTGGCTGCTGCAGGGCCCGACTGAATGTGAGCTCTGTTATAAAAATATTCTAGGCGCGGGTTCGGGTTTCATTTGCTTTCATAGCACGCCTTCCCATACACTATCACTC
Organism: Poecilia formosa; assembly: GCF_000485575.1. Taxonomy (NCBI): domain Eukaryota; kingdom Metazoa; phylum Chordata; class Actinopteri; order Cyprinodontiformes; family Poeciliidae; genus Poecilia; species Poecilia formosa. The sequence continues at coordinate 2,206,120 of NW_006799986.1, read as the reverse complement.
CAGTTTCACTGGAAAGTTTTGCTATGTCTACTTCAGCCGGGATTATTTGTTTTACTGCTTGCTTGCTTTTGGTGCTGCTAATGAGGAAACCGGAGCTTCTCCTACTGATGTACGCACTGTACGGTGAAAAGTGTTGTTAAATAATAAATTCAAAATAAATCGCCGCTGAGCTGAAAACCCCCCATGAAGAAGATGTTGGGGTTTGATGCAGAAGCTGTGAGCTGTGATCTCTGATGCCAAAAAGCTCTAAATCAGACGGAAAAGAAGCAAAAAGCTCCGGTGTTTGAAAGCTGCGTCAGCAAAATCACATATTTAGGATACAAAGTGTGTGTCATAATTGGAAAAAGAATAAAACCCATCTGTGTGTAAGGAATTAGAAGAAAAATAAGTTAAATTATTAAAAATTGGTCCAAATTCTTTAATATATAAAACAATACAAAATTATTAAAAATGTGTGTTTTTGCTGCATTAGAATCATTCCAGAGTAAATTGGATTAGTCTCCAAACTTCCTTCATGATGACAGAAGAGAAAATAATTTTTAACATTTTTAAAGTAGAATCATGCATTTATTTTCTACATTTTTATATATTTTGCCTGTGTTGCCACCTTCAGTGTGTAAATGTGAATCATAAGTCAAAATTATTCATGAAAAATCCACCTAGTGGTACATTTTCCTTGGGTGAGGAAAATTATAAATATTTGCTTCTGTGGTCGTTCCAGGACGTTTTCTGCTGCGCGTATTAATTCACATTAATTTATATTTGATGTTTTAACTATTAAAATAAGCAGATGTTCCATGACGGCGTTCTGCATGATGGCTTTGCTCACTTTCAACATATAAATTTACTTTCAACATATACATTTAGTAGATTTTCATCTTAAATTTCTACAAAAATGTAAAAAAACAAAAATTGCAAATATTAAAACTACAACCACAAATATCTCAGAATCTTCTGCAGAAGTATAAAAAAGTCTTTTTGAAAAATCTATAGTTATGCATTTTTGTTTACATACAAGGTTTATTTAAATGAAATTAATAAAAACCTTGATTTGAAGGTTTTAATAACGTCTCAGTATTTAAATGCCTGCATCCCAGGATGTGTTAAACTAACATTAAATTATGACCCAACATGGCGTCGGCAGCTGGATCCGTTTCACCGGCGGTGGAAACGGGTTTCATCACATGGAAGAAGATCTGCGCTTTCTGTAACAGAGAAGGTCAAATCTTTCAGCTGATGTTTGATTTTAAAGCTTCTAGTGATGTGAAATAAACACCCAGTGGACAAAGTTGTGCAAACAATCATTAAAGGATTTTATTGGACATGGTGTTTAAACTAATTAAATGTAATTACCTCTGGGCATAAAAATATTTCTCGTTTGTTTCACACTTTTAGTGTGGTTGTGGGAAAAAAAAAGATTCTTGTTTACTCTTCAAAACCCTCAAATAAAACTGATCATAAAATCCGAAATTGCTGTTTTGCTCCTTCAGAGGGCCGCGCTTACGAGGCCGACGCTGCCGCTTTATGGTTGTCCTCTAGTTCTGAGTCTAATTAGGTTAAATAATCACACCTCCGCCTCGCTGTCGGACCTCACGGCACACACCTCGACGCTGCTGCAGCCTCACTTTCACCACTTCCAGGCTCTGCAGGAAAGTCTGCAAGTTCAGTTTCTGTTCATGCTGTGAAACGGCTCCGAGGATCCAAAGTTCCCGACGCTTTAATGACACAAAGTGTCTCATTTACTAATGTTTTTCATTAACTGAACCTGAAGAACGATGGAAACAAAACTTGGGATCAAACTTCCTGTCGGCACATATTGAGATTCAATGAAAAAAAATGAGTGTGAATGATGGAGGAGTTATTTCAGGTTAGGATATCAGCTGTCAGCTGGAGAAGCGTTTCAGCGACTGAAGTTTGTGTGAATTATGTTTGACAGACGGCCTGATGGGGAGAACGGGGATGGAGGATTATATGACAGAGAATTTCATAAATATGGAATAAATTTATCGAGAAAACGAATGCAACACACAGCCCTCCAAAAAGATTCCAATGTTCTTGTTTTTGTGTTTTTCTGACACATTGATGACCGTTCTCAGGCTGTCCGAAGTTTTCAGACAGGAAGTCTCTTTCCAGGCTTCATCCTGCTAATTAAAAGCTCCATGTGCCGAGTAAAGGGTGGCGGCAGCTGGCCCTTTAAGCCCGCTGCAGAGGCAAGGTCAAAAAATAAATGAAAGTGCGTCTGTTGGAGCGACAACCGACCGTCACTCTAGACATTTACCGTCATATAAAACACAAATGTTAAATATAAATCTTTTAAAAACTCTATTTACAGTGCAGTTTTATAGCCACAGTCAGCAGAGAGATACCGCCACACGACGGAGAGCAAGGCGACGCTCAACCTTTGGAAATGGACATTTTTATAAGTGCCTGGCAGAGTGTGCTTATTTGTTGATATTAAAAAGTTAAGTTCCTGTAATGTTCTTGTTTGCTGGAGATTTTGCCCACAGATAGAGAAGCTTTAGCTGCAGGGCATGCTGTGCAGATATACAGAAAAACCAAACCAATTTCCAGCGTGACGGATCTACGGCAGTCCGATTTCTGCTTAAGGTCTCGGATACAAACCGAACCGCGGTCAGGGAAGAAAGAATACCTCGTAAAACTCTTATCTTTCTTCTTTAAAATAGGAGAGATCCTGCTGAGATAACAACAACCGAGTCATTACCACTGAGGCAGTGAATACAAAATGCAGGATTTTTTTTTTTTTTACTTAACTGGTGAAATGAAAAAGAAAGGTCCAATAAAACTGCAGTTCTAGGAATCTTTGTAATAATACTTTCTCCAGTTCTACTGATGCGTACATTGTTGGCATTGTATTTATAATTTCTTGTTCTTTTTGAGCTTTCAGAAGGACGTTTGTTGTGAATCAGTTTTCTCTCCATGAACTGACCCAATCTGAGCTGAAGGTCAGACTGCAGAGAAAGGACGCCGCGACCTTTAGGATCTGTAGACACGAAATGCTCCGATACGTTTGTGTAAATGTCATCAATACTTTGAAATTTTACACATAGCTTCATTTAAGGACTAAATCTCTACGACTTCTTTCATGTGGTTGTTGTTTTCTCAAGTCTTCAGGTTTTAGCTGCAAGTGCAACTGTCTCCAGATCTGTACAGCTTTTTTTTTTCTAATTTTGAATTTCGTAACTATTGGATGTTTCTCCGTCTGTGTGCAGACATTTTTTTGCCCTCCATCGTCTTCAGTCCAGTTGTAACACCAGTGACCACCAGCTGGATTCCCAGTTATCGCCCTCTGGTAAACCTGAGACTTTTTGAAATATTTCCAGCAGCCCTTTCTGTTGAGACGTTTCTCATTAATCACACATCAATGTTTTTGAAGAGTTTATAATTTTTGGTTTGTGGTGTCTGTTAATAAGAAGAGTGTTTTCACACTTAGTAGACTCACTTCACGTCGAGACCAAAACTGCAACATTTGTTGCATTTCCAGCTGCTGTGGTTCTTTCTCACTCCACCGAGTCAAACCAACCTGTTCCCCTCCTGGCCTGTGGGGGCGCTGCACCAAGAACCGCTGTAGGAAACGACATAAAAACTCCTGAACAAGACAATGATACAGATTTTAGCCATTTAGGGTTAGGACTAGCGCATTTGTTTTGGTTGTATTTACCCAGAATGCCTTGTGTTGTAGTTCACTTCCTGCTTTTGGAGCGGTCTCCGGTCTGTTCGGCGTTCACATTTGCATTTGAACTGCAGCAGAGTTCACATCATCCGAACCGAGACGGAGGTTTTTAGACGGTCGCTGTTTTGCGATTGCGCATTCAGACCTCAAACGAACCGGACTTCCTGGCAAAACGAACTACAGTTCAAATAAAGCGAACTGAACAGGACTGGTGTGAATCCACACTTACAAATAACCGATGCCACCAACAGCAGAATGTCTTGGTACTCAAACTAATGTACTGACAACACTGGTTTTAACGGAGACTTTATAAATTTGCTGAAGTAGTTGTGGGGTTTACATTCACTTCAGACTGGATCTTAGTTGCTTTGTTTTATTCCTTCACCTTGTCTGGATGTTTGGTTTTCATGAAGGTTTAACTGAGCAGCAGACGTGTTAAAGTTGAAAGGTCAGGAGTCGTTAACCCATTTCAGTGCCAGGCTCCTGGTTCTCTGAGTATAACAAGGTTTTTAGTGCTAATTTTGTGGTTGAGATGTGAATAGTTTAATCCTGCAGCAGTGCAGCTCTCCACTGGAGGAGAGGAATGATCAGTTTGCTCTGGGTTTCCTGTTTCTGCTTCTGGTCTTTCTGCCTCTGTTTACAGAAATAACCAAGTGAGGCTCAGCAAACAAACAATTCAACAAAAAGCGGAAAATAACCATAACATCCGCGTTCTGTGTGTTTCTGCTCTCTGCTAAATTAAACATGTTTAATGCTGGACAGCCAAAATAAGCATTATATAGCACATTCACTTTTTCTGCTCTGTCATTGTGGTCTCTGAAAATAACATAAAAAGGCAACAAGAATTTGCCTGGCTCTGTGGAGTCTGCTTCAGCCTGCAGCCTGGCACTCAGGACACTTTGCTGACCTCCTGCAGTCGCCAAACGTTTGGACCCGGCGGCTGCAGAACTGCTGAAACTCTCCCAGCAACACAGAATATTTGAATCTGCAACATACAAGTTATGGCTGATCATTAATAACATCAGTTCATAGAAGAGCCTTATTCTGAAACATGTCAGATTTATCAACCTTTTTAATGTATTTTTCAAACAAACTATACAGACATTATTTTTAAAGTGCCTGCAGTTTCTTCCATTTAATGCCTTAAAGCTTTGACTGAAACTATTTGACTCATTGCTGGCTGTTGACGCACTGCAGTCATGTTAGGGGTTTACAACATTTTGTTGTATTATTGTGACAATAAGATCTATTTTTTACATCTTTATTATGTAACTTTAGGTTTGGCTGTGACTGCACACACAGCTCCAGACACTTCAATAACTTCACTAACGTTCAGAGGGACATTTCATCATATTTTCAACTTTACTGATATTTATTGATGCACTCAGTAAAAGTGTGGAATATTTAACCCTTCACCGTCTGGTGAAAAGGTTCTGTTGGCGTTCTTACAAAGACTTGGCAGATTGTATATGACGGTTTCTACAAAGTCATGCAAACTAAACAAAAGGAAAAGAGAAACAAAAATGTCCGTTGGGTGAATGGACTCCAAATGTGACCCCTGATTTCCAATGTATTTATTTTACTCTGTGTGTGCTGATCTGCTGATAGGCGGGTGAAACCTTAAAAACCGTCTCATCCAGTCGTAGTTTTCTCATCCATGACTGATGCAGTCCGAGTTCTCCGGTGTTCCTGACTCCACTGGAGCCGGATCGCTGTGCAACACAAATCTCTTCCCATCCACTTCCTTCACCTGTGAGCAAACGTCTGGCAGAGGTTTGCTGATTCAGCCGCAGGTCCAGGCTGACTGAACACTTACCTCGGCCTTCGTCCGCCGTCTCTCTCAGGTCAGTGCTTCACTTGTGGCGACATCCTCTGCAGCTATTCTGTCCGCTTGGTTGGAGAACCCAAAGGGAAGGCGGCGGACCTCAGTGGACAACCTTTATTCCACAAAGCTGCTGGATTTCTGACACTGCAAAGACACAAAGCAAACTTACAAGTAATTTATCTGCAAGCCATAGGATCTGTGAAGTTATTGATTTAAAACAACTTTCTATATCTTGCTGAAAAGTTACTTGTCAGTTAGTTTTGTCTTAAATAAAGTTTACTAAGATATTTGCACTAGAAACCAGACCAAAACTACTTGGTAAGATTTTGTCATTGCAGTGTAAGATGTGAGATGTGTTTTGGTTTAAAAGAAACAAGTTTACAACAGAGAGGCCTATCGTTGCTCAACAGACACAAGAGAACACAAAGTGGAAATATAAATGAAAATAAACTCACAAAAATGAGCAAAACATGAGAATTGAGCCTCAACATGTGCTGTGTAAACGTAGCAGGTCTGGAAAATTGTTCCACCTTAAGGAAAACTAATATTTACATCAGCATCGTTCTTTTTTCACCATTAAAATGATTTGTTGTCACATTTGTGAATCTTGGTGCTTCAGACCTGATCTGAAACATCCTGATGTTAAAATGAAGCTCATATTTTCACACCGTTATTGTGCCTTTGCCTAAAAACAAGAATAGCTCAAGTTTAACTTTGATATTTTTACCAGTTCTGATTAATAATTGTTCCACAAAATGTACAGTACCCTGGAAAATATGAGCTGCATTGCCTTTCTTTGTCACTGCTCCCATAAATGCAGAAATCTAATGAAAGCTGCAGCAACAGATGAGATTTGCTCTAAAGTCAGTCAGGCAGATCCCCTCAGCTGCAAACAGCTGAGTCTGGTCTGTTCGTACTTTTTACTGCATAATAAATAACTTTAATAAATGATTTAACGTCTTTGACTTTTCCTCACACTTTTGCCTTTTCCCCCACATATGGAAGCACAAACGTGCCTGTTTCATCTGTAGCCCTGAGACCCCTTCAAGCAATTCACGGCAACACTCTGCGTTTCATTACGGGTGACAGATTTATAACCCACGGCTGGAACTTCCACCAAATCTCAAGTTAGCCTGTTTTTGCTGCACAACACAAAGTTTCTCCACCGGGTTTCAGAGCCCCTCCTTTCGTCAAAGGCCTTCCCTGCAGTTGGGGAAAAAAGTCTCAACTTTTACAGCTTTTTGAATTAAAGAAGCTGTGTTGCTTTAAATGTCTATCCACTCTTGGAAGTTTTGCTGTGAGGCGTTCAGTCGGTGTTGTTAAAAACAGAGCAGATGACCAAGTTCCTGCCACTGAATCCATCACTGCTGTTTCATTTACTGGTTGAACTTCTAAGAGAAGAAAGACTTTCTGTTCATATTCTGCTAAACGAGTCTTTTGGAAACAAAATCATTTGTTTCCAGAACAAATAAGCAAAGTAAGAGTTTATATTTAATTTTCTACTAACGGCTAAAACCCAAAATCTTACCGAGTATTTCTAGTGCTAAAATCTTCGTATACCTGAAGTAAGACAACTTACTCAAGATATAAGAGCTGATTGTAAATCAATAATTCCTTAATATTGGTGAAGAAGTGCCAGTTTGATTGGCAGATTATTTCATCAATAATAAGACATTTTTATCTTGTTATAAATGAAATAATCTGCCAACAGAACTGGAACTTTTTCACTAATATTAAAGAATTACTGATTAAAAACAAGCTCTTGCATATTGCAGAAAAGTTACTGTAAGTTAGTTTTGTCTTATTTCAAGTGAACTAAGAAACTAGACCAGAAATATTTGGTAAGATTTTGTGTTTTTGCAGCAAATATGTTAAAACTTTAGTCGCTAAAATTAAAGGTATATCCAAAGAGGAAGTTGGGAATCCTCAGCTCACACATAAAGCCTCAACATCTTCTCGTACTGATAGATAAAATGAGAAACATGTTAATGATTTCTGTGATATTATAAAAATAAATCTTCTAAAACCACCCGCAGTTTGATGTTCGTATAAAAACCCACCTTTTGCTTAGAAAAGGTAATAAAATATGTTGTTTCATCATAAAACGAAGCACAGAGCTGTGAGCAGTTTGTCCAGAGGGAGCCTCTCTTCTCACATTTATAACTGTTTTATAAATAATTATAAAACCAGTTTCAGCCAAAAGTGTTTAGTTGGTCTAGTTGAGTTTGTCTTGTAGGTCTTAAATGTAAAGAAACTCTAAATCTATGCATTTATGTTCAGTTGATTGATCTGCTGTTGTATCAACCCTCTGATCTGCTCTGCAGAACCAAACATAGAAAAGCAGCGTTCAGCTTCTATGCACCACAAATCTGGAACAAACATCCAGTAAACTGCAAATCAGCCGAAACACTGAGTTCCTTTAAATCCAGAGTAAAACCCTCCTGTGTGGAGAAACTGACCAGCATGCTGTCAACTTCTGAAAATAAAAGCATAAATCAGTTTTTGATTAAAAAAAAAAACCTAAGACTTTTGAAAAAAGAAAAGAGATTCCAATTATTTTAGGAAGATAATATTTGATGTATTGGTGATTTTGATGATGGCCTTTGACAAAATGCTGTGTTTGTTACTAGTTTCACAATTGTTGACTGTATTTCTATGATGTTTTTATGTTTGTTGCTGAAATTTAAAGTACAAATAAACTTGATTGATCGATTGATTTTCTCATCTCTCTGGAAAAATCCAAACCCAGAGGAAACTTCTCAGTTTTAGCCCAAATTATTGTCGTTAAATGATGGTTTTTCTCAGAAGCGATGATGTCAGAGTGAACGTTTCCCTCCTGGACGGAGGAGCGGTGGCTGGACCGCCATCTGAAGGCGGCGCTGTGAGCGGTCCATTACTGCTGAGGTCACGGCTGTCAGAAACATTAGCTCAGAACCGGCAGATAAAAGCCACAGCAGTAAGGACAAACAAATCAGAGCAGGCAACGCGGAGATGGGACCTGCAGATGTGCCGGCGCTCCCATTCCAGACATAAAAGCTGCCGTCGTGTCCAGATCGAGTTACATCGCTCATTTACGCAGCAGAACCAGAGCTGCCTTTTTATTGGGCCAGGCGAGGGCAGTCGGACAAAAGACCCACATTATCAGGCCCGAGCTTCACATGAACAGCAGATGCTCAGCAAGGTGAGACTTTACACGGTCCAGTAATTCCTTAAGCCGTCCATCAGTGTCCGAACTGCTCAGATTTCCTCCTGCTGCCGCATTTCCATCCCGTTTCAGGATGACGGAGGGAAAGCAGGTGTTTGAATAATCCCTGCTCTGCTCCTGTTTTATAGAAAGTCTCACTGCGTCTCAAAGAGGGCAATCGAAAAACATCAGAAGGAATCGACTTGTGACATTTAACGTGAAGTTTTCTTTTTTACAACCATGAGCTGCATCATGTTTTATTGGGATTTTGATGTGACAGACCTTCACCAGTTGGTCAGACTCCATTCATACAAGAACTTGATTACCTTAATTATAATTTTACGATCTAATTGTACAGTTTATGACGGACACACAAGGTCACGTAACGCTGCATTCAGCATCCACTGGTCGAGACTCACCATGTCAACTTTAAGAAGAAATATGTAAAAGTTTTTGATCTTTGCATCATGTTATAATGTTATTCTTTCATCCAAAACAAACCCGGAGTGTTGATTTGATTCTTTCACGCATGTTTGAGAAAACCTGCAGTCTCCATGGCAACCATTCAGCTATGCAAAATGCCTGGTTGGACCTAGCCCCGCCTTCAAGACGCAGCTCCTCCTCTAAGCTGCAGTTTCCAAGCTTCTGAGCTCCTTCAGACTAGCCAGCAGCAATTAGCAAACACCTGCTGAGCTCACTGTAGTAGCTACCTCACAGTGAAACGCTGGTAAAAACTTTAAAGTGTTAGCAGAGGAGCCATGTTGAAGGCGGAGTTTCAACCAGAGCAGGAATCTTTAAAGAGACAGGGGCCCAATTTCAAGGCTTAAATCAGGAGGTCAAATTTCCTTTAAGTCATATTCGATATATATATATATGACTGGCTAGTGTTCACACCAGCCCTGCTTAATCTGCTGTAATCCAACTCCAGTTTGTTTGTCTAGGAAGTCCGGTTCATTTGGGACCTACAAACCTCGGCCTCGGGTCGATTGAAGTGAATACTGGTGCGGTTCAGATGCAAATGTGAACGCCAAGCGGTCCAGAGACCGCTCCAAAAGCAGGAAGTGGACTACAGCACAGGGCATTCTGGGTAAATACAGCCTGCATAAAGACGCGTGTCTGGCGCCAGCAGAAGAAAATCTTACGACCTGTAAAATCTGACGCCACTCCACCCGAGTTCACATTTCATGCAGAGGGAAGTTGAGCTCCAGGTCTTGTTCAGTTTTCTGATTTTTAAAGCGTATCAGATAATAATCCAATACAGCTGATGATAACAGGATAAAATATGGAGATATTCAGGGAATACGCTGGTGAAGCACTCTTGAAGAAATGCTAAAAATCAGAGGTAAAGTGATAAAGTAAGAAGTCTTGGCTTTCCTTGCTCTTCAGCGTCAGGACTGTGGGGGGAAGGACAGGCGCGTCTCTTTAAATAGGCCCAGTCTGAGTCATGACGCAGAGAAATCGACTCTCTGGTAACGACTGAGCTGGACGGGACGATCCAAACTCTCTTGGCTCTTCCTGCTTTGTGGCTTATTAGGAAAAATGGGTGTAAAAAGTGAAGCTGCCAGGAGCTGATGACAGGAGACGTCTGGAGAAATTAATGAGGTCGGCCACTCTGATTGGTTAACAGTATTATTCCTCTGTGGGTGGGCCGGGCTGTTGTCTGCTGAGGGGACGAGCTCATGACATTCGCCTAATTAACTTGTGCCACTGGTGACGATCCAGACTTTTACCGGCTCGGTGAGAAGGCCTGCCGAAGCCGTCGGTCACTTGGCTGGTGTTAAAGCCGTCATTAGACGGGAGTCTGTCGGCTGGTTCCTCTCCGTTCTGTCAGATTATGATTGTTTTCTCATCTGCTCTTTGCTCTCTTAGCAGCAGATTATCAAGTCACTGCGTTGGCTGAGGAGGAGTGCAGACAGGGAGGTGACATTAGCATAACTGGTGAGAGAAGGAGAGACAAGAAATTACTCCAGTAAGAGTAAAAAGTCAAGTGATGATCAAATTATCAATCATTTAATATCTAAAAACTACAAAACCAGACGGACCAAAATATAAAGTTACGTGGAAATGTCGGTATTTTAAGGAGAAAAATTACAGTAATTCATACAAATAACAAAGAACAAAATCAATTAAAAGAAAATGTTTCCAAATCAGTTGATTTCAATTAAAAACTGATGAAACTTGACAAAAGCTGCAGGTGTGTCTGGTGAAGTTTTGGTTAAAAAATGTTTATTTTTCATTCAAAAAATCCAGAAATTTTACTCAAGTAAATGTAACCAATTACTGCCCAACTCTGAAATTTCAAAAATAAATTCACTCAATGGTTTGGAACAAACTAAGTTTTCTATAAAAAGTTTTGGAGCCAGAATGAGGCGTTTTTATTTTTGTTTGAAATGAGGCGGTGCAGGATTAATGGCGGCGGCCATCTTTAAAACTCTTTGAAACACTGGTGGAAAGCTAAGCTGAGGTTTTCTCATATTTAGGTTCCTTTGTCCATTTTATGACTTTATTCTAACTTTATGTTTTTGTGTTTATTTCTCTGCTCTCTTTTATTTCTGCTTCTTCTTATTTGCCAGTCGGCAAAAGAAACGCGCTATGTTGCTAACTGGCAGATTTATATTGATGCTAACTGCTGATATGTTGATTAATATGCATTGCATAGATAAATGAAAGACGTATCTACTCTGAAGTTTCATTTTGAGGATTATTTGTATGATTATTTTGTGTTTTTATAATGTAAAGCACTTTGATTTATTAAAGTTCAAAGTGCCGTAAGAATATTAGACTAGAATAAAATAGTAGAGAAATATTCTGTATCGTCCCTCGGTGGGGAAATGTTGGTGTCAAAACAGACCCAAACAGAAACAGTCATTATAATGAATGTTAAGTTTAAAGAAAAAAGAAAATAAAAGTTGAAATTCAGAGATCAGGATTAGTAAAGTAATAAATAACTTTGTTTATTAAAAAACTGAAAATGCATTAATGCCAATTCAGTTGTAATTCCTGGGATTACCCTTCACAATGGATTTATTGCTCAGTCGATTGTGGCGTTTAACAATGCTAAGTGTTTCCACAGCCGTGTGACACTGCATCCTCCTTCCTTCATTAATTGGCTCATTGAAGGAGCGGATCATTTGCCCGCCGCCACGGCTGCACGTATCCTGCTGCTCTGCCAGGTCCTGCTTATCTGACAAGCCCCCGGCATCATAAAGCTGATTGGAGTGGCAGACCTGCGCTCCTCAGCACTGGAGATGGCTCCTTTAGTGGCCATAAATGACAGGCTGACTGACAGCCTTGGATTTAACCCTAATTACACCTGGGGAAGCAGAGCCAAAACAGAGCATTTATAAAGGAAAGCCTCGCTCCGTGCAGAGCTGCTGCCTGTCCTCCTGCAGCTCCTCTCTGGCTCTTTTCTTTCTGGGCTCTTGGTTGTTAAACAGCATGGAAAACGAAGACGGCGGTTACCACTCAAATTAATAAACGGCACAAGCAAAAACACAAAATCTCACCAAGTAATTTTGGTCTAGTTTCAAGTGAAAATATCTTAGTATAAAAAAATGTTTTTTTTTGTAATATCATAGGAATCATTCATGTGTTTTGCATTTTCATGTTAGGAAGAGAAAATGTTTGGTTTGGTGTGTGAGCTGGGAGGGCTGAGGATTCCCAGCATCACACTCATTGGATAATACTTTTAATTTTAATGACTCATTTTAGTGCGTTCACTGCAAAAACACAAAATATTACCAAGTAAGTTTAGTCTTATTTCTACTGCAAACATCTTAGTACACTTTAAATAAGTAAAAACTAACTTATGTCTAAGTTTTCAGTCAATAATTCCTTAATTTTGACAAAAAAGTACTTCATCCTTTAGCGAATAATTTCACTTATAAAATGGGAGAAAAGTTTTCTTATAACTTAAATAATCTGCCAGTGGAACTAGAACATTCTCACCAATATCAATGAATTATATCTGGCTGAAAAGTCACCTTTGAGTAAGTTTTGTCTTATTTAAAGTGTACTTAGACATTTGCAGTAGAAATTAGATTTTGTGTTTTTGCTGTGAAAAAGTTTCAGTTCATGAAACCAAAGTATTGAAGTTTTGATCAGAGGTTTTGTTCTGCTGAGGTTCTTATAACCAAACCAAACCAAACCTTTCCCTCTAGTCATTTATAATAAAACTAAACTGTAATATTCCACCTCTTCCCTCTCTATCTATGCTGGATTCTCTGTCTTTGTCTTTCATCTAACTCTTTACATTTTCATGCATCTCTTTCTGTTGGTCCATTTCTAGCTGAAGCTGCATCACAGCCTGGTGGTTTTATTGAACAGTTTCTCCTCATCCTTCTTTTTATTGACCGTCAGCCCAGCCTGCCTAAAACCTGCTGCAACCAATTTGTCTTCATGTTCACACAGTTATTCTCTCTTTGGACAGAGATGCTTTCGGTGAGTTCAACTCAAACATGCCAACACATCTGCAGAACCAAACTGGTGTTTGAGCAAACGGACTTTCTGTCAAACTAAGAACTAAACTGGAACAAACTTCAGTTTGTGTGAAGCAGCAGGACAGAAATCCGTCCTCCAAGTCAGAGGTTTTGGTTCTCAGAGGGAATAAATGGTGGAATAATTTCTCTGGTTGGATGTCAGACTCAGATTGTTATTATTAGATCTGAATATGTTGTTTGCTGTTGTGGATTCTCTGGTTTTGTTTTTCCTCTTTCTGCAGGTTTAGAGGCAGACTGTGATCTCTCTCCTTCAGCCTTTCTTTCTCTCCTTTCTGTGTCCTTTACATTTGAAATAAACCCAAAGCATTTCTAATACAGTTTAATATGTTAAGTGGGGAATCATGGTGAAAGTAAATCATTCTGGCTTCAACTTGACTCTCTTCAGAGTCACACGCCAGACAGGACAAGCTAAAAATAAAAAATAAAAAGACGATCTTAATGTCTTGTTCCTAAATGATCACAGAATAAAAATCCTCTTTATGTGGGTTTGTGGCTTTAAGTTGGGCAGAGATGTTGGAGTAGGGGATATGATGCTCATGATCAAAGAAAGATGGTTTGAACTTCCTCTGCATCCATGACGCCATCTTTTCGACTCCCCTGGGATTTGGGGTCATAGTTGAGGTATTATTTGATGCTAATGCTTGTAAAAACAAAACCTGGTTGCCATGGTTGTGCATCATAGCAATCCTTCCAGCTGCACAGCAAAACCAGAGGGAGTAATATTCCAGACATGCAACACCTCGACCAAAAGAAACCAATCTGAACGAACAGAGCTCCTCCAACATCCTGTGAGTGGATTATTATTCTGGATTACCACTTCCAACCTTTAGCGACAGTCATGAAGACGAGGATCTTCATCAACAGAAGAAGTTCCTGACCAGATCTGAGCTTGATGTTCACCAAAACAGAAAACAGAAGGTTTTACCAGGAGTGTTGAAGCTTCTGCACAGAAGACCAGATGCCACTGGGTGTGTTCAACATGGAATAATAAAGAAGCATATTTTAACACGTGTAATTCACCGTTAGTCTGTGTTGTCCTTCAGAGACAAGATGAGGAATGTCTTCTTCCAGAGGGAGGCCCGACAAAACCGGTGAAGACATGAAATATCCCGTCTGGCACTGGACGGGATTCCTGGGGAGGAGATGGAAAACGCCGCAGAAAAGAAAGACGATGTTTAGATTTCACACCGAGGTCTAATCCATCTGTGGTTTGGGATAAGCATGGGTGGAAAAAAATATATATCCTACATGGTACTGCACATGTACAGACACATGTACATCCCATGTGAGTCCTGGAAATAAGCTCTGCTGGAGGACACGGAGTTCACTCTGCTACAAACAGAGAGGCTCGTGTCAAATCTCCTCTAAAGTTATGAATGACGCCTTAATGGCAAAGTAAATTGTCTGAGGAGAAAAATCAATTTAGAAAATTGCTTGAATTCTTGCAGGCCTGTTCCATCGTCATTAAGAGGTCACACTGAAACGAGGGGATGAGATGAATATCTCCTTGTAGTCTGCGGGCAAGTGCACAACATTTTCAGCCCCGTGTGAAGACTTATTCATTCTGTCTGTGTTCCAGCAGCTCCACTGGCTCTTAAAGCCATTGTCCAACAAGAGAATGACTTTAATCAATGAGTGGCTCCCAGGAGAAATTCACCACGTGTCACATTTCCAAAGCTAATGAATTCTGTCTCTTATTTAGTTGTTCTTTCTAAAAAAAAAAAAAAGAAGCTTTTTTTCTGCATCTGATATTAACAGATTTAAATTGCAAGCGTTGGCATGAAGTGACGGTACGGCTTCGATACGCCAAGATGGCGGAGGAGTGAACAGATGTTGCTGTTATCTTTAGTCAAGATGTGCACAAGCCATGGATTCATATCTCAGTCGCTTCCTTCTCTTTCCCTCCAGGCTTTGTCGCCCAACAACAGCTTAAATTAGATCACTGTCCAGTGTTTTGCTCTGGTGATTAGCTCATAAGCTACTGCAGGCGCCCATGTTCACTGAGGCATAAGCGGAACAAGATACAGTGGAGAGTGACTGGCTGTCATGCACAAGTCCTCCAATAGCCATCTGTTCCAGGAGGTAAAATCACTCGGTGTGAGGCTACCGCACTTCCCCTGGGAGACGCGTATCCAGCCGGAGAGGAAACTCCTTCAGCTGCACACCTTTCGCTGGCTGTTCGCTGCAGAGCTGTGGAAACCGTTTGAGTCATCACAGAAAGCGAAAAACAAGTTTTCTGGTATGCAGCAAACAGAAATAATTTTGGTAATTCTAATTAAGCTAAAACAAGAAAAAAAAGCATCTAATTTAACTTCATATAGTGAGAAATGAAATGTGTGTCAATGAGTCACTTTATTTATTTATTGAGGGTGGATTAGGTTACAATGAGGTGAGGCAACTTTCCAGACAGGAAACTTTTCTTATAGCAATATAAATATAACATGATTCAAAATAATAATAATAATACTTTAAAATATTAAAAACACTAAAAGAGAATAAATATTAAAACTATGCTAAATTGAATTTTGGAAGCTTATGGCAACAGAAACCAACTGGTTTTATCTTTTTATTCTGATTCCAACTATAAGTATTTTTAATACTTTTTTCTTTCGCTAACTGGGGATCATTTATTTCCTTCTAATATTTGTCTTCCACCTTAAATCTTTGTGAAACTCCGTATTTACAGACAGCAGATTTCACCTGTTGTAATGGCCACATGTGCAGCGGTAACATGTTGTGTTCACATGTTGTGTTCACATGTTGTGTTCACATGTTGTGTTCACATGTTGTGTTCACATGTTGTCAGACTGCGGTGGCAGCGCCATCTGAGCCTACCGACCGCAGGACAGCGGCGATGAAGGTGTGAAAATAAAGTCGGGTTTTTAACGGGTGGATTCCCCCAGAGAGAGAGAGCCTCCCGATGCGCCGCTGTGACTAACAGGAAGGTTTAGTTTCAGGGCATTTGCTTTCAGACGGCAGAGTCTCTCTGTGGCTGTCATGAATGCTGATCAGAGGTTTGTGGGTAACGTGTGAGCATGAATGATGGCTACATGTTAGCTGTGGATTTGTTTAATTAGGGTCTGCTTGTGCCGTTGTCAGTTTTGATGAGCCAGTCTGCTGGGAGCTATCAGTAAAAATGTAATCAAAGCAATAAATCAGGGTTAATTTACTTTCTCTGTAGTTTATTATCAGGTTGTTTAAAAATGTTTTGATTCTGTGATTTATGATCTACAGGAATGCAAATTTAGAGAAAAGATGGAAAGTTTGTTGGCAAATTAATTTCTCTTGTCAAGGAAAGTTGATGAATATTGGAGCCGTTTCCACTGCCACGTTATGTCAGGTTTTATTTTACACTTCTAACTTCATACATTTTAAAGCAAAATTGTACAACTTACAAAGACAGTTGCATCCCTTTGAGAAACCAGATATTTATATTCCCTCTTAAAAGACACAACCATTTATTTCCACTGACTTTAAATCAGACTTTACTTTACTGGTTTCGTGACAGGATAACCAAAAATATCTTTTCTACTTCCTAAATTCCAGAAATATGGGGATTTTTTTTAGAAATGGTTTATTTCTTTCAATTCAGAAGATTAAATGCATTCAGTTTAAACATCAGAGCTTCATTAAGCTTCTGCTAATTAAATACCAACATATGAAGGAGCGACTGTGGATTTATTTCAAGGCAAATCCGTTGCTTCCATTTGTGACAAAAAAATCAAAAGAAATCAGCAAAGATATCAGAAAGAGAAATGTGGACGTCGAGTCCTGGAGTAAAGGTTTCAGAAGGTTCTTCATCAATCTGTTCAAACCTAAAGGCAGTTTGACCTAAAGGTCACGTTTCTGGGCAGGAAGCCGGAGTTCCTGAAGAAAAACTGAAGAAAAACTTTGTGCAGAGTAAAGATTTATTACATGGACTGCTAGATGCTGAACATACATTTTGATTTCTCTGTTGATAAAAAATCAGCTGCTTCTCATTCAGGAAGTGGGAAAAACTCAGACTACCCCCAGCTACGAGTTATAAGTCCGACTTTGTGTTTCAACATGGCCGCTCCTTGCATCAACAATAAGCTTTGATGGAAATATGCATCTAAATTGAATGTTGCATGTAGCGCCTTCAGCTCTGGACAAACGTTTTGTTTGCGAAGCTTAAAGTGATGTTTGTATTGAAAACACCATTTTGGGCGTTGCCCAGTTAAATCCTGACTTCTCAGGCCAAGCTGGACGCTGTAGCGCCTGGAACGTCGAGCAGCAGATTAGTTAGCATCATTAGCTAAACAAGATGGAGGTTCTTCATTCAGTTGACTTTGTAACCAAGTGGTGTCATCCTCCAGTAGTTAACTGTTACCAACAGGGCAGAAATATTTCCTTCAACATCAAGCTGACATTATAACAATGGCTAACACTTTATCATAGCACACAGTCTGTCCTTGTTTCTCTGTGTTTTGCCCTCTGTTATGTGGGGAAAACTAAAGATTACCATACTGTCAACTTTGTTGGTCCGTCTGGAGCAGCTCAGTTTCTCCAAAGTGAAAGTGCTGGAGGTGGAGGCCGGTCTCTGTCAGCACCAACCATTACATGCCCAGATGTAACGGTGCCATCCTGTGTGGGTGTTTGAGCTCTGTATGCAGGCATCGCAATGATAGTCATCAATAACGGCCCGGCTAGCTTGGTGACCCGCGTACCCTCGCAGACCCATTAGAAATACATCAGCCTGCCTTCTAACAGCTCCCCAGCTTGTTATTTCCTCCCCTGGGCCTCCATGCAGCACGCAGGGCTAAGGGCAGCTGGAGTCCCATATATATCTGCAGTGGGAGGTGGAGTCTGAAGGTGACAGGAAAAGTCTCCATCCCTCCAAAGTGGCTCAAGGTTGCAGCTCAACCCCGAGGCCTCGGAGAGAAAGGAGAGGACGAAATGACGGCTCTCGAATTAAACGACCTGTTCCTGAAGTAACTCAGAGGAGACCCGGCTGCTGAGGGCCTCTGCTCACCAAATCACCGCATCGTCACATATTTTCACCAAACTTTTTTACTCTGGACAGGATATATGTTGGTGACTCATTGGTCTGTTAGTATTATGGATTTTAACCCAACATCCATCCGTGAGCATGTTGGGCTCACAGATGGACTTTTGATAACATTTTGAAGGATTTCTAATCAATCAATCAATCAATCAATCAATCAATCAATCAATCAATCAATCAAGTTTATTTGTATAAACTTCTAACTTTTTATTGTCAAAAATTGTGAAACCATTACACTTAGTTAAGTGCCATCACTAAAATCCTCAATAAATATAAAATAAGTTGGTTAATATTCCATTTATGATGGTTCAGAATCAACTCTGTTGGGTTTTCAGGTTCCCTTTCGAAGAGCCACTTTTGCTCAAAGTGCTCTGTCTGTGAGAGGATCTGCAGTTTGGACTCACTTCCTGTTCATTTAAAGTCTGTAACCAGTTTTAATATGTTCAAAAATCAAACAAAAAAGTTAAAAACAGAACTGTACCCATTTTTGATGTTTTACATTTTCTGTTTGCATTGTGTTATTTTAAATGATTATCACTTCAATAATAAAGCCCAACTAGGGACACGTGCTGTGAAGTAGCTGTTGCTATTGCACCATGATGCAAACATGGGATGATGTTTTATTCAGTTTGTCTGTGTCGATGTGTCTGTCCCTATCAAAAAAAAAAATGAACTCAGTGTTTCGGCTGTTTTGCAGTTTTCTGGAAGCTTGTTCCAGATTTGTGTTGCTCAGAAGCTGAATGCTGCTTCTCCATGTTTGGTTCTGGGGACACAGACCAGAACCAGAACCAGAAAACATTTGTTGTTTTCACACAATATTCACTGGACACATTGCTGCCATTTTTTAATAGGTAGCCCATATCTAAAACCAAAACTGTGGATCACAGCAGCTGCAGTTGGAAAACAATAAAAACCAAAGCAAAAAGATCCAGTCAGCACAAAATCATAGAAAATAGTTTTTTTTCCTTCTCGGTTTTCTTTGTTCCTCTGTCCTTCATTAGTAGTTATTTCATTGTTCCTCCTACAGAATCGTAAAGTTACGTATTGAAATTCATCTCCCAGGAATGTGTTTAACCATAAGGAAGTGAATTTACAGATGGTGAAGTCCTGTGATGATGTTGCGGTGCCTGGATCTGCCTTGTTAATTGAAAACAGAATATTTCCTTTAGACTTTCACAGTGTTTTTATAAAGTTAATATGTGCAGAATAAAATGAAATGAGGAATTAATGTAATTAGCAAAATGTGTTTTGGAGAAAAAAATTACCATAGGTGTTCTGCTGTAGGTGTGCTGCTATGCTACGAGTTTATAAAAAAGTTCTTGTTCACAGCTTTAAATTAATATTAAATTAAAAATCATTTCTCTTCATTAAACCCTAAAATACTGTTTGCACATGGAGCATTTTTAATTAACCACAAGTGGCTTCGGTTTTTATCTCTTAAGCTTTCAACTCAGCTCCTCAAACTTGGATAAT
>NW_006799986.1:2156873-2186223 GCF_000485575.1 Poecilia formosa | reverse complement strand
AGCTTGCAGCAGAGAAGACGAACATTAAGACTGAAAGACGGAGAGAAAAATAAAGATAAAAGGATGAATCCTTCTCTTGTTTTTTGGGTGGAAATCTGGAGAAAGAAAGTAAAGTCTAGTCACCATGTGAGGTGAGAGAGCAACAGCCCACAATCTGTGGATGTTTCTGCATAGATGAGAACCAGAAGTCTTAATAAAGTGACATTAAGGTAAATAAAAGCAGATATTTTGAACGTGAGGTCAGGAAATGCTTTGGTTATTAACCCCAGTGAAAATGTCACTCAGAAAGACAAAAACAGTTTCATCCGAAATTTCATGTAAAACCAAAAATATTCAGCATTTCTGTCATATCCAAAGCCTGTGGCCAGAGCTGAGCTGCAGTGTCGACTGTAAACTAATTATTAAAGTGAAATGAGTAAATAAAAAGAGCTGCAGTGAGTTACTCCGATCCTCCACAGTGTGTGAAGCTCCAACAAGTCAGCCTCACTGGTGACGGTTTCTGAAACCGACTGCTGAATGCATTATTCTGATCTGAATTATTCTCTAATATCCCAGCTCTTCCAGGGAGTGTCAGTGGCTTCACATCATTAGGAGAAACAAACAAATCAGCTTACATAATCATGTTGCTTCAGGGAGCGCTCAGTGTTACAAACGTCTCCGTTTATCTGCAGAATTAAATGTTCCTGCAAAG
The DNA here is from genome assembly GCF_000485575.1 of Poecilia formosa. Lineage (NCBI taxonomy): Eukaryota > Metazoa > Chordata > Actinopteri > Cyprinodontiformes > Poeciliidae > Poecilia > Poecilia formosa. The sequence continues at coordinate 2,185,532 of NW_006799986.1, read as the reverse complement.
GAGCCAGCAGCAGACATTACATTAACGTCTGCATCACTCTGTCTCTGCGCATACATGAGGAATAAACAATAAAAACCGGGTTAAACCAACGACAGAGCATGTCTAACTTTATATGCAGAGACAGTTGGTAATGAAAACAAATAGAGAAAATCTTTCTGGCTTTTATCAATTTTGTTGCTCTTTTTCTCTCCATATCAGATTAAGTTACACCTTTCTGAGTTTAGTTTAAAAGTTAAATGAATTATAAGATAATTTTATAATTTCTGGATTATTTTGACTCTTCATTTCTTTATTAAAATGAAAAATATCAAACATGCTAATTTATTTATTTGAATTCCTAAAGTATAGCAGAAATCTGAACATTGGCACGGATTTGTTATGTAATTAAGATTTAAGTAAATATTGTAAATTTCATAGTCATTTCAATACTAAACACAGTGGGTCCTCGTGTGTTCGTAGGTCATCATTCGCAAATTAACTCATTTGCAGATTTTTCAGAGGAATATTATTTCAAATGAAATGTTTTAACTCAAATTATCCGAGTTTCAAGTTTCTTTAAAGACCTGCAGGAAAGATCTCCTGTAGCAGTCTGTGTTCCAGTGGCCCTGAACAAACCTCTCACTTTCATCACAGTTTCATGCTGAGGATGTTCAGAAGTTCTCAAAAATGAAATTGACAGAAACAAAACAAATTGAAAGCCAGTCAAAGCAAACTGTCCAGTGGCGTCTGTGTTTTCCTTCCACTAAACTATTTAAAACTTGAAAGCTTTCATTGCTTCCATTTTGTTCAACAGATTGGTCGGGACATTAAATCAAATTACATCATCAGTCCATTGTCTATATCCACCTATCCTTTCAGGGTTGTGGTGATGGGGAGAAGAGGTGAAGTGCATTCTGGGAAACTTTACGAGTCTGTCAAGGACAACATACAGTAAACGCTGCAAAAACTAAATCTCACTAAGAGCTTTTGGTCGAGTTTCTACTGCAAATATAATATATAAATATCTTAGTTCACTTGAAATAAGACAAAACTTTCCAAAGGTGACTTTTCAGCTGGAAATAAGTTTTACATCAATAACTTTACAATGACTTATAACATGAACAAACTTATTTATGTGTGATTTTAATTGTGTTTCCTGTTTAATGGAAACACAGAAATTATGAAATTGTGTTTTATATTTTCAGTTTTGCGTCCATGTGTAATAAAATGCAGCTAGTAACTCAGTGCAATCTGCTGGGTCTCCAAATAGAAAACTAATTTGAATAATAAAGAGCTCAATTCAGTGTTTCATTGGTCAGATTGTACGTGTAACTGAACTGAAATGATGTTTTTTGCAAACTGCAGCTAAATTTAACCTAGAAGGAGTCATTGCTCCTGAGAAATCCTTGTTCCGTCTGTGTCTCCATCTTGTTTGAAGACTTTTCAGCAGTGGTCGATAAGTTAAGGACAGTCAGCGTTCTGTCCTTTACGTTTGTTTTATTGGTTACATCTCTAGTTAAAGACGGCGGTTAATTGGTCTGTGAGGGATGAGGTAAGACACGACCAGGGTTTTCTGGAGATCCGTAATTGGAAAGCCGAGCATGTCGGGTGAGGATACGCGGCTCGGCTTTGCCATTCTCTAAGTATGAAATGTTTTATTTACGAGCTTGGCAGCAGCAGATAAACAGATTCATCATTATGGGGGATGTCAAGGGGACCCGGATCACACCACTGGATGATGCATTTCAAAAGCAATAACAAACTCTGTGGTGGCTGTAAAGTCATATAGATGGCAGCGCATGAAGTGGAGCAAAGTCATGTGGTCAGGCAGTAATAATGATGTGCTGTTTGTTGGTCACAGAGGACAAAATAAAAACAGACAAAAGGAATAAACAAGCTCTTCTCCGACGCTTCCTGTTTGTCTGTTTACGTCCATCAACAACAACTGTTTACAGACTAAAGTAATTGCTTGTTCCTCTGCTTTACGTTTATCTGAATTCAAACGGATGTGAGATGGAAGATCGCAGAAAGCTGTTTTTATCCCAACAGAGTCCGCATGAAACAGCAATATCTGGAAATCAGACTGATGCTCCCCGGAACGGTGATAAGCAAAGAAGATGCCAAACACATTAGAGGCACATCGTGGGCCGCTCCATCTGAGAAATAAATACGCTGCACAGAGGCATGATGGGATGTTTTCTACTCAGTGGCATCAAGCTCGTTTTGGACAGAGAACATGTTGGTTTTAGCTCCAGTGGAGATAAATGAAGGCCATCATTGATCAAAATGAAAAGGTATTTTGGTGTTTCAATGTCATTGGAACCAAATAACATTTTCTTAAAGGGGCAGTACGATATTTTCCAGGCACAAGGAGCCATTTTACAGAATAACCCTCCTGTCATGTTGCGGGTCAAATTGACCCGTTTTAAAGTGTAATTTTTTTTTTTAAATAGTTGGAAGTATTTTTTCTGCATGAAACTTTTTCTATTTGTCTTAGTAGGTGCCCTCTACACATTTGCACCCCCCAAAATGTAATATAAATTGTTTTTACAAAAGATCAATTTCAAGGAAATTAATGTTTTTTTGTGTCTAGTTTTTTTTTCAGTCGACGTAAAAAATGTAAATTTTATTTTGTATGTCCAAATGAGTGAATGAGTAAATTGTTGTCATTGATCCTTTATGTGTGAGAAATAAAAAAAACAAAACATCATTGCACAAATACTGATTGAAATGGTTAATAATGGAGTTAATAATCAGATACAAAAATGTTTTGGAGGATTTTTTGGTTTCTGACATTACTGCATGGGTTAGGGTAAACTGACCCAGCAACGTATGGCTGCACCTCAGAAACGAACAGAACTGGAGGGTAATCAGGTTGCTACCTGCAGCTGCTGTAAAAATGCCTGACATGTGTTTGACCTGTCCGTAAGTCTGTGCAGCTCTCGAAAAGCACGATGCTCCAATGTTAGACGCTTTTTTCTTTGACTTATTTCATCTTAGTCTAACTGACAACCTAAAATGGCTTCCTGCCTCATATGTGTGGCTATGAAGGTCACATCCTCTGTCCATGTTGTGTTTTTACTTCGCTAACATGGAAACCAACTTTTCTGATTATGTTTCAGAATTAGTTTAAAGTTTTAATAAACAGGAATGGCTGCATTGTTTTGTTGTTTTCAAATGAAAAAAGAAAAATCCAAAGTCAGAAACAAGAATCTGGGGAAAAGAAGAGACATAAATGAACTTTGTCAGGCTCACTACAGACCATAAATAAAGCATCCTTACACACAGCAGCCGCACGCTCTCCCTCACACACACACACACACACACACACACACACACACACACGCACACACACACGCTATGTTGTCACATCCTCTGACAGCAGCAGCCATAAATGCTTGATGTTATGTGCAAGTGAGAACATGAGGATTAGCTTTTAGCAGAGGTGCAACCGAATCTGACAAGACAGCAGCGAGCGGAGAGCAGCTAGCAGCACGACTCCCGGCGGGCGGCTGCAGCGGCGCTGAGGGCGGGGTCACGCCGCGCCGCCCACACAGGGACGTTTACACGGACTGCCACCACAGCTTAAGCTGCCGATGAATTACTTAAATCATCACAGTTCACATTTTCCAACTTGAAATATTCAGCAGCTCCCTGATAAACTCTGGCCACAGAAAACACACATGAACCCGGCGAGGTGCAAGTAAAGGCCACACAGACGCAACAGTCTCTAAATCTGGATCAGTTGGTAATTTTATCTTTTTATTGCTTCATATTTAGTTGTACTGATGTGTTACAGATTGCTAAGAAATGTGCAAAGAATTAAAATGCTTCTCATCTTAACTGTTGCCAGAAGAAGATTGTTGCTCCATCCAGTCTCAGTTTGAGCTGCTTTACAAAGAAACATATTAGAAACTTCACTTTTTATAGACAGAATACCCAGAACTGCAACTGAAGCATCTTTCAGTCGCCTTGTGGAAACACTGGCAGGGAAGTTTTTTTATACGTTGTTTTATTTATTTGTCGTAGCTGTATGTCTTGTTTTTGTTTTTGTCAGTTTATCACCAGTTTGTTGAATCCAATAACTGCATTTCCATCACAAAATTTGTGAAAACTTTGTCAAGATTTTGCTAATGTCAAAAAAATTCAATTTCAGAACTACTGTGTTTCCATTAGAGTTAGAAACCCTTTATTGTCTTTGAAGCACAGTGACAGTTAAAAACTCTCAAAGGCCTTTAAGAATATTTCATTAATACTATGACATAGCACTAATATTATATAAAAATAACATAATATAGTAGAAACAGCTGGAATGTTGTATAAGAAGTGCCATTAAAAGCACATGAATAGGTTTGTTAGGTGATAAATCATTGAAATCACGCCGCGCTATCTTCCTCCCACTACTTCCTGTGGTCATGTGACCCAAATAAAGTTCTTCCATTGCAGTTTTTCAACATAAACTGATTTCAATGCAGCCCAAAAAAACCACCTCATCTTATCGCCAAAACTTATTATGGAAAAACAAGAGTTTCTGCGAAATTGATCAAATTATACAGTCAGTGGAAAGCAGCTACTTACACACTACTCTGTGTTGGCCAAGCACGTAAAAGTCCCTTCAGAAAGCATGATTAGACCACCTCAGTGCTGCTTGGTTCCAGTGAAACCAGTGAAAACTGTTCATTAAACTCCAGTAACAGGCACTTCTGCCCAAACTGCAGGCCTGATGAGGATTTGAGAGGACAGATTGGTTGATGCAGACCTGCAGGCGAATATGTCGTGCAGTCGGACGCGCAGGACGCTGCGCTGCTAACACAGACAGGACATGTTCAGACTGAGTCACTCTGTGTTTGCCACAGTTATGTTTCTTCATCTAACAGCTGTGATGAGTGAGTAGAAAACGTCTGGATGAAGACGTGAATCTGGAGGAAGGAAAGCAGATTGTGTCCCCAGGTCAGAGCGCGTCTGCGTTCTCCTCAGCAGCGTTTCAAGTCAAAGCAGCCGTGCAGTCTGCAGGGCAGCAGCCGTACCCTGCAGAGATTAGACAAATTAAAGCAGCACTTAAAGTATATGGACCTGATTAGCCCCCGTAATGAAATCAGGCCTGACATGGCGGTTCTCCTTTTGCACACACTTGTATTCACTTTGCCTCTGATCTCGCTTTGCTCTCCATCCAGCCCACAGAGCTCCATTCTGAGTTGCTCACACACTTGCTCCCTCTCTCCCTCCCTCTCCTCCTCCTTTCATTTTCTCGCCCTGCAGCCGTGAGCCACCTCTTCGTCTCCGACCCCCTCCATTGTAACTCCCTTCTTCTTTTTCTCTTTTTTTTCCTGCGGTCTTCTCATTTCTGGAGTAAGTGTGCTCCCTAGTGTTGCATCCATCAGAGAGAGGAGAGAGGAAAGACTGAAATGCAGAGGGGAGGTTCAGACTTTGGCCTTTACTGACAGGAAATCAGAGTTACTGTCACACTAACAGGCTTGTTTCTATGCAAAATACCAATTCTGATCAACTTTCCACAATATATCTCTATAAATACCATACACTGGATTTGTTCTCCTTTGATATGTATACTAAGAATGTGGACAAGTCTTCTACAGCAGTAAATAATTAAATCATAAATGGTTGCATCATTAACTCTGTGCTCAACATGAAATATGAAAAATGAAAGTGACGTAATTTAAATGAGAAGCTGAAGAGTGGTCACTTCTTTTGAACTAAGGAGGAATTTGATCTGGGTCAGAACGCGGTGATCTAAAGAACGGTAAACCAGCTAAAGACAGAAACCAGCAGAAAAAATGATTAAACTGCTGGTTTTTATCAGTTCCTCCAGGATTTCATGATTGTTTTTATGATTAAAACATCGAGTTTGTTTTGCTACTTCAGAAATATTTGTGAGGAATGGCACGATATTTATGTTTGTTAAATGCGACTTTCTGTTACCACATCAATCATGGACTGTAACTGGAGGCTCAGTCTGTTATACTGCCACCTGCAGGTGGGAGGAGGCATCACTTCAACTGAATGTTGATTTTTCCAAAATATTTGCAGTAAACTCACAACATTAGCTCAAGAAAGCAGCAGGATCTGATGATTACAGAATCGTAAAAGAAATGAAGCAACTGATTTATGGTAACAATTATTGAAACTTTAGAAAAGCCACAAAATAATATATAGTCTGAAAACTAACTCCATTCTGTAACTCAAAAAGTTTAATTTTACAATGAATTTATGAGTCGAAGCATTTTGGTTCTCTGTCTTTAAAAGTATCCCAAATCATCAACCCTCCACTACCGTGCTTGACAGTTGGCATGAGTGTAGATGTGCATCTTATCCAGGTAAAACTTGGTAAATCTTAGTGAAGCTGCCATATTTCAGGACTTTTCTTATTAGGCTGCTGAGCCTCGCGCCACCAAACCCTTCAGCATGTCACTGTGTTAACACACCTGCAGGTTCTTCAGCAGCAACAACCAAGATCCACCAGAAATGCTTTAGTGGAGTCGGTCTGGTAATGAGTGCATGCAGTTCAACCTGATGAAGTTTAATAGATATATGTGCCTACATCTGGTTATACTGAATGTTTGGGCAAAGTAAATGCAAAACCTCAAAGAAAAATACTTAAAGTTTTCCAGTTCAGGAGGATTTTTCTTTAAGAATTTTGCCAAATCAAGACCAGTTGGTTTCTTTCTTTCACTCTCCCTGGAAATTTTTTTTTTTTATCATAAGGGACTTCCTTGAAAAATGTAAAATGACAGTAAACTGTGGTTGAGGAGAGCAGAAAATCCTTCCAAGTGCCATTTTTAGAGCTAAAGTGGAGCACAAGCATAACTGTGCCACGTTTGCATGGAAATATGTGTTGAAGGGGGCAGCGGAGGGCAACGCGTCGTAATGCAGCCGAGACGGAGGCACCAACAGGAAGCACTAACTGCTTCTGCAAAGGCACGAACACAGCTCCACAAACCAATCTCATCCTACTTTCTCATGAATGCATTCGCACAATCATGCACACACGAGCAGCATCAGCTGCGTGAAATGACTGTGTGTCACGTTGCAATCCAACACCATTCAGACCCACAGCTGCACTTATGCTGAAAAGCAGTCTGTCGTCAAGCCTTTTTATTTGGCAGCTGTTCCAAAAAGACTCCAGTCTTATCTATTGCTTTTATATTATCAACATGCTCTTTATTTTCAACGCGCTTTAACACTTGGAGGGCTTAAAGGATAAGGGAAATAGCGTATCGGTTACTCAAGCTCTGTGAAAATGCATGTAATGCTCTCCGTAACCTCATTGTTAATAGAAACAAATCCAAGAGCCACCGCAGCCATGGCGACACATCCCATAACTTTTATGGAGTGACGGTTATTTCCATGCCGGCGCTCTGCAGCTTCCATCTTCTCTGATTTTAATTTTGACCTTTCAATAAATTCACACCCATTTCTACTGCAGCCACTGGTCAGAGAGGGAGGGAGGGAGATCTCCAACATTTTAAATTGAAAGGTTGTAATTGAAGGAGTGCCTGGAGCAGCGAGGAGAAATGATAGGATGTTCATTTTTTATCTTGATACCCCTGAGAAAGGCAGGGATAAGAAGCGTGTAAGGACATCCTGCATGGCGGATAAAAAAAGAAAACAGCAGGTCCAGTTCGCTCCATTAAAGCTACACAGAACATATGCACACAACTCAAGGTGGTCCTCTGTTGTAGTTTTCATCCACCGCAAAATTGATGGTGTTGCGGAAAGGACCGGGGGCAACTTTATTGCCTCTGCAATTAAAAACCCCACCAATAGAGCGACGGTCTCTCCTTCCTGTTGCCACACAGGAGTAATCTGAGGAACCAGCCTGGAGGCCGTCCTGTAACAAGCTCTCCATGGTCACCACGTGGTGCGCAACTCTGGAGGCCGCCGGCTGAAGGCCGACTGACAAACACACACCAACACATTCAGGTCTGAAACCCTGAAAGTCCACCAACCGTCTGCAGAGGTTTGATAAACTGATCATGTGACCAGCGCCACCCGGTCAGAGCTGGCACAGGTTCTCTGGACGTTCTTATGAAATGAAAAAGTTCTGCAACTCTTTGGGGATAAAATGTAACTTTGTTCAACACTGTGTCTCCACAGGGAGGGATAATACAAATCTACCAAGAGAATTATGAACAGGTATGAAATGGAAGTGTTAGAAAAAAATTACAATATACTGTGGTGAGCCATTCAAACTGCAAATTGTTTGTTTGCAAAATCTCCGTTTTGTTTTCACCAATTATTGACCAGTAATAAGTTTTCCTTCTAACATCTGCAGTTTTAAAGAAGAACAACAGGAAGTGTTTTTATCAATACCCTCCTGTGACAAAATGTATCTCCTTTCAGAATTTGGCTCTAGATGGCCCCTCGTTTGTCTGAGGTCATTTTGTGTATTTAAAATTAGACACAGATACGTTTAATGTCCAAATGTCATTTAGCAAGTAGTCTTGTAATCTAGGGGTGCATTCACACCAGTCCTGTTTAATCCGCTTTAATCCAACACTAGTTTGAGTGAAAACATAATCTGACTGTCATGAAGACTAAAAACAGAAACTCTGGGCCTCCTCGGTTCGGTTGAAGTGAACTCTGAATGCACCAAGTGGACCGGAGACCGGTCCAAAAGCAGGAAGTGGACTACAGCGCAGGGCATTGTGGGTAAATACAACCAAAACAAACATGCTAGTCTAATGCTAGTGGGAAAACATTTTTACCAAAGACATAAGAGAAATCCTACAACCCCTGAAATCTGACATTTCTGTTTCCATTTCATGAAGGACGTTGCTCTCTGTGACTTCTTCAGACGTTGTTGTGTTGTTTCCTTCACTGGTTCTTGGTGCAGCGCCCCCACAGGTGAACTGGGGAACAAGTTGCTCAAAGGAATTGGTTGGTTTGACACAAGGCAGTGAGAAAGAGAAAATCAGCAGCTGGAAATGGAACAAATGTTGAACTTTGGTTCCCAATCAAACAGAATCCACCGGACCACCAGGTGTCAGCCTAAATGTTGAGGGTTTGATTCCTCCAACTTGAACTTGAAGTTGGCCAGGTTTTGGTGAATGAATGATTGAAAGTGCCTCTGTGAATGTTTAGAGTGGTTGGTATTAGAAAAGTTCCTCTCTGCATATAAATGTTCTTTAAAACTGAGAAACTTAAATGTAATGAATCAGGCTATAAACTGCAGTTTATTCTGCAGGCAGCTGGTTCTGTTTGGGCCTACATGATTGTCAGCTGGCACTCAAGAGTACTACTCCATAAAATAACTCATGAGATGCATCTTTGTGTCATTTTGTTGACCAGTTTGCTCTCTTTTTCCTGCTGTATCGGTACCGCCTCACGAGAGGAAATGTTCTCCAGAAATGGAGCCAAGAAAAGAAGGAGAGAAAGGGCAACTTCCAGCGGAGAAAGGGAGAGCAAAAAGGGAAATTTTGCATAAAAAGCAAGAGGGGCACTCCAGGCAGAATGACTTGTCAATTTGATTTGCAATTACTCCCCCCACCTCTTCTGGTTCAGCCAGTGTTTGAAGTTGATTGGCCTCCTGGAGGAGAAAGTCCTGAAAGGCCCTGACTAATACTGACCTCCAGGCGAGCGCCGTTCGACCTGGGAACCCATCAGTCATGCAATCCGTCCTTGTCAGACATCAGACAACAGATGTCGCTTCCTGTTGGCTCCATCCTACCCATCAACCCTTGACCCTGCCACCACATGGACTGAAACTTATTCAGAAGCTTAAAGGAAACACACAAACGTCCCAAAGACATGAGCGTTCACGCCCACATGTTTGCATGGTGGGACAGAAACCGCACACATTCTTTGGATGTCTCTTCCCAGCGAAACAGACAACCGTCCCCTTAACACCCCTTCATCAAGCAGCTGCCTTAAAGACAAATCTAATTAACCTGCTGCAGCCAAGCCCCATAATGCAATAGAAACTTAAGCCCAGAGATCACCACTGATGGAGAACTAATGCCATCCCTGCAGCCCAGCAGATGACCAGGGTGTGTATTTAAAAGGGAAGATTTGATTATCTTGTGTTTGTAATTGGCTAATGTGTGAAATTGGAAAGAATGTGAGGCGGTGAGAGGGGATATACGGAGAGGAGCCCGTCCCCCTGCAGCTGATGCCAAACCAGAAGAACAGCAGCATGAAAAACGGCTCTATTGTTGTCAATAAGAAAGCCTGTCAACACTGTCATAAATACCAACTGTAGTGAGCCGTGGCAGCCTGATATTAATCAGAAAGAAATGTTTCTGACACCTTTTGTTTTGATTTTGTCTACAAGCGTCATGCCAACAGAAAACCCTTTGGAAGTGAAAGGGAATATTGAATGGAGGAGCTGAGAGGCAGATGGGAAATTGAATGAATTCTTACTGCCTTTTCAATCTCAACTGTCTCCAACTATTTTCTCCCCCAAGAGCCTTAATTTCCCCCAGTCAATATTAATCTCTTGGCGGTGACATTTGCAACACCGTATTTAGATTAGATTTCTTGATTTGCTTCACAATCTGCGGCGGCGGGCTGTCGTTTCACTTTTCTTTTTCTTTTACAACTTTTAGATTAAATCGCCTCTCCTGTAGCAGAGCTACAGTAGATCCGTGGTTTTCTTCATCAGCAGAGAGAAATAATAAGCTAACAGAAAGATGGAGTCAATCAAGCATGTGTCAAAAAAGAAAAGGTGCAGATTTATGTCTTGTGGCCATAATTCATTCAGCGTGAGGCGAGGCCAGGTCTCTTATAGCTGCACAGTTTAATTCAAGTTGCTCTAAATGAAGTAAGACACAGACATAACCCAGATTAAACATGAAATATACATTTGACACGCCAACACCAGCAGCTAAAGAGGATTGACTTTTTTCCTGCAAAAAGATTAAGATGAAATTAATTCTAATATTGGAAAAGGCACAAAGTATTTGTCTTTCATTTTCCATTATTTTTGTTTCAGTTTTAATCCATAGTAAAAAGGATCACACATAACAAGACTTTCATTGGCTGAATAAAACGTGTCCTGTTTCCTATTGTTGGGGGAAAAACAGCAGAAAAATTGAGAAATTTAAGATTTCGTCTTTCTTTCTTTTAATACATCACCTGTTTTTTTGTTTGTTTTGTTAAAGTATGCAATATTTATCCGCCACTTAATTCTTAGGGTCTATTTAATGAACCCTAGAGGCAATTTTCAATATTTTATGATGAGCTGCACCTACGAAATACAAAATTATGAACTAAGTACAGCAAAGGTTGTAACATGTTATTGATTTACACATTTATATCTGTAATCTGTTACTGAAAAAGACTTAATATCATCATTACAATAAATAACATCGAGCAACAACACAGAACATTGTGTTTTTAGAAACAACTATACATTTACTGATTTTGTTTTTAAAAAAACAACATTTCTTCTCACTAATGTCGGGCTTACAGCATAATGACATCACTGTTTGTTAAATGATATTTTTCACTCTGTATTATTCCATGACACACAGTATATGTCCAGTTAAGCTTTTATGTTACAGTCTAGTGAGACAGTAAACAGGCTCTTACACAGGCATGACTGGGAAAGCGCCTGCATCAGCCTTTATCCACTGGAGGAAAATAACCCACATCGTCATAACGACAGGAAAACGCCCGTTCATCAAAATGAGCAACGGTGTAATGTTTTCGCTCATCAAGCACCACTGGCCCATTGGATGGGGACTTTATTACAGATGGCACTTTTGTGAGCAGGCCAGAGTTATGGCCATGCAATATCAGGCTGTTAGAATTAATGTACAATATCATCCAGCCGCTCTGTCTGAGCTCCGACCGTCTGGAAGCCGCAGCAGGATCCATGAGAAGGTGGTGAATAAGAATGTGANCACACACACACGCTATGTTGTCACATCCTCTGACAGCAGCAGCCATAAATGCTTGATGTTATGTGCAAGTGAGAACATGAGGATTAGCTTTTAGCAGAGGTGCAACCGAATCTGACAAGACAGCAGCGAGCGGAGAGCAGCTAGCAGCACGACTCCCGGCGGGCGGCTGCAGCGGCGCTGAGGGCGGGGTCACGCCGCGCCGCCCACACAGGGACGTTTACACGGACTGCCACCACAGCTTAAGCTGCCGATGAATTACTTAAATCATCACAGTTCACATTTTCCAACTTGAAATATTCAGCAGCTCCCTGATAAACTCTGGCCACAGAAAACACACATGAACCCGGCGAGGTGCAAGTAAAGGCCACACAGACGCAAAGTCTCTAAATCTGGACCAGTTGGTAATTTTATCTTTTTATTGCTTCATATTTAGTTGTACTGATGTGTTACAGATTGCTAAGAAATGTGCAAAGAATTAAAATGCTTCTCATCTTAACTGTTGCCAGAAGAAGATTGTTGCTCCATCCAGTCTCAGTTTGAGCTGCTTTACAAAGAAACATATTAGAAACTTCACTTTTTATAGACAGAATACCCAGAACTGCAACTGAAGCATCTTTCAGTCGCCTTGTGGAAACACTGGCATGGAAGTTTTTTTATACGTTTTGTATTTATTTGTCGTAGTTGTATGTCATGTTTTTGTTTTTGTCAGTTTATCACCAGTTTGTTGAATCCAATAACTGCATTTCCATCACAAAATTTGTGAAAACTTTGTCAAGATTTTGCTAATGTCAAAAAAATTCAATTTCAGAACTACTGTGTTTCCATTAGAGTTAGAAACCCTTTATTGTCTTTGAAGCACAGTGACAGTTAAAAACTCTCAAAGGCCTTTAAGAATATTTCATTAATAGTATGACAGCACTAATATTATATAAAAATAACATAATATAGTAGAAACAGCTGGAATGTTGTATAAGAAGTGCCATTAAAAGCACATGAATAGGTTTGTTAGGTGATAAATCATTGAAATCACGCCGTGCTATCTTCCTCCCACTGCTTCCTGTGATCATGCGACTCAAATAAAGTTCTTCCATTGCAGTTTTTCAACATAAACTGATTTCAATGCAGCCCAAAAAAACCACCTCATCTTATCGCCAAAACTTATTATGGAAAAACAAGAGTTTCTGCGAAATTGATCAAATTATACAGTCAGTGGAAACGCAGCTACTTACACACCACTCTGTGTTGGCCAAGCATGTAAAAGTCCCTTCAGAAAGCATGATTAGACCACCTCAGTGCTGCTTGGTTCCAGTGAAACCAGTGAAAACTGTTCATTAAACTCCAGTAACAGGCACTTCTGCCCAAACTGCAGGCCTGATGAGGATTTGAGAGGACAGATTGGTTGATGCAGACCTGCAGGCGAATATGTCGTGCAGTCGGACGCGCAGGACGCTGCGCTGCTAACACAGACAGGACATGTTCAGACTGAGTCACTCTGTGTTTGCCACAGTTATGTTTCTTCATCTAACAGCTGTGATGAGTGAGTAGAAAACGTCTGGATGAAGACGTGAATCTGGAGGAAGGAAAGCAGATTGTGTCCCCAGGTCAGAGCGCGTCTGCGTTCTCCTCAGCAGCGTTTCAAGTCAAAGCAGCCGTGCAGTCTGCAGGGCAGCAGCCGTACCCTGCAGAGATTAGACAAATTAAAGCAGCACTTAAAGTATATGGACCTGATTAGCCCCCGTAATGAAATCAGGCCTGACATGGCGGTTCTCCTTTTGCACACACTTGTATTCACTTTGCCTCTGATCTCGCTTTGCTCTCCATCCAGCCCACAGAGCTCCATTCTGAGTTGCTCACACACTTGCTCCCTCTCTCCCTCCCTCTCCTCCTCCTTTCATTTTCTCGCCCTGCAGCCGTGAGCCACCTCTTCGTCTCCGACCCCCTCCATTGTAACTCCCTTCTTCTTTTTCTCTTTTTTTTCCTGCGGTCTTCTCATTTCTGGAGTAAGTGTGCTCCCTAGTGTTGCATCCATCAGAGAGAGGAGAGAGGAAAGACTGAAATGCAGAGGGGAGGTTCAGACTTTGGCCTTTACTGACAGGAAATCAGAGTTACTGTCACACTAACAGGCTTGTTTCTATGCAAAATACCAATTCTGATCAACTTTCCACAATATATCTCTATAAATACCATACACTGGATTTGTTCTCCTTTGATATGTATACTAAGAATGTGGACAAGTCTTCTACAGCAGTAAATAATTAAATCATAAATGGTTGCATCATTAACTCTGTGCTCAACATGAAATATGAAAAATGAAAGTGACGTAATTTAAATGAGAAGCTGAAGAGTGGTCACTTCTTTTGAACTAAGGAGGAATTTGATCTGGGTCAGAACGCGGTGATCTAAAGAACGGTAAACCAGCTAAAGACAGAAACCAGCAGAAAAAATGATTAAACTGCTGGTTTTTATCAGTTCCTCCAGGATTTCATGATTGTTTTTATGATTAAAACATCGAGTTTGTTTTGCTACTTCAGAAATATTTGTGAGGAATGGCACGATATTTATGTTTGTTAAATGCGACTTTCTGTTACCACATCAATCATGGACTGTAACTGGAGGCTCAGTCTGTTATACTGCCACCTGCAGGTGGGAGGAGGCATCACTTCAACTGAATGTTGATTTTTCCAAAATATTTGCAGTAAACTCACAACATTAGCTCAAGAAAGCAGCAGGATCTGATGATTACAGAATCGTAAAAGAAATGAAGCAACTGATTTATGGTAACAATTATTGAAACTTTAGAAAAGCCACAAAATAATATATAGTCTGAAAACTAACTCCATTCTGTAACTCAAAAAGTTTAATTTTACAATGAATTTATGAGTCGAAGCATTTTGGTTCTCTGTCTTTAAAAGTATCCCAAATCATCAACCCTCCACTACCGTGCTTGACAGTTGGCATGAGTGTAGATGTGCATCTTATCCAGGTAAAACTTGGTAAATCTTAGTGAAGCTGCCATATTTCAGGACTTTTCTTATTAGGCTGCTGAGCCTCGCGCCACCAAACCCTTCAGCATGTCACTGTGTTAACACACCTGCAGGTTCTTCAGCAGCAACAACCAAGATCCACCAGAAATGCTTTAGTGGAGTCGGTCTGGTAATGAGTGCATGCAGTTCAACCTGATGAAGTTTAATAGATATATGTGCCTACATCTGGTTATACTGAATGTTTGGGCAAAGTAAATGCAAAACCTCAAAGAAAAATACTTAAAGTTTTCCAGTTCAGGAGGATTTTTCTTTAAGAATTTTGCCAAATCAAGACCAGTTGGTTTCTTTCTTTCACTCTCCCTGGAAATTTTTTTTTTTTATCATAAGGGACTTCCTTGAAAAATGTAAAATGACAGTAAACTGTGGTTGAGGAGAGCAGAAAATCCTTCCAAGTGCCATTTTTAGAGCTAAAGTGGAGCACAAGCATAACTGTGCCACGTTTGCATGGAAATATGTGTTGAAGGGGGCAGCGGAGGGCAACGCGTCGTAATGCAGCCGAGACGGAGGCACCAACAGGAAGCACTAACTGCTTCTGCAAAGGCACGAACACAGCTCCACAAACCAATCTCATCCTACTTTCTCATGAATGCATTCGCACAATCATGCACACACGAGCAGCATCAGCTGCGTGAAATGACTGTGTGTCACGTTGCAATCCAACACCATTCAGACCCACAGCTGCACTTATGCTGAAAAGCAGTCTGTCGTCAAGCCTTTTTATTTGGCAGCTGTTCCAAAAAGACTCCAGTCTTATCTATTGCTTTTATATTATCAACATGCTCTTTATTTTCAACGCGCTTTAACACTTGGAGGGCTTAAAGGATAAGGGAAATAGCGTATCGGTTACTCAAGCTCTGTGAAAATGCATGTAATGCTCTCCGTAACCTCATTGTTAATAGAAACAAATCCAAGAGCCACCGCAGCCATGGCGACACATCCCATAACTTTTATGGAGTGACGGTTATTTCCATGCCGGCGCTCTGCAGCTTCCATCTTCTCTGATTTTAATTTTGACCTTTCAATAAATTCACACCCATTTCTACTGCAGCCACTGGTCAGAGAGGGAGGGAGGGAGATCTCCAACATTTTAAATTGAAAGGTTGTAATTGAAGGAGTGCCTGGAGCAGCGAGGAGAAATGATAGGATGTTCATTTTTTATCTTGATACCCCTGAGAAAGGCAGGGATAAGAAGCGTGTAAGGACATCCTGCATGGCGGATAAAAAAAGAAAACAGCAGGTCCAGTTCGCTCCATTAAAGCTACACAGAACATATGCACACAACTCAAGGTGGTCCTCTGTTGTAGTTTTCATCCACCGCAAAATTGATGGTGTTGCGGAAAGGACCGGGGGCAACTTTATTGCCTCTGCAATTAAAAACCCCACCAATAGAGCGACGGTCTCTCCTTCCTGTTGCCACACAGGAGTAATCTGAGGAACCAGCCTGGAGGCCGTCCTGTAACAAGCTCTCCATGGTCACCACGTGGTGCGCAACTCTGGAGGCCGCCGGCTGAAGGCCGACTGACAAACACACACCAACACATTCAGGTCTGAAACCCTGAAAGTCCACCAACCGTCTGCAGAGGTTTGATAAACTGATCATGTGACCAGCGCCACCCGGTCAGAGCTGGCACAGGTTCTCTGGACGTTCTTATGAAATGAAAAAGTTCTGCAACTCTTTGGGGATAAAATGTAACTTTGTTCAACACTGTGTCTCCACAGGGAGGGATAATACAAATCTACCAAGAGAATTATGAACAGGTATGAAATGGAAGTGTTAGAAAAAAATTACAATATACTGTGGTGAGCCATTCAAACTGCAAATTGTTTGTTTGCAAAATCTCCGTTTTGTTTTCACCAATTATTGACCAGTAATAAGTTTTCCTTCTAACATCTGCAGTTTTAAAGAAGAACAACAGGAAGTGTTTTTATCAATACCCTCCTGTGACAAAATGTATCTCCTTTCAGAATTTGGCTCTAGATGGCCCCTCGTTTGTCTGAGGTCATTTTGTGTATTTAAAATTAGACACAGATACGTTTAATGTCCAAATGTCATTTAGCAAGTAGTCTTGTAATCTAGGGGTGCATTCACACCAGTCCTGTTTAATCCGCTTTAATCCAACACTAGTTTGAGTGAAAACATAATCTGACTGTCATGAAGACTAAAAACAGAAACTCTGGGCCTCCTCGGTTCGGTTGAAGTGAACTCTGAATGCACCAAGTGGACCGGAGACCGGTCCAAAAGCAGGAAGTGGACTACAGCGCAGGGCATTGTGGGTAAATACAACCAAAACAAACATGCTAGTCTAATGCTAGTGGGAAAACATTTTTACCAAAGACATAAGAGAAATCCTACAACCCCTGAAATCTGACATTTCTGTTTCCATTTCATGAAGGACGTTGCTCTCTGTGACTTCTTCAGACGTTGTTGTGTTGTTTCCTTCACTGGTTCTTGGTGCAGCGCCCCCACAGGTGAACTGGGGAACAAGTTGCTCAAAGGAATTGGTTGGTTTGACACAAGGCAGTGAGAAAGAGAAAATCAGCAGCTGGAAATGGAACAAATGTTGAACTTTGGTTCCCAATCAAACAGAATCCACCGGACCACCAGGTGTCAGCCTAAATGTTGAGGGTTTGATTCCTCCAACTTGAACTTGAAGTTGGCCAGGTTTTGGTGAATGAATGATTGAAAGTGCCTCTGTGAATGTTTAGAGTGGTTGGTATTAGAAAAGTTCCTCTCTGCATATAAATGTTCTTTAAAACTGAGAAACTTAAATGTAATGAATCAGGCTATAAACTGCAGTTTATTCTGCAGGCAGCTGGTTCTGTTTGGGCCTACATGATTGTCAGCTGGCACTCAAGAGTACTACTCCATAAAATAACTCATGAGATGCATCTTTGTGTCATTTTGTTGACCAGTTTGCTCTCTTTTTCCTGCTGTATCGGTACCGCCTCACGAGAGGAAATGTTCTCCAGAAATGGAGCCAAGAAAAGAAGGAGAGAAAGGGCAACTTCCAGCGGAGAAAGGGAGAGCAAAAAGGGAAATTTTGCATAAAAAGCAAGAGGGGCACTCCAGGCAGAATGACTTGTCAATTTGATTTGCAATTACTCCCCCCACCTCTTCTGGTTCAGCCAGTGTTTGAAGTTGATTGGCCTCCTGGAGGAGAAAGTCCTGAAAGGCCCTGACTAATACTGACCTCCAGGCGAGCGCCGTTCGACCTGGGAACCCATCAGTCATGCAATCCGTCCTTGTCAGACATCAGACAACAGATGTCGCTTCCTGTTGGCTCCATCCTACCCATCAACCCTTGACCCTGCCACCACATGGACTGAAACTTATTCAGAAGCTTAAAGGAAACACACAAACGTCCCAAAGACATGAGCGTTCACGCCCACATGTTTGCATGGTGGGACAGAAACCGCACACATTCTTTGGATGTCTCTTCCCAGCGAAACAGACAACCGTCCCCTTAACACCCCTTCATCAAGCAGCTGCCTTAAAGACAAATCTAATTAACCTGCTGCAGCCAAGCCCCATAATGCAATAGAAACTTAAGCCCAGAGATCACCACTGATGGAGAACTAATGCCATCCCTGCAGCCCAGCAGATGACCAGGGTGTGTATTTAAAAGGGAAGATTTGATTATCTTGTGTTTGTAATTGGCTAATGTGTGAAATTGGAAAGAATGTGAGGCGGCGAGAGGGGATATACCGAGAGGAGCCCGTCCCCCTGCAGCTGATGCCAAACCAGAAGAACAGCAGCATGAAAAACGGCTCTATTGTTGTCAATAAGAAAGCCTGTCAACACTGTCATAAATACCAACTGTAGTGAGCCGTGGCAGCCTGATATTAATCAGAAAGAAATGTTTCTGACACCTTTTGTTTTGATTTTGTCTACAAGCGTCATGCCAACAGAAAACCCTTTGGAAGTGAAAGGGAATATTGAATGGAGGAGCTGAGAGGCAGATGGGAAATTGAATGAATTCTTACTGCCTTTTCAATCTCAACTGTCTCCAACTATTTTCTCCCCCAAGAGCCTTAATTTCCCCCAGTCAATATTAATCTCTTGGCGGTGACATTTGCAACACCGTATTTAGATTAGATTTCTTGATTTGCTTCACAATCTGCGGCGGCGGGCTGTCGTTTCACTTTTCTTTTTCTTTTACAACTTTTAGATTAAATCGCCTCTCCTGTAGCAGAGCTACAGTAGATCCGTGGTTTTCTTCATCAGCAGAGAGAAATAATAAGCTAACAGAAAGATGGAGTCAATCAAGCATGTGTCAAAAAAGAAAAGGTGCAGATTTATGTCTGGTGGCCATAATTCATTCAGCGTGAGGCGAGGCCAGGTCTCTTATAGCTGCACAGTTTAATTCAAGTTGCTCTAAATGAAGTAAGACACAGACATAACCCAGATTAAACATGAAATATACATTTGACACGCCAACACCAGCAGCTAAAGAGGATTGACTTTTTTCCTGCAAAAAGATTAAGATGAAATTAATTCTAATATTGGAAAGGACACAAAGTATTTGTCTTTCATTTTCCATTATTTTTGTTTCAGTTTTAATCCATAGTAAAAAGGATCACACATAACAAGACTTTCATTGGCTGAATAAAACGTGTCCTGTTTCCTATTGTTGGGGGAAAAACAGCAGAAAAATTGAGAAATTTAAGATTTCGTCTTTCTTTCTTTTAATACATCACCTGTTTTTTTGTTTGTTTTGTTAAAGTATGCAATATTTATCCGCCACTTAATTCTTAGGGTCTATTTAATGAACCCTAGAGGCAATTTTCAATATTTTATGATGAGCTGCACCTACGAAATACAAAATTATGAACTAAGTACAGCAAAGGTTGTAACATGTTATTGATTTACACATTTATATCTGTAATCTGTTCCTGAGAAAGACTTAATATCATCATTACAATAAATAACATCGAGCAACAACACAGAACATTGTGTTTTTAGAAACAACTATACATTTACTGATTTTGTTTTTAAAAAAACAACATTTCTTCTCACTAATGTCGGGCTTACAGCATAATGACATCACTGTTTGTTAAATGATATTTTTCACTCTGTATTATTCCATGACACACAGTATATGTCCAGTTAAGCTTTTATGTTACAGTCTAGTGAGACAGTAAACAGGCTCTTACACAGGCATGACTGGGAAAGCGCCTGCATCAGCCTTTATCCACTGGAGGAAAATAACCCACATCGTCATAACGACAGGAAAACGCCCGTTCATCAAAATGAGCAACGGTGTAATGTTTTCGCTCATCAAGCACCACTGGCCCATTGGATGGGGACTTTATTACAGATGGCACTTTTGTGAGCAGGCCAGAGTTATGGCCATGCAATATCAGGCTGTTAGAATTAATGTACAATATCATCCAGCCGCCCTGTATGAGCTCCGACCGTCTGAAAGCCGCAGCAGGATCCATGAGAAGGTGGTGAATAAGAATGTGACGTGATTGGGAGGAAATATCTAACTTTATTTACAAACAAATAAATAAACAAATAAAGTAACTACATACACGTTGAAATGGTTCCATGTAGAAAATTGTCTTGTTGGTGTTAAATATACTTAATTTGATAACAACTTTTAGTCAAATATTTAAATCTTCAGTGTTTTAGACAAATTTTCTTTAAATCTAATTTTCTAGTTTCAAATTTAGATCAACACCATTTTGCACATTTCTGAAAGGTTAGATAAATCTATAACCTCCAACATGGATTAAATCCACTCTTCTCTTCTTTGTAAAAGTTTAGTTGTATTTTTCTTTTAATGATTTTTACAAATACTTTAAAAGCTGTTTAAACACTAATAGAAATGGTTTTTATCTAGAAAATTTAGTTTGAAGCTTGTTAAACAAAGATGGACATAAAGATTAAATCAGAAACTGTGCAGAATGTTTGGCTCTGAATAAAATGAAAGAGAAAAAAAGAAACATCCTCAGTTAATTCAACCCGTTTCTTTCTAGTGGTGAATTACTTTGCAGCAGGTCAGGCAGACATGTGGTTGTTCATGTAAGAACTGGTATTTCATGTTTGTTTTTTGAATGATGAATCAAAATACCACTCCACATAAATTCATAACTCAAAGCTTCACACTCTTTACTCTTTCCTCCTGCTGTCCGTGCTAAACGCCCATAGTGTGTCAAACATGGCTCCTCCATACGGTAAAAGTGCAGAGCTGTGGCATTTTGGAGCATTTTTTTATTTAGAAAATCTGATATCCTCTTACCAAAATATTAAACTAAAAGGAACAGAATTCACATTTTTATATGTTGCCACAATCATAAGTAACAACCGTTGTGAAATATGGCTTTAAATAATAACATATGCTTTAAAGGGGCCGGTATTGTGTAAATTAAACTTTTTTTTTGCTTTACATCATGTTATGATGTAATTCCCCCATCAAAAACACACCTGGAGTGTTGCCTTGATTCTTTCACAGGTTTGAGAAATCATTTAATCTCCATGGCAACCACTCAGCTTCATATAAACAGCTGGGTGGACCTAGCTCCGCCTTCGAGGTGAAGCTCCTCCCCCACTCAGCTCCTACAGACTAGCCAGAAGCAATTAGCAAACACCTGCTGGAACAGTGTGTCTGCTGAGCTCATTATAGGAGCTGCTCTGCTGATAAAAATGCTGCTAAAGGGTTAACTAAGGAGCCACGCTGCGATGACTTCCTGTAGGCGGAGTTTCAGAAAGAGCAGGAGTTTTTAAAGAGACAGAGGCCCAATTTCAAAGTCTCATTGATTTGATATTTGATATATACAGCATTTTTATAACAATTAAAAGTAACACAGTTACTTGATTATGCTATAAAATGGCTCTTTGTGCCTGGAAAACACTTAATACGCCTGTTTAATTACGTTACAGTCTCATTTCACTCCTGGGAAACAATTACTTCACTAGCCAGAAATGTAAATCCACTGAACAATCGCCCCACAGTGGGACAGTCAGCAGTGTAATCATTACAGAGATAGAAAGGAATATGGAAAAGGTTGGCTAATGTGCTGCAGGTGTTTCTCAGGTTGGAAAAAAACGCTGTCAGACGAGGTAACAAAACCATTTTTCCCTTTCTGCACACAGCTTCGGTCACACGATGCATAAACACAGGAGCGCATGCAGCAATTTTCTCCTTCAATCTGCCGTCCATTCAGAGCAGCAGTGGTGTGCCAGTGTGTGGGGTTTAAAATAATGGCTCGCCTGGCTGGTGGCGGTGGAGGGGTTGACAGGGCGCCTCCCACATATTAGAGTAGTACAAGCACACTGATGAGGCCTGCTGAGAGACTGCGAGCGGCCTCCTCTGGGTGAACGGGCTGCAAAGCGGCTTGATGAGACGGGATGTTATTCATGGCTCCTGACGGCGTTCCAGCGCAGATTTCTCCATTTCACATTTAACTCTCATGTTTTCCCAAATTGGGCTGATGGAGGTGAGACAGGAAGCTCAGGGGTTTGCCTGCAGCAGATGGCGATACATTGGAAATGTCCTTTTGGACTGTTATGGAAATCTATCAGACTTCTGCTGCAGGAGGCGCGTTGATAAGCTGAAAACTTTGATGCTGTAAAGATATGAAACCTTTAAAAAGTTCTGTCTTTACTGTCCTGTTGCCTGTGACCTTCTTCCTCGATCCTTTTACCCAATCAGACAAACTCACCTCTCACTCCAAATGTGAAATTAAGGACTTCAGTGATGATAAAACGTTTACTTTTTGTGTTAGAGGTTGCAAATTAAATAAAAAATAAGATTAAGGATTTGAACAGTAAGAAGGTTGGAAGGTAGCATAAACTACGGATAGATGAATGTAATAGCTGCTCCATAGCGCCCCCTATTTTCACCCAGGGGTTTGAAAAGTGGTACATATGTAAAAACACTTCAGTCTAAAAGCCCTTTGGAGGAATTTGTTAAACACAACAGGATGCTGCTTATGTAAGACGGAGCATTAAGGAAAATAAAAAATTAAGAAAATAAAAAATATATTATGTCATAATAATGCTACGACTTTATTCTCGTAATTTAAGACTTTAATCTTCAAATATAATTTATTTTAATGTTGGTATGACTTTATTCTTGTGCAACTTTATTCAGGTAATATTAAGACTATGAGTTTATTCTTGTGACTTTATTCTCGTAGTTTTATGTTTTTATCTTTTATTTTTTAGCTTACTCTTAATGCTCCATCGTACTTGTGCTGCATCAAAGACAATACATGTTAAATTGAGTTTTCCTCAAATAGTGCGACTTCAATCTAACTTTTTCACATGAAACTGACAGAATGTGACTTATTATTGGTTCCTGAAAACAGGCAGTAAATTTACTGAATTTAGTTGCAGGTTTCCAACCCAAAGTGTTACTTTTTGTTTTCAAATCTAGAAAACAGAAACACTTTGGGGATGCAACTGTTAGCTGAAGGACTGAAATAAGTTGCAGGGTTTCCAGCTTCCTTGTTTAGTTTTTTTCATCTTGCTTCTCATTCACTGCACATTAATTTGTTTTTATAGCTGCCCAAATCCCCCCATGATAAAGACAAAACACTGGGAAGATGGAATTTCTTGGCAGCCTGGATGTGTGAAAGTTGACCACCCCAGCACTTATGTGCAGGGGAGTGGGCCACACTCAGGCTTACACTCTAATGCAAAAGTTATAAACAGGAACCAGAGAAATATCACTCCGGTAATTGCAAATGGCTGCATGAATTCTTTCATCCAGAGGGTCTGCAAGGAAAGCTGGAAAACAGCCAACTAAGCGCTGACTCCAAATGTCCCGTCAACAACAGTTGGGCAAACTGAATAAATTGTATTTTCATGACAGGAAATACTGAAAGTTTCTACTCAGCCCGTATTTGTTTGCATTTTGTCTAGACTTTCTTTCAACACAGAGACAAACAGGACAAACAATCATGTATTCACACATAAGAGCAAGTTAGGGAAATGAATTAACATTCATGCTTTTGGACTTTGAGAGGAAGTTGGATAACCTGGATGAAAACCATGAATGCATAGAGAAGATCAAACTCCATGCAGAACTCCTTTGCAGAACCTGCTTGATACAAGGCAAGTAGCTTACAACAATAAATTGAGCTAGGTTTAAATTAATGCTAAGTGTAAATTAATGCTAAGTGTAATAGTTACTCCATAAATATTATAAACATGTTATTTGAGTGGAAGAGGATAAGGGCATTTTATCCTGAGAATTTAGTTGTTTTTTTTAGAATTCTGACTTTATTTTTGCAGAATTCTAACTTTGTTCTCAAAATTGATCTCAGAAAATTAAAATCAGAATTCTGTTTTTTCTGTGGTCTTATTCCTCTTCCATAAACCTGAAAGCTTTGTTGCCAGGTTCAGACAGTAAACATGTTCATAGGTACAAATTTCAACATAATGAGACTCAATGGAAGAAATAAAAGAGATAGAATGTGATTTTTTTTCTAACTAAATAAAAATCAACCTGATTTGATCACAAACTGAATCATCTGCTTTATCTTTGGTAAATACAGAAAATCTCCAAATGTGACAAATTTATTTCCAGGAAGTCGTTGCTCTCTTCGATCTGCTGCTCGAATCAGAGGGAGATTAATGTTGCTGTTGATGTATTAATTTGAAGGTTTCCCTGCTAGCAAGAAAGCTGTACTGAACCACAATAACATTTTAATACAGAGAAAATACACTGGAAAAGATTTCTTACTGCTTACTTCAATATTAGTGGTGCAAGATTTTAGATATGATCAACCTGGACTTCGAGCTTAAGATAAAACTAGAGAGATATTATGGATAAAGATAAATGTCTTTGCTTCTAAAAATAATAAAACAGATCTGATACAGCAATATGCTCAGATAGTCAGATGTTACAAATATGCAGTATTGTTCTTCCTGGCACAAAATCGTCACATAATTTAAAAATATTCTACAAGACATAAGTATCTCTCACCCCTGAGATGCAAACTGGATCAAACCACCAAATGTTTTCTCCTGGAAGACGCTGAAATGATGGAAAACAAGATATTCCAGGGTGGGTGATGTCCACTGCTGCAGTTATCAGGTCTACAATATTCATCAGATATAATTCATGTTTTTCATGTTGTCTATCAGTAAGTTTTATCTCATTCTCAAAGACTTTGACCAACAGAAAGACTGTAAATCCATTCAAAGTGTTAGCCAACGGTAGAACATGGATAACACTTTAGTAGAAGCCGTATCATGTTTGTAACATCTTCATTGATACTCTTTTGAAAGGACTCAATCTTTACTGGACAGAAACTGGAGCAGCCATGAAGTTTTGTCTGGAATGTGTCAGTAAAACCGTTTAAGGTGTAGAACCGTGAAAATCCTACAAAGAACGGAAAGACAATCGGTGAGCGGCGGACACGCTGCGACATCAAACCGTGATGAAGACGTGACAACGCGACGCAGTCAGGAACGAAAAGCTTTGGTGTTTTTTCAGGGAGCGGGTCACAAGGAGTTCAGGGCGCATTTCCCCTGGCTCAGATCAAGGGGGTGAAGTTTTATTTGAGGCAGAAGGGTTGGCTTTAAGGGTGGAAACACTAATCTGTCACGCCCTCAATACAAAAGGCCATATCGAAATCCTTTCATGTCTCATTCGGTTCTGCGGTCTCACGCCTGTTGGCTAATGGGTTAATCAGCTTTCATTTCGCCCTCAAATTTGGGAAAACGCGTAAAGATGACAAGCTTGACCCTGGCGAGCGAAGGCTGAGGTGGGCGGTGTAAACATCAGCTGGCAGGACGTCCGCACAATAAACAGAGCTTTCATGACAAAACCATCAGACAGGACAGGGAGCGGCGACAAAGGCCCACAATATCGGTCATCACGAGGTTTCTGGGTCAATCTGAACTTAATACTGACTTATTCGGCTCAATATATTTTGTCAACAATTGTGATAAAAGGCTTTTGGGCGGAGCATTCTTTCACATGTGTGGATGCAATCATTATCCCACATTTCAGTCATGCTGGGTTCATTTAGAGTTCACCAATAAAGAGTGCACTTAGATTATGAGGCAAAAAAAAAAAAAGAAAAAGCAGATATTGTCTGCAGGGCTGAGCGGTCTGGTTTGCCCCAGTAGATATCACATTTTATCTCGCTCCAATTAAGGCATGGCGCATAAAGTCATAACAAAATCTCCACTTTTCACGGTGAGCGCTTATAATTAATTCAACAGAAGATTGGTACAACTGCATAAGTTTCAGCAACTCGTGTTGTGGTGTCAGCAAAATGTGGCTGAAACATCTTTTTGTTTTAAAAAATACAAATGTCTGGTGTTTTTTATTCAAGTTTTTGACTCAAACAATGAGACACTAGTTCGCCTGTGTGGGGCTCCTCAAGGCTCATGCCACTTTTATTATTTGCTCCTGATAGCTTCGATTATGAAATGATAGATTAGTTTTAAAAAGTATGTTGCACAACTTTCTATTTTTATATCCATAAGTGGAAATGTCAGCATTTCTCCTAATTCAATTCACCTAAATACAGAGTCTTATTATGTTAAAAACATTATTAGAATAAAAGATCTCATAGAAAAACAAGGAGCCTATTGTAATGGTAAAGTTTTTCATAAAAACAAAACTGATAGAAAAAACTCACTTTTATTTAAATCAGGACTGAAAACAAAACACACTGAAAAAAAAAACAGAATAAAGCTCCAACTTAAGAAAACTGAGTTAATTTGTTACACGTAATCAAATTAAGTTACGTTTCTTTAACATGACAACTCAATAAACTGAATTTGATTACTTTTAACAAATTAACAAACTTGTTTTAAAAAGTTGGATCACCTGTTTTCTTTTTTCAGTGCAGAGTTTAACATACATGTCCAAAATTATTTTATCAGCTCATTTTTAACTTGATTTTTTTTTCTATATGTGAATTTTAATGTTCCTATATTTCATGGGACGCTTCCATTTTTACAATTTTAGCATATTTTTTGTTTCTGATTAAATAATCTTCACCTTTATTCCCCTGTAAATCACTTTAAACTGCCTTGTAGTTTAAATAACAGTTTGCCTCACCTTGCATGTATATTTGTTTGCTTCGAGGCTCTGTCTTGTTGACGTAATGCCTCTATTTAGTCATAAGATGCCTTTTTCTGATCAATAATATTTTTGCAAATACAAAGTCTTACAAAAGAAACCATTATAAAAATATCTGATTCCACTGAGCTAAACGGTGCGTTGGCGCTCCGGTTGAAGGAGGTCAAGCATTGCAATGAGCTCCAACGGCTTTGAGACGCTGGTAAAAAATTTATCAGAAAGGAGAAAACGGCCAAAGTGTTCCTGTCAGAGCCGGTGCTGCCCTGTCGCCGTCTTGTCACTCACACTGTCCCACAGCAGGGGCAGAAACAGCTCGGCTAGAGAGGAAAGCAACGCTTCACATTCATTATTTAGCACAATAACACTGAAGAGGAAACTTATTGTAAAGGAGAGTCCAACTGCAAGTTCTTTAAATATGGAGGCGAACATGAATGTTTTACAGGATGGTTCATTCATTCGTTTTTGGTTCAGGAGCAACAGAAGCAAGAAGAGGTAAGATGGATGTGGACAGATTTTTGATTTCTATGTTAGCATGTGAGATGAATCTGTTATAAATCCACATGAGTCACTTCTTTGCAGGGTTATAGTACTTTTGTATTTTTTATTGTAGTTTAGTTTTATTTTGTTGACTTTTTGTCTACTTCAGTTTTAATTTGAGATTGTGTTTGGTAGTTTTTATTAATTAATTAATTTTTTTCTTAGATATAGCAGTAGTTTTAGGTTTTTGATAGTTTGACTGGTCCAACCTGCAACTGCTTTGTGTCTTTCTATTGGTGCATTAAGGAGAACAAGGGCCAGATCTGGGTTCACCATCCTTTACTTTGTCTCTCTCAGATATAAAAAAGAAACAGCAGTGAGCGCTCCACACAATCTGGTCCAAAATAACATCCAAAATAAAGAAAAAAAAAAGTAAAATAAAACATACAAGAAAAACCTGCCACCACTGCGTGAAATCAAGCTAAAGTAACTCACCCTTACATAACTGAAACGCAGGAACTAGCATTAGCTTGGTACATATACATGTAAATAAAATATAATTTTGGTTCATATCGACCATACAACATTCCACGGTCAAAGAAAAGACATGTTCCTTCAAACACAGATACAAATATATAACTTATGACATGTGAATTAACCAAGAAAAGTGTTTTACTCTTAACTCCTGCTAGCCCAGCGCAGCATTTAACGTCCTCCTGCACGCATCATAGTACGTCATTACGCTGCGTGAGATGCGTTTAAGTGCAATGGGAAATCTTCATTGTTCACTTTGTGACAGCCGCTCTTTGCACTGAGCTGTTCCTCAGGTTCAGACACGCCCCTGATCACCGTCGTCTTCCCATGAAGTCACCTGATTGGCCGGATGTTCAAGATGGTTCCTTTCCTGTTTGTAAAGGTGGCTGATTCCCTCCACACACTGACATAGCAACAACCGCCGCCACATTCCGCCAGTGTTGCGCTTCTTTCAGAAACTATTAAAATGAAGTCCGAGGCTCTGTAATCCCTCGCCTGTGCCTTATCGCATCAACGTTAGGCTAGTGGCTCCAATCACCGCAGATCGATTCAAAAAACAAAACAAAGGTAGAAATACGTCCGGTCCTGCGCGCCAGCCGCTCCAGAAGTCCTGGGAAACGTGTGACGTCAAAGAGTTAAAAGTTCAAATGACAGAAAAAAATCAAACAAACAACGAATTCCTGGTTCTGCTCTGTGCGAGTTTATCATCCG
>NW_006799986.1:2059297-2156596 GCF_000485575.1 Poecilia formosa | reverse complement strand
GTATGCCTTGCCTGCCCTGACTAAATGGGAAGTTATTTATTTTGCTTAGAAACATTGAAAATACAAAATTGAAAAAATGGAATTACAGGGGTGATTTTTTTGTTTGTTTGTTTTCATGTGTAAAGAAAAAACAAATATTTTTGTTATTCATTGTACTAAAGGGTTAACACCATTTTATTTAGTCCTGGTGTGACAAAAAAAGTAATCCTAGTTGTCATACCTACCAGCTACCCATTTAAGAAACAATAAGTAACTTGTATAAAACATCACAACTTCAAACAGGTAAAAAAAATAAATATATATCACAAATAATGACTGATTTGGTGGAATTTGAAGCTTAACTTAAAGTAATAATTAACCTAAAGTAATATACAATGCTTGCAACGGATTACATTTGGTTCATTTTTAGGTGTAGAATTTTAAAAAAGTAAAATTATTGTATTGTTATTATGTTTACATTGACTGGGTAATGATAACTCAACAGAAGATGCCATTTTTAAAATATGTATTAAATTGTTGCTGAACAATAACTAACTGGTGTTTTCTCCCAACTTTTGCTGTTGCCATTTTGCGGTCCAGCATCAGTGGCGCCAGGACGAGTATGAAGCGCCGTAACTTGCGACAGCTGGCGTGAACTGCTTGTGTAAGGAAAAAATTCAATTTTACATCCGTTTGAAAAGTTTATAAATAGATTTATAACCACAAAAATGAAGGATACAATACACATTGTGAGTTTGTTGTATAAATGCATGATATAGTTCCAGTCAGATATAGTTTTTCTACATTAATGACCATTTTCTCTGTTTCAGTCTGGGTTATTTTGTTGGTTTTAGTTAACTCTAATGACCTTGCTGCTTCATCGTTTGCTTAAAAGCTGTTTGTGGCGCAGCAGTAATGGTTAGATGCACTCACGCGATGAAGTCATCTTTTTACACGAAGAAGTCTTGTCAAAAGCTGCTGTAACTGACATGCTGGAGACAAACGCGGACACGTTTAACAAGCTGACACTTTTCCACCCATCGCGTTGGCATCAGCACTCTGAGCTCTTGTTCCTCTCCATCATTAATCTGCTGTTTCTCTCTTTCTTTCTTTCTTTCTTTCTTTCTTTCTTTCTTTCTTTCTTTCTTTCTTTCTTTTTTTCGAAGCTCAACAACTTCACATGTGAGCCGTCAGGCTTCCACTAATCCCCCCATTTTAATGCTTGTCCACATTGGGCTCGGCCACATTAAACCAATGATTAATGATGTATTGATTGGACTGTTTTGTAGCAGCGAGCCAAGGTGCTGAGTTGACAGCACACTTGCTTATCTGAGCCACCCAGCTTGCCAGAGGAGAATGTTTCCTGCAGGAAAATAAAAGCTTGGTACACTCCGGAGAGCCGAGGCACATTTGTACCACTTTTGTTTTCCAGCCATGCAAAAAAAAAAAAAGAAACAAAAAAAAAACCTCCAGTGCAACTTTAATTTGTTGACGTGATGGATATGTCACCCTGTCAAATGAAATTCATTCTTCCTGTAATTATCTGCTGTGCTTTTCATGCTAATTTTATATTAAATTAAAAAGAAGAAGCATTGGGAAGAAAAAAAAATCAGGATTTATTCAGTGTTTGTTTTTCTCTAAGGGATTGTTTAAAAACTGTTTGGAAGATGAGTTTCCTCATCTTCCAGATGGAAAAGCCTTCAGTGTTTGAGAACGATGAGTTTTTATTTAGTACAGAATTCCTTTTGATATATTTCTTAATTTTTCAGACTTGCATTACTTTTAAGTGCACAAAAAGCACTTTTTCAAGTTTTATTTATTTCTTATTGTGTGTTTGTTTTATCGCTGTATTTATTATTATTCTTTAACATCAACCTGCCAATGGTATTAGAGATGGAAATTAGCCACCTCGGTGTAATCTCAGGTATTTACATGTTAATGTTTATTCATACATATTGTCTCATTTTTAAAAATAAACATGAACTTGAACTAAATATATTAAAAATATTGAAAATCTTCCCTGTTTTCCCAACACTTTAATAACCTTTTTGGCAGGTTTGGTTAAATTTGATTTTCAAATCACATAATTCAAGAAAATAAAAGTTTAGGAGTTATGAATAATCCCAAATAAGATATTAGCTGCGTTTCTATTACAAATGTGGACAAAACTTTGTCGACATTCCACTAATGTTGAAAAAACACAATATCACCATTGACAAAAAATGTGGCGCCATGATTTTGATTTTCCAAAAAAATACTAACTTTGATCTGATAAAAAAAAACACCTCAATTTATCACTTTTTTATTTTTACAAAATAGATGCTTCCATTAAGCAAATTTATTTTCATAATTCCAGTTTTCATTATTGTATGACCAATAGAAATCCAGGCATGTTTGTGTTGGAATATCCAGTTGTGTCAAAGTTTCAACAGTTCAGTAGCTGAAGTTGAAAAATGTGGAGGTTCTTCTTCTTCATCATTTTACACACGTGCAACATTCCAGCAGCGTTGGGAGTGAAGCAAATCCTCAGCATGATTCTGCCACCACCGTGTTTGACAGCTGACTTAGAGTTCTTGGATTTGAAGCCCTCACCCTGCCTCCTACTAGGAAACATACGGTCATTGTTGCCAATTGTTCTGTTGCTTTTGGGTCTCCCATAATGCCTCTTAATAACTTTGACTAAAAAGGACGAAGAGCTTCTCAGTGGTTAAAAAAGTGTTTCCATTGAAACTTTTGCAAAACAAATCAATTTTATTCAGCTGAAAACCTCCATCCCATCCAACCCTGAAATTGGTGCATTTCCATTACGCAAATTTGCTTCCATCATTCCAATTTGCACAATTTCATGGTTACGGATACTGTGGTGGTCAGTTTATTGTCACCATTTCACTTGTGTTTGGCCAAAAGAGATAAAACACACAAACACAGCAGGGTCTGGTAGTTGTTGTGATGTGATAAATTCAGTAACGCTGGCTCATATATTTGTCCTAATTGGAGGCTCATGAACCCTTCCCACTCCTCGTTACAGCATAAAGATCCATAAGCCGCCGTCCTGTCCTCGCTTGACCCTTATCATTTCAGGTTTTATGCAGGGTGAAGTAAATGACCTGCATGCTGATGACATTTCCATCTGATAATGTTCCCTTTCAATGGTATCTTCCCCCAATTGCACTTAAAGAAAAAGGTCTGACGTTCTATTTCCATTACATTTTTTTTCTCCACTTCTATTCACCCACTTTCTATTTGTCTGAGTCACACTTGCCTTCCCGTTGCATACCCACT
Source organism: Poecilia formosa (assembly GCF_000485575.1). Classification (NCBI taxonomy): domain Eukaryota; kingdom Metazoa; phylum Chordata; class Actinopteri; order Cyprinodontiformes; family Poeciliidae; genus Poecilia; species Poecilia formosa. The sequence goes on along the minus strand of NW_006799986.1, from coordinate 2,153,335 downwards.
TTCTCTTTCATGAACCAAGTGAGTTTTTTCTGCAGCAATCTATTACCTCCCTCACATCCTGCTCTTTTTCTGGCCCACAATCTGAACACGGTGCAGTCTCCTGTTTCACCTTGTATTTCACTCCGTTTCTGCCGCCGTCCTCCTTACCCTTCCTACTCCGCGTCCGACGTCGCACTTCCTCCAGTCTCTTCACCTGTGATTTGCTTTTCCTTATCTCAGATTCCCCCTCTGATTGGCAGATAAGTATCATTTTGGAGGGCCTCCACAAGTCGCTGCCTTCTCATTTCCCGGCGGAAATGGCTTTTTCTGCCCATTTGCACTGTCAGTGATCATACGGAGCGTTTCCCTGTATAAACCATTGATTCCCATCTTCTCGGCGGATACAGTAAAGGAGGTGGGGCAATTTCAAAAGGCACCTTTTAAAGATGGAGTTCTTAAAATACTATCTTCCTCTCAGGAGAGTGGGGCTTTGACTTTGGTTTAGAAACAGGAAAGTCAGTCATCATCTGGATGAAGCTCGGTGCTCAAAGAAGTCATGGGGGAAAATGGAGGAAGAAGTATTTCTCTACCAGGCACCTCACCCAATGATCATGTTTTTATCATTTTGTTTCTCAGTAACAAGGGAACTGTACGAAAACTTGTTCTTAACACTCTAAAAGAGTCTTAATTCACACTAGATAGTATGATTATTTAGATTTTCTTTTAGTTGAATAAAACAAATATAACAGACATAACTCTTAAGTATATGCATGTGACTTAAATCTGGGTATAGATATGACCATTGGGTGGCAGCATGGAGCTTCTGATAGAATCCTTAGTATGTGTAAAATTTGCATCAACAGGCATTTGAGGTAAGCACACCTCTAATGTAGTGGTTTCAGGTGAATTTGTTAAAATATGCCTTAATGTTAATTCAAAGCTTCATCTCCTGGCTGAACATTTGTTGGGGAAACTCTGGACAATGTTGCTGATTAATGCGGGATGAACTCCAGTATGAATAATTCATTTATTTCTAAGTGAGGAGTGCGACCTTACTTACGATGACTTAAATTATCTTCTCTTTGCATAATCTGTTCATTTCAAGCACAGCAATCTGCTACAATCAGCCTTTAGATTTTTATACATTTATTCCAACACAGTGGACCCTCACTGGTTTACTTACAAATTCAACTTTCCAACTGAAATATTTTCAGAAAATTTACAAATTTGGTCTTTTTTTTTTCTAAAATGTTATCAAGAAAATGCAACTTAGGAACCTTGACACACTATTGGCTGGCAAAGCAGCCAATCCAGAGAAAGCATTCATTTTCTTTGCCAGTGATTGGCTGAGTGGAGCTCAGATACATTAGACCAGGGGTGTCAAACTCATTTTCATTTTGGGCCAAATCAAAAATCGGAATGTTCTTAAAGGACCAGCTATGGCAGAATCTACTGATAGAACCTATTAAACTGTTAAAATATCAATAAATACCAATAAATGTTTCCTAAAATGAAATAACATTCAACGTCTTTTCAGTCCATCCAGGATTTTGTGATTGCTTTTGTTGTTTGCGCTAATGTATGATGTTTGACACATGTGCATTAGACTATCGATGTTAGTTTCTACTGTAGTGCTCAGAAAGTTTATTATTAATGTATATTTGGTGTTGGAACTATTAAAAGAGGAAGTTGCAGGTGCTTTTAGAGGACGTTGAAGTCCTTAGCACTCGCTAACGCTCGGGGTTTACTGTTTTCACGTTCTTAACAAAGATGTTGATGTAACACATTTCCAGTAAAGCCCGCTGCAGTGTTTGGTCTGTTGGGATTCTTTTTTCGCCTGAAAGACGTTGCTGTCCCCTGGCTCTTCCTGTCCTCAATTTAAGAATCTGAGTCCTCGCAGTGCTCTGCCCCTGCTGACCCAAAGCTGTGAATCCTGTCAGCTTTCCAAATGTTGCTGTTAAGCGCCAAGCTCCATGTTTCAGGCTAATGCCCGCTCAGGGCCTGGCTGCCGCCCGCCCCACCCGGGGCACGCTCAGGAGGGGAAAGTAAGTCATCGTCCATCCTACATCTGCAGAGCCGCCAAATCCACTGAGACGACAGGACGTGACAGACAGGAAGAGACGGAGATTTAGGAAGATGGGGGATATGAAACCGAGTAGAAAAAGAATAAGGCCAGGGAGATGAAAGCACGGAGACAGAGAGAGGCAGACAGCTCAGTCAAAGGGAAGGGGGAAAAAACGATAGATGACAGAACTTGTTGAAAAGGCAGACAAGAGAATGAGATCAAGAAAAGAGAGAGAGAAAAGAGGGTAAGGGGGTTATCTGTTATTTCATAACAGACGAGGTCTGATGGTTGCACTGTGTGCTGCTATTGTGCTGCATCAGTACGAAGCTGTACTGATGTTTGCTTCCTACAGCCCAACAGACTGAGAGGATGTGGAAAGAAATTATTACATCAAATTATATTTATCAACATTCTTATCACTTCACAAACATCATTTTACAATTAAAATCACATTTAAAACATGAAGGACATGAAGTAATGAGATGAACCTGTTTTTAACTAACCAGTTGGTTAGTTAAAAACTAACCCCCCCTCCCGCCTCCCCCCGGCAACAATTTCACGTCATGAGTCACGTGATCATTGTTGCTACTCGTGCAAACCACGAAGAAGACGACGACAGGAAGTAGTTGGAGGATCACAGCCTGATTTATTGCGTGAACAAACTTATTTACAGGTGATTTTAATTCATTTCAATTGTGAAACTGTTTTTAACAATTATAATAAAAACTCAACTACTAACAGAAGAGGAGAAGCTGTGGAAATCAGGATGATAATTGACATTTTCTTCTGCTTCTATAAACTCATATCCAAACAACCTTGAACTAGAATTTAACCCACAGCCTGAACAGTGAGAAGCTTCAGGGCTAGAAAAAGCAAAGCTTCAACCTCTGTAACATTTATTTGTAGAATAATAGAGAGACCACAGTGAGAGCCTCTCCTGCCTGATGTGTATCTATACCTTCTTGTGTGTTTTTCACGTTTCCTGTGAATAAACAAACCAAACTGCCACAGTAGAAGGATGAAATACACGTAAACATATGAAAGTGAACTCAATTATCTCTGTGTTCTCCGATTTCACCATCCTCTGATGCTGTTTGAGGACAGGAGACCAACAGGTGGGTGTGAGAATTTTAATCTCACAGTTTGTGTTGAACTCCCTCTTCTCTCTCCAGGAGTTTTCACATGTAGTAAAACATCTGAGGCAGAAACGCTCAACGTATGGGTCCCTTCCTGTCCTCATGTTTACAGTCGTCAAACTGAGAAATAATGTCCTAATAAATGAGCCTGAGCTTGTATGTGTACTATTTTAAAATGTAGCATTTGGAATTAAAATAATTTATTTTACTGTTAGAAAATATAAAATTTGCATGTCACTTGGGCAAAAATGATTAGTTTTATCTTTTATTTCTTAAGTTTGTTTCATTCTATTTTATTTATTTATTTATTTATTTTTTGATTGTATTTTCTGTCTGTTCGAAATAAAATAAATAAATACTTTGGTTCATTTCAGATGCAGAATTCAAAACAAGTCAAAGTATTTTATTGTGATTAATTTTGTTTATTTATTTCGAACAGATTTTTAAAAAACAAGCGAACAAGCAGTCAGTCAGAGAGAAGAAACATGTTCATACATAACCAGACACCTCCTTTGAACCAACACATGTGAACTGGTAGATGTTCTGTTTGTCCATTTGGACCTTCTGACAAACCAAATCTGATTCATGTCTGCAGGATTTGTTGTGAAAAGTGTAAAAATCTGCTTGGATTTGCCTTCAAAGTTATGAAAACCTACATATTGCATGTATCTGTGTGTTTCAGTGTAAAGCATTTATGGCAGTTGACTTCTCTGAGTGCAACAAGGAAATCACTTCATAATGTTTCTATTAACTGAGCAGTTAAATCCACTTAGTCCCTGGAGAAGGGGCAGTGTACATATAAAGTGATTACATCAATGGGCCATTAAATTACAGCGCTTTATTAAAACGGAGCCTAATGTTGCTCAGCAAATGTTAGAAATGCACATGATGCGCTGATATTTCTGGCATTTAGAGGTAATGTTCAATCAAACGGTAATTATGAAGAGAAAGTCAATGTTGTGATCGTTGTGTAAGCTGAGATAAACTGTCGATGCAGAAAGCAGGCGTGCTTAAAAAGTTCAAATCTCCACCAGCAAATTAGCATTTATATATTTTTTCTATATTTTGTTTATCTTTTTATTCCTGATTAAGCATTTTCTGCTTTCACAGAAAAAAAAACAACCATACACACTCATGAGGGAACTTTAGGAAGGCCAATTAACCCAACATGTCGTGTTTTTGGATCGTGGGAGGAAACAGGAAAGAACCCAAATATGGACATGCAAACTCCAGACAAAACAAATCCTCCAGGCCAGGATTCAAACCCGTGACCTTCCTGCTTCAAGGTGGAAACGTTTCCAACTGCGCCGCCAGGCAGCGTTTAGCATCTACACTGACCGGAAAATGTTACAATTTGACCATCCATGATCTGAATTTGACCAATTCCCCAATTAGGACCCTGTTACCATGGTAACAAAGTACCGTGCCCTTACTAAAAAGGTTTTATGGATGTTTAGAAGGCTTAAAAGTGATCTGTTATGCTTCCTTGAAAAGGTTAGCATAGGTTTATGAGCTATAAAAAATATGTTCATTACATTTTTTACATAAAATCATTCTTAGATAATGAGATTTTTGCTGTTTTAGAGGCTCTTGTCACTTTAAATCCAAATAAGCTGCTGCTGGCCACGCCCCCGAATTCACACTTAAAAATGGCTGCAAACAGGTGCGCAATTATACAACTCTATGTCTTTGAAAAGCAGAAGTAGAGCCTCCTGCACAGCCAACAAGAATCAAGCAAGTTGTTTCTGAATATTAAGTCAACAACAAAACAATTGTCTTTTCCTGCAGCCATTGTACATCACATACAGTGTTAAAACCAGCTGACCAAACATGCTGGAGCTCAGCTTGGGTTGCTTGGTAACAGGCTGGTTTTCACCGGGGTTGCTAGGTAACGGTGCAGTATGACTCAACAGTGGAAAGGTTTTGAAATGGCTCATTTTCCAGACACCAAAAAACAATAATTTAGTGGATGGTTTTTCTAAGTGATTAGATTGTAGAAGCAGTATAAAAAAATGAATTTTACATAATATAGGTTCCTCTTTAAGAAACTCTAATTATCAATGGGTTTTATACGGCTTGCAAAGACTGCCATCATTCTGGCAAAAAAGCACAAAAAGAGAAATGCTTATTGTGCAGACGTACTTTAGATTTAAACATTCAAGATTTTTCTGATATTTTAGTTCTTTTTTGTAATCTAGAAGAAAGTTTTCATCCCAAAGCAGAATGACCAGTATTACTCAAATGTGGTGAAACCCTGTAAGAAAATTACGGTAAAGCACAGAATGTTACTTGGGCCAAATTATTTGCCTTTTCAGAGCACTCAAACAAATTAAGAAGTTGGAGAAGGGAGGGAATAAGGAGGCTGCTGTAAAGCATACTTCTCAGACAAATTTACAGTTGAGCTTTTCAGACAACGATACAGCCAATAAAGCAATTTTAACTGCAGCTGCCCACACTGAGCATTTGGAAATGTGTGATTGTAGCAGTTTTGCGGTCAGCGCAGGGGGGAAAGGTTACCGGAGCTGACATTAGCAGCCAAGAGGGAAACTGACAAACATTTAGATCGTATTTCAGTCAGTGAAGCGTAAAATGTAAAGTTGTAAAATCTTCCTAGTGGTCACCCCAGAGGAGAAGAGAAACTTTGGAGTGAAGAGAGAGAGGAAGCAAAAAGAGAAGATAAATTAAAGCTGCTTGGTCATGTTTGGTGTAATGTGAAAGAAGCTAAATCAGCAGCAGTACTCCCTCATGGCACAGATGGAGGTGATGTACAGAACACTGCGGCCCACTTCTGAAATAAATTCTGTGGGTAAAATAGAAGACAGCTGCTATTTCTGAATGAGTTCACCAAATGGCAGAAAAGCAGAAACATCAGATTGCACACCAGTAAATGTGTAAATCCACAAGGCTTAAAAACAGCCTGATTCTTAAGTATCAGTGGTAACAGTGGAGATACTTAAGGAAGAATACAAACACTGTTACTGTTTTAGGCCTCAAAGCCACAAGAGGTTCTGGAAGGATTTCTGCTTCCTAATTACATTTTATCTCAGATTCTGTCTGAGTTTGGAAACAAAACACAATATTAGCAGCAATGACATCAATCAATGACTTCCCTGAAGCCCCTGACACTAATCATCACTCTGCAGCACTTTCCACTGATGTGTCAAAAGCATTTGATGGGGTAAATCACTCACTGGAGCTAATGGCGTCCCTCAGGGCTTTGTCATTGGACTACTCCTTATCCTCAGTATCAATATTGTTGACAGCAGCGTCCCAACTGTAAATTCATACTTTTCTGCTGATATTGCAATTATATGTTACTCAGAAACTAATCCAACTGTACTGAACTTTTATTATTCTAAAAAACAAATTATGTAACTTAAATCTAACGTTAAACTTGGGGGAAACGAAGCTAATGTCTCATAATCAACCATCAGACACCTCTGTTAGTGGTTGAGTTTGTTTCCCAGTATAAATATTTGGACTTTCTTTCTTTAGTTTGTGAAAAAGTTTTCTGTTAGAAATACATTTTGTTTGTCTTTTGAGTCAAAAAAGAAGGCTGATGCTGGTACAGTCACGTCTGTATTGTATCATTATGTGATTAATGTGAACATTTCTCAAAGCCAAAATGTTGTAGATTATTATTCTGAAGCTTTTAGATTATATATTATACAATCCTATATCTTTGAAAAGCAGAAGTGGGGCCTCCTGCATAGCCAACAAGAATCAAGCAAGTGGTTTCTTTTCCAGAAGTTATTGTACAGCTGACCTTACGTGCTGGAGCTCAGTTGGGGTTGCTAGGTAACGGAAAGTTTTTGAAATGATTCATTTTTCAGACACCAAAAAAGCATCAGCTTACTGCCAATAAATGACTGGATAGTCAAAACATCTGCAGCCAGACATTCAACCTTGAGAAGTTTGTCCCTTTGAGCATTTTCAAATCAAATTTACCCAAATTCTTGTTGGTTTTATCCCCCAGTGAGGAACGGACAGGTTCTCTGATTATTTGATGTTATTCTGAATTTCTTGAACTTGAATTTGTTGGTTGTTATGAATACATGCAAGAACTGCCTCCACCTTGGTGTTAAAGATTTGACGTTTTCAATGGACAGAAATGGACTTAGAGATCCAGATGTGTCTTAAAATGTTGGCGAGTCGGGCTGACTAATTACAATAATGAATTTTACAGTAAAATTGCAAAACAATAGAAACAGAAGTGCAAACATGTCAGATTAAGCAAACATGTTTGTGGACATTATTTATTAACGTGAACATGGTGGAGAAGGTTTAATGCTGTAAAAAAGAGGGTAAAATATGGATGATATTTCTAGACAAAGACAACAGATGTGTGTGCAGCTACCTGATAGCAACTCAAGCAAAACATCTCTGGATATTTTCCAACACAAATCTAACCTTGAATTATTTATTACAATACAGTATTTGAAAACTTTACTCAAGAATTTACTCAAAAAAAGTACTTTTACTTCACAGCAAAAAAGATCTCTGTTTGCATTTTTCTGCTGTTTATTTTACAGCTAACTCTTATCAGTGGTTCTGTGGGTCAGTAAGGAAATACACTGATAAATCCTGTTGGTATTCCAGAATCTTTTTCTGGGTCAGATCCGATAAATTCATTCTTTCCGTTTACAATCACAACAGCTAGTTGTGTCGGATAAAAACTCTTCCCTCAATAAACTTTAACAGAACCAAGAGGAACACGATACGAAGTAGATCAGTCACTGGTGATTTAGAGCTTATTTACCTCCCTCTGGCTAGCTGCTAGCTTACATCAGTGTTTCTCTTTAAAACTCCACAGAAAGATTAATGACTGACATGTTACAAGATTGAGCCTTAAAGGTGGATCAGCACCAAGAGCTGAGGCAGAGCAGCTGGATGAAAACTATCTTAATCATACATGGATAACACGCTCCGTGGTATTTATTCTCTCAGCTTGTTTGTATATATTTTCAAACTTTTGGGTCAGTTGATTACAGTTTATCTATACAGATTGAATCAACCAACCAACCAGTTAAGTTTATTTGTGTAGCACCTTTCAGCAAGAAGGCAGTTCAAGATATTCTATATCATAAAACATGAAAAAAAAAAAAAAACGTATTAAAAAAATCACACATTCACCAGTTGTGACAAACATCAATACCCGTCAAATATGTCGATCAATGTACCAGTGATTATGGGTTTTGTGTTTTTAGTCTAGATTTAAAGACACTCAGTGTTTCAGCTGTTTTGCAGTTTTCTAAAACTTTGTTCCAGATTTGTGGTGCATAGAATCTGAATGCTGCTTCTCCATGTTCTGGTTCTAGTTCTGAGGGTGCAGAGCAGACCAGAACCAGAAGTCCAGAGAGGTCTGAAAGGTTGCTATGACAACAGCAGATCTTTAATGTGTTTTGGTTCTAAGCCGTTGAGTGATTTGGTAAATCCTTTGTTTCTTGAGATGTCGGTAATTATGGAAATGCAAAACCTATCTACATTAAAAAACAGCTTAGTTTATTTTTTCATTTTAGCCAAAGTTCTGTCACAGCAAGAAAGTTATGAGCATGTGTGGGTATTCAGACTTCTATATCCAAATGCATGCAGGTAAAAGGCAGATCAGCCGTCCTGCATTGTGTCTCTGTTACCCTCTGACGCACCGCCTCCTGCCTACTTAACATTGGAGATGGGAAACAGCATCCTGCAACGTTGAAGCACATATAGGAAATGGATTGGTGGTTTTAAAGTGCGGGAAAAAATGCCAGCTCAGTTTGAATCACTGCAGATCAGCCCGACAACATCAGAGAGCTCAGAGAAAGTAGGATGCCACAGAATCAGATGCTTTTCCTCACAGGCTGATCGCTGAACATCAGCCCTGAAGTCAGAGTGTCTGTGTTGTGGGGATGGACCGTTCAGCAGGATGGATGTCTGCTGAGCACTGTGCATGTTAAAGACGACATTCTTATATAAATACCACTCCAGCATGAGAGGAGAAAAGTATGTTTTCCATAGCTTTGGGATTTTGCCACCATGTTAAGTGAATAAGTCATACAAGGTCTATGAAGCAGCAGAGCAAATTCCCAGGTGCCCTGAAGTCTAGCTGCTAATGCGTTTGGCTTGTCACGTGTTTCTTCAGTTTCACTTACGGTGCAGTATATTTTCAGTCAGTTTCATAAGAGACAGTGAGTTATACTCAGGTATTGCAGGGATAAAGGCTTTACCCCCATTTTTTCTACTGCTGCATTGTCCTGCTCCTAACGCAGTGATTAGGAGCCTAATTTTAAATATCACAACACATATTGTGTTCTAAAAAGATCCAAGAGCAGTTGAATGTTCCCCTAAAAATGTTGTAATTTTCCTATCAACTAAAAATGTGCTGTTTGTTATACATCAAAACTCTTAATTACTTTAGAAAATATAAATATTTTGTCATATTTTTCAGCCATGGAGGTCGCCATTTTAAACCTGCTGGGTTGGTCCATTCTGTACTGGAATCAACAGAGTAAACGCAGGAAGGCTTGTTGTTTGTCATATTGTGTTTGGTGTAAATTTGCATCAGTGTTGGCTGTAATTTCAAAAATAAAAACTGTGAGGTGAACCTGAATTGCTTTCCACATGGAAAAAAAGAAGAAGAGCGCAGTAAGAGGGAGCGAGAGCCAAACACGACTTCCAAAGGACCTACATTTGTGCCCTCAACATTTCTCTCCAGAATACTTTGATTTATTTGTAAGAGCAAAACTGACAAAGGCTCTAACAAGTGCTTGTTACCTTAACGAGCTAAAAATAAATGCCATGCTGTCAGGCTTTGTCCACATAGCGCCTAAATCCCACTGATGGTGGCTAGAGGGCAAAAAAGCTGGGAGAAACATGAGAGACAGGCAGCAGTGGGAGGTCATTTAAATACTAACTAAGCTAATGCCACTGGTACTGAATGTGAAACCACGACTGACACCGGACGAAAGACTGGACCCTAGATAGCTGTTATTGGACCGGACACCGAGCTAAAGTCACTGGGTGAAGCATCAGACAGGCAGTGCTGGTAGCGCTTTGAAATACTTACAAAGCTATACTGAATGTGAAACACCGGACCCTAAACTGCTGTTACCGGACCAAACACAGAGCTACAGAACCACTCATCGGATCACACAGTTCACCTTCAGCATCACTGTTTCATTTAGGAATCTAAAGGCAACAGTAAACACCAGCTCTTATGGCCAACTCTGTCCTCTTCTTCCGTTTGTTTCTCCTCATCTTCATCACCTCTAATGATTTCTACATTCTGATTGATTTCAATGAGATCTGCTTCAAATTAAAAAGGCTTATCTCTGTTTTGGCTGGATGAAGCTAGAGCAGTTGGACCCAGAATGCATTGCAGTGTTAACTACATGGCGACGCTCATGTGACAACATTTTATTTGAATCTATAAGAACTAAACAGCCTACAGTATTTACAGTGTTTACATCTAAAATAAATATTTCTCAAATAAAGTCTATTGTTACAACTAACCATGGATCCCTTTTAGGTTGAGCCCAGCTAGAGGTAACGGTTCTGTCAGGCGGTCAAGTCCGTTTCCAGAAACTGAGAGTTTACCAGATGATATGCAAATGAAAAAGCTGCCAGTCAGCTGCCCCTGGTCCCTCTTTCCTCTGGCTGTCTCACTAGCTGCAGGGGGACTTATTCAGCTGATTACTTTCCAGTGTCAGATGTTGTCATTAAGCCAAATCAAGAGACTGCAGACAAGAGAAACCATTTGGAATCTCAAGAGTATAGACGAACCAGAGCAGGAATTCGAAAGAAATCTGTGGAAACATAAACTGAGAACTGGAAAGTACAAAGACTGTGTGAGCGTGTGATGAACAGAAAGACTAAAGCAATTTGAAAAAGTACATTTTGGCAGGTTTTTAGGATGACTGGAGCAGTGTTGTTGTGTCATGGGGGCAGACAGCACCTTTTCAAGGCCTGTCAGCCTGGTGGCTGGTGAAGTCGAAGTTATTTAGTTTGGTTGGACAGTCTGGGCCCTGCAGGAGAGGAGAGGAAGAGACGGTACCAGCACAACCGGCTCTGGAACTCGGTGGACAGCTGAAATTCATCCTACCGCTATAGAGCTGTCTCAGTTCCAGATATTGTTTGAGAATTTGCAGTTGTCAGTCATATTTCTGAAAACGAGTAAATAAGATCCCTACTGGAAATAAACCGCTCACTCAGTAGTTCAGGGAGTTTCCACAACAGAAACCGAAGGCTGGAGCACAAGATGAACAGGATGTTCAGTAATATTTTTGTTCTTTACAAGAAGAATTATAGTAAATATACTGACATAATTAACCAAACAAAAAGGAAAACATATAGAAAAGCAGTCAACCCTCAGTGCTTCCACCGGTATTCTTTTCTTCCTTAATTTGTTTACAATTATGCTTAAATTAGGCTACTTGTATTTTTGTTGTCAAGACAATTAAAAAAAAAATATTTCAGTGCAGCACAGTGGAACCCATCTATTTGTTTTTCAGTTTCAACTCGTTACAATATTCAAGAAAAAATTGTTGTAAAGCATATATAAAATATTTAAACTTGGTAAGTTCAAACATATAACCGCAGCACTATTCGACATGTTATTGGCTGACATTTTCAAAACAGCCAATCCAGGAGCACCATTAATTTTCTTTGATGCTGATTGGCTGAACCCACAAAAGCAGAAATAAGGAAGGCCACAGATTCTATCTTTTGAGGTAAATGGTTTCCACTGTGAGTATTAATGCATATTAAGTGATATTTGCTGTTTGAACTATCACAAAAGGTAGTTATAAATGTTTTAAAAGGAGTCTGAAGAATTTACAGATTTTAGATATTATTCTTGACATTATTGCTAAGTTATCATTTAAGCATTGTGCAAATTAGCAAAATTGGGCATATTTAGGGATAACCCTGACCACTGGGATAACAGCAGAGTCTTCCAATATGTACTTGGTATGTGTTGAATATGCATCAGCAGGCATTGGTGGTATGTAGGCTGTGGTTTGAGATAGATTTAATAAAAGCTGAATGCATTTATTGACTTTATGTCAACATTCATAAAAAGTTTAACATTTTGTACTCTGCACACCAGAGATGTTGCAGTGGTCTAGTAAAATCTCAGATATTAGAGGAATGGGAATGTTGTAGAATAATTGAAGTTTATAAAATATTTGTAGACTTTTTTTGTAAGCATGTTTTCCACTGTAACTCAATTTTGTCTCATAAAAATAAGTGTTGAATCTGATGTGATATCAGGTGATTTTACAGCCTGACTACATCCTTTTTGTTTTCTGATGTCTCAGTTAAAACTAGCACTACATATGTTTTAACATTTCATGCATGACAACAGGAACCAATTCATCATACATTTTAACTCGTTTCTTTGCTCCTGAGTGAAACAGCTGTTATTTCACCACACTACACTTAAACAATACATTTAATACAGTGAAGCAATTTCCTCTCCACCTGCCCTGGCTCATCATCAGCACTCACTGCGGCTCATCTCAAACCTAGCATATGACATTAGGGCCGCATGCAGCCTACGCAGCAATTACTGCAACACGAGTTGTCCTCGGATTCTGACATTTGGGTCGGATCAACACCAACTGATGCTGAAACTGAGCCGTTAAGTGGCCAAATGTTTCTGGAATGATACCATGCTGTATACACAGAAAATACTGTAGACGACGGGTGAAATATGTGACATGAAGTAAAAGAAAAGTCACATTTGCAGAATGAACTATTTCATGCCTAAAATGCATTTGTGTTCTATATTAAACAATTTAATCTACATCAACAGATTCAGTCTAAAACCTGTGAAACATCACTTGTGAAGAATGAAGCCTTTAACTATTTCAGGGAACAATTCAATCCCTGAAATGACTTTTAAAATTCAACGATTTTAAAAGTCATATTTATCACAAACACACTGATTAATTCAGCCAAAAACACAAAAGTAAGATTTAAAAAGACTACACTAAATCTGATCTACAGGGAAAAGAAAATGGTTTCTTGAATTTAAAGAAAAAGTTTATTTTTTGGAGTTTGTCCTCCATCTGCTGTCTTACAGAACAGTCTTGGTAATTCAGTTTAGTTGTTATATGTTATGGTGGAAATGAACGGGACACACAAACCTCTAAAGGAAGATGTTGGAGAAACAGGAAAAACAACATAAAAAATCACACAAAATTTTCCAGACACATGAACATTTATATCAGCCAAAACCAAACAACTTGGACAAGCTCAGTTTGAATTCATTTGAGCTAAAAGCCTCTTTAACGTTCGCCTTAAAGTTAACTTATAACACATCATTTTAACACATTAATTCAAACGTTCGTCTGGTGTTTTTAAAGGCTCTTTGAGGCGACGGGTAAATGTGTGTGAGGTCAGACCTGAGGTGTTTCTGGTTGCTACATGCCTGTAATTACAGAATATTCTGTTTCTTTGGATAATCCAACATTGTCTGTAAGTATACAGCAGGAAACATGTTTAATTATTGTAATCATGGCTTCATATCTTCACCAAAGAACTCCAACACTTTTGAAATCGTCCAGCTGTTTTTAAATTTAGACTTTCAGACTCTCTTTATGAAAATGTTTCATCATTTCCCATCTCTTAAAGTGTGTTTATGTTTTTACATCCCAACATTTGGTATTTGCATTTTTTTTTCCAGGTTTTTGTTTTAGAAGTGAGGAATGAAGCATTTGAAATGGTGACATTCATAACTTTAGTTTCAGTAATCTCAATCAAACGCAGCCTCTCTGTTTTCCGCACCTTTTCCTCCACATGTGCATAAATTGCTGCTGTGCTAGAAAATCTACTTCTACCAAAGCAAGTGGCCGATGGTGTTTTGGGCCAGTTTAGCTCCCGCCGTGGAGCCTGCGGGCGTGGAGTCTGCAGCGCAGCAGGTGGATACTGTTTGAGGAGGAAATGAAGGAAAAAGCCGGTCAGTCACACAACGAATATCACAATGCTCAGTGTGACCAGAGCCTCATGTGGCACCCACTGAAGCATGGAGCACACGCGATGCTGTGCAAAAGCCAAAAGTTTCTTTGCTTTTTCTCTCCTTTCTTCAAATTGCAAACAAAAAAAAAGAAAACGTAATCTTTAAATTATAGCACGGTAGAAAACATGTTTTAAAAATGCATGATTAGAGAAAAGCTTGCTTTGATTTATTTGCATAAAGATGTGATGTTCAACCAGGGATAAATACATCAATCAGGTATTAAATTACCAGCAAACAAACACCAAATAGACATGCTTTAAAACAGACATGCTGTTAGCAACAAGATGCTAGCAGCAAAAATTCACATTACAAGCTACAATGTCAACCCCACAGATCCCACAGGCGGCTGACTGGACAGAGGTTTTGGTCAATCGGAGGAAAAGCAACACCTCCGACTTCAGGTCCATGTTTGAATACAAAAAACTGCTAATGGGGCCAGAAAATTCCACCTGAAAATCTAATATTTTTTTAGACTAATCTCAATTTTTCTCCAACAAATTTTAGACTTTTGGAGCTCAGAAATTTCACTGTTTCATTTTAGAAAATTTCTGAGAATTTTCTATAAAATATTGGACTTTTCAGACTCTGACATGTCCATTTTTTATTTATGAGATTATTCTTAAATTTTCTCATTTCTGATGTTTAAAAAAAATCAGCTTTTTCTCAAATTTCAGACTTTTGGAGCTCAGAAATGTCCCCTTTTTTTAGAATTATTTTTAGATTAATCTCAGAGTTTTTCTAGAAAATCTTTGACTTTTCAAACTCAGACATTTCCAAGTTTTTTTTTTTTTTTTAATTCTGAGAGTAACCTAAAAATGTTCTGAGTTTTTTTCTCACAAATTTTAGACTATTGGAGCTCATAAACTGTCGCAAAATATAATTTCTGAGTTTCTCCAACAAAAATCTTTGAAAAATTCATATATGTGCTTCACAAAATCATGTTGTGCTGCTGAATCTGTATTTCTGTTCATGCTGATTAAAACAGTTTGTCACAGTAAAACTCTTTATTAATGGCATTTATTCCAGAGATTCTTGTGGGTTTTGGTGGATCTGTTCTAACTGGATTTTGGTCACATTAGAGACTTTATATCTTCCCGAATAGCAAGAAGTGAAATACCTGAACAGAAGCCTTAAAGTTAAAGTCAGGCCCTATGTTCAGTGACTATTAATGTCCTGCCTTGAATCAAATGGTCTAAATAGCTTTTTTTTAAAATTCTCCATTATTGCTCAGCTTTTTCCCAGCCAGGTTAACATCATCCAGTTCACTATGACACCAATTCACAGCCCCCGTTGTTTCCATTTGGAAGCCGATCAGTGTTATTTATTTCAAGGCTCACTCTTTGACACGGACTCCTGTGTTTACCTAGCGAAGGCGTCGACGTTGCATAAAGCTCTGAGTGACGGAGAACCGCTGCAGGGCCGCGTGATTGGATCATAAACGTCACAGAGCGGGGCACGGCCAGGCCAGCGATTGGAGGCAGGAAGCCGGAGCGAGCCGACCTTCGCTGCTACTGTACTGCATCCATGGGGTAATGGAGAACGAAATGATGTCTGTGTGAGGTCAGCGCAGATGAAACAAGAGCAGAAATAAGACCGATTCTGGGATGGACCTGCTGAGGAGACAACACAGGGATGTTTTTGTCTAAAATGTCATCCTCCTAATTTATTTAGTAACAAGAGACTGTTGAAAAACATCAGCCTTCCTTCTGTACGCAGCTCAACATTCAGCTTTACCTGAAACCGTACAGGAAACTTTTCCCACAGTGTGAATACATTTAGAAATTTAAACTTGAGATTTATTAAGAAATATACATTTTTAGACGACGCCTTCCACTGAATATGAACTAACTGATTGTAGGCTGAAGTGTTCATGAACTTAAAGGGGACCTATTACGTAAAGTTCATATTTTACACATTTTTGTTCGTCCATTAGGCTAAAAACAGCATAAATGTAAATAAAAAACATGAAGCTGTTTTTGGACAATAAGTTAATGATTCTGTGATATCTGGAAAATCAGTCTTTTCAAAAAGTTTACAAATTTAAAGTCTCTGCCCCGTCACCTAGCAACCCCAGCCAAGACTAGGTGTTGCCTAGCAACCCAAGCATGTTTGGTCACCTGGTTTTACCGCTGCTGGAAAACACAAGAGTTTTGTTGTTGACTTACCATCCAGAAACCAGCTGCTGCATTCACGTTTGTTGTGCAGGATGCTCCACTAATGCTTTTCAAAGATGTGCGGTTGTATAATTGCGCGTCTGTTTGCAGCCATTTTCACGTGCAAGTGTAAATGTTGAATTCGGGGGCGTGGCCAGCAGCAGCTTATTTAAAGTGACAGACACCCTAAAACAGATAAAATCTCATCATGTAGGAATGATTTTGTGTCAAAAATGATAATTTTTTGCTTGTCTTGATGTATTGAACCATTATTTTATGAGGATGGATTGACAGTTCAACAAATAACTGTAATGATTTACAGTAATAATATTTACTTTACTGAAGTAAATAAATGATAAATTACTACAGATCATCTACATCAGAGTTTAGTGCACACTGGAGCCGCTGCATTCCTCCTCCTCGCTCCGCTTGTTGTGACTGTATTAATTTAGCAGTCAGATACTCGGCGTGTGTGCAGATCTCCCGGTGGTCAGCTGTGTCAAAGTCGGGCCATTCTTTGCCTTCCCCATCACCGGCCCTCACCAATAAATTAGAGCTGCTCTCAAAGGAAAGTCCACACCTGGTAAATACTCTGCCCAACCTCTGCAAGAAACAAAGAGGGGATCCACAGAAGGAATATATGAGCATCGATCGGCCCTTGTGGCCACGTCTGGTCCACACAATAGCATGTTATTGATGTTGTGGAATTGCTTTTGAAGGCAGACGGATTGATATAATGGAATGGTGTGGGCCCCTTAAGGGCCGGGCTCCTGCTGCTCCAGTTTGATTGACTGACCTTGGGTCAATCTTTGCATTTGCATCCTCCCTGTTTGGTGTTTGTGCTCAGACACACAGAGTCCTTCGGGGCTGGAGGATGGAGTCTCTTTCCGAAAAGAGCCTCCAAACAGGAAATTGACCCTTATTACCCTCACAGATGATTTTTACTGCAAACAGGTTAATGCGATTGATTTTGTGACTGCTGGAACCTGTAAAAAGGGATTCGGTGGCATCCGGAGGATCTGTGTGCCGGAGCGGATTCAAACGGCAGCTGAGCCTCTCCGGCTCTCTTTACGCTGGGCGACAGAAGTTACTGATGAAAAGTAAACACTGACACACTGAATGAGTCTCTGTTTCAGGACTAATTACAACTTCTTCCAAAACTTTTAAAGGGGACCCGTTATGCAACATTCTCTTTTAGCAAGTTGTTGTTCTTCCATTTGTATTTCTACTGCTTAAAAAAATTAACCATCAGGGGTTTATTTTTATTTTTATTTTTATTTCTTTTGGTCAATAAGATAATGTTTTTGATGTCTGGAAAATGAGTCATTTCAAAAATATCAACGTCAGCAGGCTCTGGCCCATCACCTAGCAACCCAAACAAAGACCTGCCTGTTACCTGGCAACCCAAGATGAGCTCCAGCTGAGCTAGTTTTACCGCCCTACATACTGTACAATGGCTGCTGGAAAGGGAAAGTGTTTTGTTGTTGACTTACCATCCAGAAACCACTTGCTGCATTCTTTGTAGTCCTGTGGAGGAGGCTCCACTTTTGCTTTTCAAAGATGTACGATTGTATAATTGCATATCTGTTTGCAGACTTTTTCATGTGTGTGTGTAAACGTTGAGTTTTGTGGGCGTGGCCAGCAGCAGCTTATATGGATTTAAAGTGACTAAAACAGCTTTATATTAAATTATCTGAGAATGATTTTGCATAAAAATGTAAATGAACATGTTTTGTAAAATTGTAATCTATTCAAGGAAGCATAATAAGTCACATTCAAGACTTTAAGGTTTCAAAACAACAACAAAAATTCTCAGCAATCTTTGTAGACAGTTTCTTGTGAAACTTGATTCTTTTTTTGTTTTCCATTAATGTAGTCCTGACAAGCAGAAACAGAAACGCAGTTGGAAGTTGGTTAACCAACAGTAACATGAAGAGCGTCGGTTTAAGGTTGAAAACTTGGCCGTCTCTGCCTGATGGATCCTCATGAGCCCGGCTCTGGCTCTGGCTCTCCCTCCCTGCTTCAGACCAGAAGTGGCTCCAGGTGTGCAGCTGTCAGCTCCCACCTGCTCATCGGCTCCAATCACCTCCAGCCATAAAGACCCGCCTCACTTCCAAGCTGGCTGCGTTTCCCTTGTTAGACCCTCACCGGTCTGAGTTGGTGTACTTTTATTATTTACCTGGCAGAGAACACTTCCACATCTCCACACATCAATGTTTTAAATCGTTGTCATGCTTTGACAATATGAAAGCCATTTTTGGGAGGATAAAGAGTTTTATTTTAAACTTTAACCTCTAATGGTGCGTTCACACCTTTCCTGGTTCATTGTTAGAAATACATCAACATATTATGGATTTAAAACGAAGATTTCTGAAAAACCAGTGAGGAAGAAAAGCAAAAGATTCCCACCTGTCTGAATTAAACCGTGTTTAAAGCTGAAGCTGAACTTTGCCTAACTTGATCTTTTTTTTTGTGGTTAGTATTTTTTCCGGGCGTTGTATGAAGTTAGTTCTAGAAGTGCTGACAGAGTTGATCTGGTTTCCTGAACTTTGTTTTTAATTTCTGATCTGGATTAGGATGGTGGAGTGAAAACCTGTCCTAAAGCTCCCAGGCTGCAATAAGGACGGATCTTGCAGCTCGTGTTATTACTCGAAAGCTTCCTCCTCTCCACGTCGGAGTTTCCAGCCGAGATGTTTCTGTCTGAGAAACAAACAAAAAGAGTAACTCCAGAACAGAACTAATATCTTCAGCAGCAAACAGCCGCAGTAGGTGGTCTGTGCTTTTCCTTCCAAAATGAAAGGCCACAGCGAAAGCTCTGACCTTCTGCGTGGTCCTTGCTGGAACAGAGCTCATGTGATTGTTTTTAGCTTCAGGCGCTTCTTTTCCTGAACTCTGTGTATTTCCCAGCTTCTATTTTACTTTATTTACTCCTCTTGATCTCTCCTCATCCTCCTGTTTCTGTGACCACGGCCCGATGCCGCTGAAGAGCCACTGGCTCCACTGAATCCTGGATTATGTTCCGCTCCTCACGGCTCCATCCATTCCTGTCATCTTTTCCTATTTATTCTGTTGTACATGTGAGGAAAACTAGTTTTCTTTTTTTTAAATATATTCTTGGTTTTGCTGTTTTCTTCCCATGCTAAAGGCGCCAACATACTTTTTCCCTTAACGCATGAGGACATACCTGAGCAATATTCCAGAGTTTGGGGGAAAGAAAGTTAATTATCATTTCAGGAGAAAAGTCTCTTTGGAACAAAGTCGGCGCTTGAAGTGAAGTCGTCTCCACAGAGTTTCATTGCATGCACTTTTCTCCCTCATGCTTTGTGACTAATTGCTTTTCTTTCATGTCAGAAAAATAAGAATGTTAAAGTTTTTGCTTTCCTGCACTGGCAGCTGTAAAAACATCTGCTGTGGATGGTGTGACTGCAGAGAAAAGAGTTTAAACGTGCGTCAGTAAGCCTTCCTTTGGCGGGGTTGGATTATTGTATTTGCTGTAGCATTTCTTGAGCATTGCTGTGGATGTTTTTCACAGGACATTTTAAACAAAGCTGACTGCATTCAGCATCCATTAAATCCTAGCAAAACAAGGAGACGATGTTTGTTTCTTTGGGTTTTTTGGATGCTAATTTACCTGCACAGATTCTCAATAAATTATCATCTTGCTTTATTTTTTTTTTTTGCTAAAATCTGATTTCTTTGTGCACGATCATTCATGCTGCTAATTAAATGCAAACAGTTTATGACCCCAAAGCAGCCAACATGAGCAGAAGAAGAGCGTAGACGTCACACAGCAGCAATCTGTGTACAGAATTAATAATAGCCGTCGCCGTCTTCGGATCAATTTTAAAGTTTATTCAGCGATGGAGGCCGACAGGATCGTCACAACATCGGAACAAGATGAAGGAAGCTTAAAAAAATAAAGCACAACTAGTAGTAAAGTACTTTGTGGATCTTTGTCTGTAACTTCAGCAGATTCTTCTGTTTGGATGTGAAGTCAGAACTGAGAGGGTGGGATTATGATGTGATGCGCTTCAGTTACAAACTTGCCATTCGTAATTTCAGCCATTGTTTATGTCCAGATTTACCAGGTCTGACTTCTTCCGGTGCAGAAATAGGATGCAGGTCTCACATCAGTGACGTAAAGTCAGATCAAATGCAACATAGCTGTTCAGACTGCAGCTCCTGTTTAGTTTAATATAAAGTGGCTCAAATCAAACTGTCGTGAATTTACAATGTTACAATGGCAATCAATGTCTGAAACTCGCCATATGTTCTGCTGCTGTATTACAGTCGACCCATGTGTTTTTCTTGTTTGTTTAAACAAAGGGTCATCCTGTGGGCTCTTACTGGACATTTATGCTGGGATAACTGGGGCTTTTCGGTGGCGGCAGCCATGTTTTGGAACCAGCTTCCTGCAGAGCTTCATGTTCTCACCGATCCAGATGTTTGTTTAATGTTTTTTAGTTTGCTTTCTCTGGTTTGCTGCAAAAACACCAAATCTTACCAAACATTTTCTGTCTAGTTTCTAGTGCAAATATATTTGCACCTTTTAATTAAGACAAAACTAATTTAAAAGTAACTTGTGAGCAAAATATAGGAGCCTGTTTTAAGTAAATAATTGTTTAATATTGGTGAAAAAGTCCTTGTTGCATTGGCAGATTATTTCACTTGTCATATGAAGAAATTGTCTTGTTAAAGGAAATGTAGCTGCCAAAGGAAAAAGTGTTTTTTTAAACAATATTAGGGAATTATTTTACTTAAAAGAAGCTCCTAAATTTTACTGAAGAGATACCTGTAAGTTACTAGACAAGAATACTTGTTAAAATTTTGTGTTTTTGCTGTGCTCTTACATTGTGCGCTTTATTTGGCCTCCATATTTGGATGATTTTAAAGTACTTTATAATTCCACAAGAGAATCAGAATTAAAGTTAAAACAGTGTCAGAGGACTGGCTGATGCTTTCTGGTCAATGTGATTTTTGTAGAATCAGGAATGAGTTTGAGATTTTGCAGAATTACTGAGGGAGATTCATGGAAAAGAGAATTAAATCTTCATATTTTCTTTCCAAAGCTCGCCAGCTTTCTGCTGAGGGAGTCCAAAATAATTTAAAATTCTCACAAAATCATCATTTCCTTTTTGTTTAATCTGATTTTCTTTAACTCAGTTACTCAAAAGGTAGGGAGAAACTTTCTGCTTTAATTGCATAATACTTTCCTGTACAACATTGGATTTTTTTCTTTGTTTTATTTAATTATAATCCAGCCAGAGCTTGCCTGGATAGAGTGGAGGATAGTGCTGCACATGGCTGCCATGGCAACTCCGTGCCAGTGGCCA
The DNA here is from genome assembly GCF_000485575.1 of Poecilia formosa. Taxonomy (NCBI): domain Eukaryota; kingdom Metazoa; phylum Chordata; class Actinopteri; order Cyprinodontiformes; family Poeciliidae; genus Poecilia; species Poecilia formosa. Next base: position 2,131,670 of record NW_006799986.1, on the reverse strand, counting down.
TTCGGTCTCCAGATGTCTTTGAAATTGTCTGTCTGCATGCGCTTCAAACAGTGCATCACATGGCTAACCCTCTGAAGTCTCCCTGGTCTTACCTCAGCCTTTCATCTCAGCCTAAATAAGTCTTTCCATTTACCCAACCAGAGCAGGCGAAGAGCAGGAAAATAATCCGGGCGTGCCGGACATTCACAACTCAAAAGAAAATGGAACGAGTGGAAATAATGCATGACCATCTTTGATTCAATTGCCTCATCAATTCACCCCTGACACACACAGACGTGTTTCCATCGTGTTTTCCTGAACTTTAATCTCCGTTATTTGTCCATTTTGCTTCACATGGGAGAATAGTGAAACTAAAAATCACAATACAATCACTATAAATCGTCTTTATCCTGTTTGTCTGTTAACTTTCTGATTTAAAGTTTATTATTAAACAGTCAAGGTGGAAGTTTAACACTACAAATAGTCTAAAAAAAGTGAACTTACTACAGCAGTTGGATCTGAGAAAGGAGAACTCGTCTATTATTTAAATTAGTTTTGATATTTCAATCAGAGCTGCTTCATTAAAGCGCATTGAAGCATTTGTTTTTCTGTCTTCAGTTTTCTTTTTCATGAAGCTTGGACACAAGTCGGTGAACTAACAGAAACATCAGATGCACACAGTGAGTCGGCCTCAGAGCCACAGGAATGGGAAAACGACGCAGGTGGAACTGAGGTTTTCCTCTGTGACTGTAGGTGAAAATCCAAACAAATCTGCCTTTAATTGCAAAGTCCTGAGAAAAAACCCCTTCTGCAGTAGGCTGCTTCTCATTAGAGGGAGCCAATGGGACTTAAATGGCAGGATTTGCCACACTGGGAAAGAGAATATAAATTGCAAAGCCCATTAAAACCAGTATGCCTCATTTGACTTGCAGCTTTGTCCATGGCTCACAAGGTTCGGTAATGATTATGGACACTCTGGCTTAGTGAGGATTTGTTGCGTTGCATTGATAATGGCAGCCAAAAACAGCCGTGTTCGATTAGTTATTTCCCCTTTTCTCCTTCTGTTAACTTTGACAACTTTCTGCTTTAGAGGCAGAATCGGCCGAGCGTCATTTAAAGATACCCTTGGGCTTCGCTCCTACCTGCGTGGCATGCAAAGGGTGTCGTATTGAACATCACAGCTTGGAGCGGTTCGGGCTTATTATGGGCTGCCAGCTGGCTCAATGGAGAGTCCACTTCACCTCATAACACAGGCCTCATTCAGGTACAAATGTCCTTCAACGCAGAGATGATTCCACGCCATCTGCTCTCACTTACACTGATTTGTAGCTGTTTAGCATGGAGGCCTAATCGCCGAGACTGACAAGCACAAATGGGAATGTTGGAAACGAGGAAATGGAGAAAGGTGGGGGCATTTCCAACAAAATAAAAAATGCAAAAAGAATACAGGTAGATTTTTATGTATTTTAATGGGCTTTCAATTTTACATTCATAATATTGAGCAACAAAAGGTTTGATTTGCCTATAAATGGCTTTTACAGGCGAGGGATTGCGCAAAATTCACATTTTGCATTTTTTTCTACTGCTGTTTGAGTCTCTGCCGTTTCTAAAAACAACCTAAGCGCTTAAAAAAAAACAAAAAAAAAAAAAAAAAAAAGAAAAAAGAAAGGAGCAGATGATCACGAGAAGATTAACAAGAAAAAAAAAAACATCCAGCTTTTTTTTGGTGTCTGGAAAATGAGTCGTTCCAAAAACCTCCTGGACATATCGCCACAAATCAGCAGGAACTCCCCATTACCTAGCAACCCAAGCTGAGCTCCAGCACGTTTGGTCAGCTGGTTTTAGCACGGCATGCTCTGTACAATGGCTGCTGGAAAGGGAAAGTGTTTTGTTGTTGACTTACCATCCAGAAACCACTTGCTGCAGTTTTGTTGGTTTGCTGGAGGCTCCAATTTGTGTCCATTTTTCTTTGCAAAACAACTCACAATCTTAATTATACATTAAGTATGAATTAGATTTCAGTCCAATCTATAACTGAACTATTTTAACACATTTATATGCTTTGATTGAAACCATTTCACCTTGAACCATGAATGTATACATTCAAGGTGTATACACCATGAATGTTTTTACCTGCCTAAAGCAGATTTTCTTGCTGGATTCTTTAGGTCCATCCATCTTTTCTCTTCTTCATTCTACCTGAGGGTATCAGAGTAAAGGGGTCTGAAGGAAAACGCATGTCAACTTTTTCAGATGTGTTTGCTAAAAGCATGTTATTCTTCCTCTTCACAATCATTCATTAATTTACGGTGCATTGAATTTTGTGGTTGTAATGTGTCAACATATGGAAAAAAATCAAGTTGTGTTCAAACTTTCTTTTTAAAAGTTAAATTTTTTTCCTCAAATGCTCTAAATTCCAAACACAGTATCATTTTATACAGTTTGAGCTGCTCTGATATCAATAAAAATGTTAACATGAGCACAATAAGAGCTCATATTACCATCCGAGGAGAGATACAAGCTCTGAAACAGACGGATGAGCTTTCACCTCAGTGAATCGTCATAATGAACTTTGTAGCACGTGGCGTTCAGCAGCTCTGAGGATGAAGTGAGGGGGAATAATCAGATCTACGGCTGCTCAGCGTTATCGCATCGCTCTGACTGCAGGGAGCAAAGCATTTCCTAAACAAACGGGTTCAGTAATCAGCAGAAGTTTTGATTTAAAAGCTGCGTTATGTGGGGGCTGTTATTTAAAACCTCCATGTTTTCACTTGCCCTTTGTTAACTGTTTGACTTTGAAATGTTAACATCCAGAAGGAATCTATCGCTGGAAGAGTAGATGATGCAATCCGAGGAAATCTACAACGCAGCTGTGATGATTGTATTTAAACCTGTTTTCTGTTTCATTTTTCCTGCTTTATTTTTGTCTCTTTTTTTCCTGATGGTCCGACAGAACTTGCCTCACTCGTCTTTAAAGGAAAACTCAGTGAAACACCTGACTCTGTTTCATTATTCAGAGGTTTGAAGCTGTAACCAGGTGTTAAAAGCTCAGCAGGACCTCATCAGAGCGCCGCGCTCTGAGACGCTGAAGGAAATATTCTGAGACTCATCGTATTGACACAATCTTTGCTCTGCAATCCTACATAAAAATATTAATGCTCCAACACTTACCTTTTTAGAGACTCATTTTTTTCCTCCAAACTGCAGATAAATCTTGGCTGCATGTGGTGCATTAGTCATTTCAGTCTCAATGCAAATGCAGCGTCTTTCATCCGGAGCAGCATTTCTGCAGAAATCAAACACTTTGTGGTTTTACTCCTGCTGTTCCTGACTGCTTAGTGCTCACACTGAAAAAGAGGAAATATTTGAGTCTTGTAACATGTGGTTCCCATGAATACGTTGTTCCAAACAGTTTCCTCTATGAAGCAAAGACAAAGAAACAGGAGAAAACTTCAATATTTAATGTTAACCAAGAGAACAAGTTGCACCCAACAGCTTTCTGGATACAACCTGAGATGAAATAAAGACAGAATATAAGTTCACTGCAAAAACACAAAATCTTACCACGTATTTTTATCTAGTTTCTAATGCCAGTATCTTAGTATACTTTAATTAAGACAAAACTAATTTAAAAGTAACTTATCAACAAGATATAGAAGCTTGTTTTAAGCTTTTATACCATTTTTCATTCCTTAATATTGATGAAAAAGTATCAGTTTCACTGTCAGACATTTCACTTATAAAATGGAAAAATGTAATGTAATAAGTTAAATTATCTGCCAATGAAACCAGAACTTTTTCACCAATATTAAGAAATTATTGATTTAAAACAAGCTCCTATATTTTTCTGAAAACTTACCTATGCGTAAGTTTTGTTTTATTTCAAGTGTGCCAAGATATTTGCACTAGAAATTAGACCAGAAATACTCAGTAAGATTTTGAGTTTTTACAGTGCACTGCCTCACTTTTATTTATTTTTCCTCTTTCTTAACCCTGTAATCCTTTTTGTCTTCCTCAACCCGTTTTCACCACCGTGGTCTTCATCATCTGTCTTTATGAAGCTTGTTTATTCCTCTAAAATATATCTTCATCCCTTTTTTTAATACCAAATCATCCCAGTAATCATTCTTATTTATTCTTTGGCATTTTTATCCACATTATACTCTTCACTGTTGTTTATAATCCTCCTTTTCACCCACTTATCTTCCTCATCCTCCTCTTCATCCACATTATCCTCTTCATTCCCTCTTTAGTCTTTCCATCCCTTTATTCTTCTTGTCCTCCTTTTATCTTAACTCTTCCTCTCTAAAAGCCGTTTTTATCTTTTTATTCACCTTCCTCATCCTCACCATTCTCTCTGAAAACCCAGCATATCTTTTCCTCTTCATCCTTTCATTTCGTATGTAATTGTTCGTTGTTTTTATATCCTGTTCGTTCCTCATTTTCACTTATTTCAACCTTTTGATTCCTCTTTCCAACCCGGTTTCTCGCTCTAATGTATCTTTATGGTGTCTTCACATTTACATGAACAACTTTTTCATCTATAAAACACTTCTTCCCTCTCATCCTCCTCATTCCTCTCCCCAAATTTCTCCCTTCTCCTCGTTTATGTTGCCTTTAAATCCCACTCCTCCTCCACTTTCCCCTTTTCTTTTACCCCATTAACTCTTCCCATCTCTCTTTATGACCCATATTTATTCCACTCATCGTCCTCATCTCTTTTCAATCAATTAAAATAAAGAGTGACTATAAAAAACAACGATTGGTTTTCTATTATCACAGACAGATGAGTTAAAATGTACATTGAGTCAGGAATGTGATCACAGCTAATGTCATTACAGCTCATCACTTATGGGTCATTTTCTGTTTGACAGCCCATAGATATATGTTTTTTATGTCGGTGGGTGTTTAAAATCTCTTCATTAGTTCATTTATTGTCTAAGCTCTCTTTACAGACGATGATTGCATGCTGGGAATCTTCAAACCACACACATCAGGACTCTGTAGAAATCAGCAGAGTCACTGCAGACACAAAGAAACAGCAGCCATTATGATCTAGTTAGCCGTATTTTTTCCGGCAGCAGGATGTTTATGTATCCATCATCCATCTATCTAATTGTGCCTGAGCGGCTCTGAGAAAGCTGTCACAGTCTCCGTCTCTATGGGACGCCACATGATAACACACACGTCAGCCGCACCGCAGGAACGCATTCAATCATAAAGTCATCAGATGAGACGGTGCGTCCACAGACAACAGGATTTATGAAATGGTCATTTTTATTAGTGGAAAAGCCTTAAAATGTACAAGTCATTTTGACCTGATGTCAAAATGACATCAGGTACTGAGTACCAAAAACAAGCAGAAAAAAGGCATACAAAGATTTAAAAAAAAAAGATTGACTTTTTGACCTACACAACATTAAAATAAGTTGCATTGCTTTAATTAAATGAGTAAAATAAATAATGTTCTTGTTGGAAAGTGTTGTGTAAATTGTTGTAGATCCAAAACATTAACATTATATATTGTCAAATTTCAATTTTGTCTGCCTTGATTAAAAATGAAAATGAAAATCTTCAACCACCTGTGCCAATTTGTAATTATCTTGAATTGGAATCATGTGTCTCACTAAATCAGCCCTGGGGCCGGAAAAGGCCCACGGGCCGCACTTTGGACACCAGTGTTGTACCAGTCAGCATCGTTAACTGTCACACGTTGTTATCGGGGTTGTCGCCATGTTGTCCCCTCCATGTTTCACGCCGAGGCTGCAGGTTGTTGTTAATCTAACCCTGACAGCTCAGATTGTCTGTGGCAGAGCGCGTCATGTCGCGGCGCGCACGCGCCCAGCCCGCCGGCGGCTCGCGCCTGAACCGGAATTATAAAGACATTATCACAGAACAAACGAGCTGCTCCCAGTGCGCGCGCGAGGTAATTTCTTTGGCACGGACGGAAATTAGAAGCGATACGTGGACACGGCCTCACCTTGTTATGCTGGCTGCGTTCACGGCTGATGAAGTGATGGCACGGAGGGAGACATCGGAGATTTCTCCTGTTATTTTTCTGTTTATTCCTCCTCAGAATGCTAATAGTGCTCATAAACATTTCCGGTTTCATTAATTCATGATATTATTGGTCCAGTTTCACCTGATGACATATGGTGAAGCTAAATTACTTATTCATGAAGAGAAGAAAAACTCAACTTAATTTCCGTGATTTATTCATCACTTCCTTTCAGCTCAAGTTGATTTTACAAACACATTTCTGTGTTTCTGATGCAAGATATTTACAATAACACTATTAATGATTGAGTCCAAGCTACAGACTTTTTTTATTCTTTAGCATGAAGATTGCAGATGTGGCTGTTGAGAGGACAGTGAACATATGGTTTCTTATGTAGCCGTCATGTATTATTAATCACTTTTTCTAGATATGAGAAACAGCATATGGATGTTTAAGCATCTCCAGATGAGATCCAAGGTGATACTGAAGACTTATGAGGGAGTTTTATTACCTTCATGGTCCGTCTGTTACTGTAGAAAACAAAAAGGGCAAGTCAGATTTAGATTTATGACAATAACCCCACTAAACATCAGTTCAGCTCCCCAAACACTCAGCTGAAGAAACCCTGCAGAGAAAAGGAGAGGTCACTTTTTCTGTTTTTATCATGAAGGAAAAACATTAAGAATTCAAAGGACGAATAAAACGCTTAAAGTCCAGAGATTATTGGGATCTTAAGGGTAAAGCAGCTTGTTCTTTGGCAGCTGACTGAGGAAGACTTGATGTATGTATGTATGGATGGATGGATGGGTGGATGGATGGATGGACGGATGTATGGACAGATGGATGGATGAGCAGATGGAAGCTAACCTAGCCATCCCACCAGAATCTACCAGTGTTTACGTCCAGAATCGTCCTCCTGCCTCTCGGTTTGAATCGTCTGTAGATAATTTGTCGATCAGCTCAGATCTGCAGCGGTTCTCAAACACAATGTGCCAGGTTTGTTTTTGTGCCGATTCAAAAGCCTTCACCAGCCGTTTTAATATTAATCCTTCATTACTGCGCATTAGCTCTGATTATTGCTTTTGATTAAATCAACAAAGTGACTAATGAAAATGACACAGTTCTTACTAACTGGCTTTGTCTCTGGTGAAAGGACCTCCCACCTGGTGGGACTCGGCTCACACCTGCACCAAAGAGCCAAGCAGATGGGAAAGTCAGCTTTGATTTTATGTGACTAAAATATAATAAACTAACGCAGCTTTTGATCACATTGCCTCATTTCTATGTCGTTTCAGGAAAATTCTACATTTTTAAACGCTTTGCAGATCAAGCCATTTGTTCACCTCATGGTTTTTGGTTTATGATCTCCATCAGGCTGATGAGGCCTGCACTACACAGCCTCATTACCTCGGTGAGTCAAAGAGCCAAACTGGTTGTCTGTCTATATGAAACATCATCCATATTTAATTCATTCATTTTGTGTGAGAAAGGAAGTTTACTTTAAACTAGAACATTTCTGAAGACATTTGAATGGATAGTAGTGTGTGAGGTATCACAAATATGTGGACATTCATTGACTTTCTCCATTTAGCAAGCTAAATGTGGCTAATATATAAAAAAAGTCTTACAGCTAAAATGAGCAGCTTAGCAATAACATTAGCATGTAGAGCAACCAGCATGTTGGCACTATCAGTAGCATGTAGGTTACCACTAGTATGTTGACTAGTAATGACTTACTCCACACAGTATGTAAGCATTAGTGTATAAGCTAAAATTAGCCAATATGTTAAGGTTAGCTTAAATGCTGTCAGTAGTGTATTGACTTACATTAACCTGCTATGTCTAGTATGCTAAACATAGCTACTAAATCAAAAATGAGCTAAAATGCTTATTTTAGGTACAAGGCTAATGTTAGCATGAGGGCTATCACTAGCATGTTAAACGACTAGCATCAATATTTAATTAATTCATTTTGTGAGAAAAAGGAAGTTTAATGTAAATAATTATATTTATATACTTAAAAGAATTAAATAAATGAAAGAAAAACAAGAAAAGTTGGATCATATTTAACTTCAGACACAGAGAAAAAATGTTTGTATCTTTTTATTTGGTGTATTTAAAATCTGGTTTCAACTGTACCAGCTGATAGAAACAATGTGAACTTTTTATCAAGTTGCCAAAATGTGCAAGGTCATAAATAAATAATGAAGTTTTAAGAGTATTTTTAAGGAAGGGAACCAATTGGATTTAATCAAATAATTTTTTTTAATGTTTTTTTTTGTTTTTGTTTTTTACAACAAATTACATTACAAAATATCAATGCAAATGTCAAAACTAACACAACTGCTTTAATATTTATTTGTCTATGCAGCCAGATTTTATCACAAGAGCACAGCAGCACCCCCAAGAGAGGTTAAAAACACACAGAACATAGCAAATCACTCATGAAACGGATTAAATTTTAAATTTGTCTAAAATATGTGTTAAAACATAATACTGAGCTGATCCTGATACAAACCACAGTTTCAAACGCCACAGAAAAAAAGGGGGCGGAGCTGTTAGTTACCGGTTGCTATGGTAACCACCAACTGTCAAGAGCAGCATAACTTAATGCATCAATAAATGTTAGGAGAAACAACTTTTTGACTAAACAAATCAAATTTAAAGAATAAACAAATTTTGACAAACTTCATGTCTGTAGGATTGTTAAAATAAAACTCTGTTACACTGATTTGTTAATTTGATTGAATCACTAAGTTTTAAGCAATCCAACATGATGAGGTCTGATCTTGAAAAGGCTTGTGGATCTTTATTTTTTTATCTTAAGCAGCTCTGAGTTGTACTGGAAACAGAGCCTCACCGTGTGATGGAGAAAATCATGCCTGGGTGCCAATTCCCTGAGTAAACATGGCCGATAAACAGCCATGAGGATGTTCATTGTTCTGAGTGAGAGTGATCATAAGCATGCCTCTCTTTCTTCCTGTCTCTGTCAGGATCCTGTCTGTCTTTCATCCTCAACTCCGTCTCTCTGACAGCGATATCATTGTTTGAATCCCCTGACAGCGGCCGATACTGCAGAGGGTGAAAATGTCAAACAGATGTACCTTCTGACCTTTTTTGTTAAGTTTTGTTTTGTGTTTCTGGGGGAGATAATTCTGCTTTGACAGTACGAGGTTGTAAAAATCCACAACTTTTAATTAGAAATCTTTACATTTGTTCTCCCTACAAGATTTAGTTTAATGCTACATGCTAGTGATAGCCCTCATGCTGTGGCGCGAACAGAATCATTTCAACGGGAACAAAAGTTCATTTGAAACTTTGCTGTCATGTCATATTGTTTGCAAACTCAGTGGAGCAAACCAATGTTAGTCAACATGCTAGTTATACCTCAGAGAATTTTAGCTAACATTAGCATTGTTGCTAATGTTGGCTTACACATTATTATTTGCACACTGAATAGAGTAAGTCCACTTTTTGGTCAACATTTCAGTAAACCTTAGCATTGTTGCTAATTTTCAACATCAGAATGTTGGATTCCAACCGATTGGCACAATTTGGCACAATTCCTTCAGATATTTTCTAGTTTTCCTAAATACAGTGCAGTGACAGACGTTGCCTTGCGGACAGATAGAAGAAATTATTGAATGCGGGCTGAAGTCCAGAAGACTTTTGGCTGAACAGGAAATCTTCTATCCACAGCACTCTTGTGTACATAAAAATAAATCCCTGCACTCTTGGAAAGAACCAGTTTAACTTTGGTTATGGAGCTGAAATCACTTATGACAGCAGAAGTGTCACTGCTGGCAGATTCCCCATATGCAGATAGATTGTAGAAGCAGAGGCTTTATTGTTATGTGCTTTTTTTGCCTGCTGGCTCCAGTGCAGGAATATGCCAAAACTGCTGCGTGTCCCTCTATCAAAAGTCCATTTTCTTTGCGGAGGCTGACTTTTTTTCGCGCTCTGAGTGGAGGACCATCTCAGCACTGGAGGCCCCTCTGCAACAAGACTCCCATTCTGTCTTCCTGCCTGCCAGAAAAGCCTCCTGCGAGAGGCATCACAGCTCTCTGTTTGATGAATATGAACTATTTGAACTCAGCTTGACATGCCGCTGCTATCTTCGTGCGCTCTGCCTTTCACACAGCGACAAATGTTAAAGCTACAAAAACCCACAGAGGAGTATTTTCTTTTTTCTTTTCTTGGCTTTTCAAGATCTGGTGTTTTCATTCTCAGCTGAATGAAGCACCATAACTCTTATTAAAAACTGTGTTTTAGCTAACCTAAAGTGTAATAATAATGATTTTCAATTAGGATCAACTAACTCACTGATTTACACAAATTCTGTGGGTATTTTCCAACCGGAAAGCCGGAAAATCCGGTCCAGTGGGGCAACAAAACGCAACAATTGGTAAAATTTCAAAACAAATGAAAAAACCGGTCAACCCCCCAACCATGGGGGCACTGCACCAAGAACCACTGAAAGAAATGTCTTCCTGCTGTTGAAACAGTCTCTGGTCCACTTGGCATTCACATATGCATTCAAACCGCACCAGAGTTTACCAGAGCTATTTTGGTTTGCATCAGAGTTTGATTAGCATTCACACCAACACAAACAAACCGGACTTTCTAGACAAGTGGACTGGTGTTGGATAAATGTGAACTTAGTATATGACCTCATAACAGTGCCTTAATAAAGTATTCATACTCCTTGAATTTTGCATTTTGCTATGTTTTAGCCACAAACTACAATATATTTTATAGGAATGAAAAGATTAGGATTGCACCGTTCCGACTGCTGAGAAAAATCCGGTTTGGATCGTATTCGTCTGCTGTGTGAACATAGTCAAAGTGCCCGGTTACGTGAGAACTTTTAGGTCAAATGTTGCCTAATTGTTTCTGTAAGCATGTCTTAAAGTTGTTGTTGCTTCTTTGGACTTTCTGGGAGAATTTAGAAACCAAACAACGTCAAAAAGATGATTGAGGACCTCATGGGTCCCAGTCCTGCAGCTGTTCCCTCTTCTTCCTCATCCTTACCTTTGGAAAGTGTGAAAAATCTGGTTATCTGCTGCTAAAGTGAAAAGTGGTGCAGAAAGCAGCTCATGTCACTGTAAAATCTCTGCTGGACTTTCTGCATTAATGCTGCTGTCACAGAAGTGGAAATGAGTTTTGCCAAAGGCGCCGATGCAGCAGCAGCAGCAGCAGCAGCGCTCCATCAGAGTCGGGCTTTGTGCAGATCTGAGCTTCTTTGAGCTTCACATCCCCAAGTGAAGCATCGACTCGTTTCTGAATCCAAGGCTGCAGCCGCTTTTTCCACAAACCCAAGGCCGGCTTAATCACTCCTATCAATACAAACCAAAGTTACAACATTCTGTATTATCATGAACCATCTACATCTGTCTTAGAGGAGGATCAGATCATATTATAACATTTCATGCAGAAAACTTGCTTCTGCTGAAGGTTTCATGGGATTATTCTTATCACTGTTTTCAATAAAACTCCCCAGCGCTCGGAATGAGAATTATGGATGAAGTCAGTGGAGGATGTGTGTTTAATATTCAACATGATTGAGAAAGTAGCCAACCAGGTTTAAGCAACAGCTTAAAATGTGATCAATATTTTCACAGCTTTCCGCTCTAAAGTAGCTGGAAACTTTGGCTTCCATCGTGTTTTCAATGCCAGTCGACTGATTAATGAAGAACAGACATGGAAGAAGCTGACGTTGTTTTTAGTTATGAAATAAGTGTGAGAAGTTTTAAATAATCACCTGATCCTGGAAGTGATTTGGTCTTTTTTGTTTGAGCTCACCAGAAAGGCTTTTAGTTCCTCTGGTGACGCCGTTTGATGCTGTTTTTCAAGGTGTTTTATGATTGAAATGGCTTATAAATGATCAGGTTGACCTCATGAATTATATTTCCTGTGGAGCAAAGTATGGAAACCTCTTCCTCTGGTTCAAAAATGTCCAAAAGTCGCTGAATTTATAGAGCAATGGGAGTGATGAATCACTACAAACATCAGCAGCAGACATTAGACACTGACCAAAACCTTAAAAGGTCATGAAGAAAGGTCACCTCTAAATTGGTTCAAAAACAGAAAATAAAGGAAAAGTGTTGTGGCATAACTTCAACCAGTCTATCCAGTGACGCCGTTCTTTCCATCCATGCATGGCAGCAATCAAAGCCCCACAAGCACAAATCTCAGAAAAACTTCTAACCCCACATTATGTAACAATGCAATAAAGTCAGGATTTAAAATGTAATAAAACATTATTAAAACTGCATTATGTAATAATGGGAGCAAAATGTAATAAAAAAAATCCTTCAGTTTTGAATAATTTTGCCTTGACTGACATTAATACTAAAGGTTTTGGATATTTTATTGGAAGTCGGCACACATTTGGTGAACTTTAGTGTTGCGTTTCCCATATTTCCCGTTTTGAGGAGCATGCAAGAGGTCATAGGTTATAAGTTAAATATTCATAAACATCTGATCACCTGAAAGATTAAAGTATGATTAAAAAAAAAGATCAATTTCTGATTCATTTTAAATCCAATTATTATTATTTTTTATTGCGACGGGCCTAGGTGTAATTCCTAACAATTCCAATAAAATAAAATCATTTTATTGGAATTGTTAGGAATTACACTTAGGCCCGTCGCAATAAAAAAAATAAATAAATAACTGGATTTAAAATGAATCAGTAATTTCATTTTACATAATGTGCTGTTTTTCTTTTTATTTAATTTTTATTTAATTTAGACACCAAACAACGTCAAAAAGATGATTGAGGACCTCATGGGTCCCAGTCCTGCAGCTGTTCCCTCTTCTTCCTCGTCCTCTTTTTTATGACTTTTATCATCCAGAAACTGGATGATAAAAGTGTTCAGTTTGGTATTTTGGTCTTTTTGTTTGACTTCATAATTCACGTTGTTCTGTTTAGTTATGATATTTAAATGTTTTCCAGTTCCAGTGTTAAATGTTTGTTAGAATTTAAAGTTTATTGATCTTTGAGAAAATGTTCCCCAGTAAAACCACTATATCACTGGAAAATGTTCTCAGAACAGCAGCATTATTGTTTATCGCAAAAACTTCTTGGAAAGTTATTACTTTAACTTCTCGCCCTTCGTCTGTATCATCTTCAGTTATTTTGGCCTGGACGTCTAAAAGAAAGAACCCACAGCGATGGCATCTACATCTCACGTTCCACAGAGGTGCCCTTCCTCTGAAGGCTGGAGAATTCAGCCTCTATCTGTTTCTCCCACTCAGATGTATTCAGATCCAACCTGCAGTGGCAGACTCGCAGTGTGAGCTGAGTTATTGCATATTTCAGACCTTTTTCTCGCTGTCAGCTGAGATGATTCATGCTGCTGTTCTGTGAACGCTCCATTTCTTTTCCCAACATTTAATGCTGACTCATGAATCTACAAACCATCAGCTGATCTGAAAACATGACAGCAAAGTTTTTAAATAAACTGACAGATGGAACCAAATTAGAGTGAATTAATTAGTTCATTAGGCTTCACAAGGCGAATGCTGTTTATCTGCAGTAACTTAATGTACATTTAATCTTTCTGTCATAGTGGCTGTAACTGCAATAATATTCTTACCAACAAGACTTAAAGTATTTTTATGGATTTTTTTATGATATCAACACAAACAAAACATTATTGTGAAATGTTAGGAAAATATTTATTTTTTAAAAACTTTTATATTCTATTTATGTCGGAATTGGTTTTATTTTTTTCCACACAAACCAGAAATTTGACTTCAATTCTCAATAAGGACATTTAGGAAATAAATATACAAAAAAAGACAATATGAAAGAAATGTTGTTCTTTCTTGGAAATATGTATTTTAAAACTGAGTATTAGGGCTAAGAAAAAATTAGTAAAATTATGAAATTAAAAGAATAAAATCATAAATCATATATGAGAAAAAAGTGGAAACAATACAAGAAAAAAAAACAAATTATTATAAGAATAAAGACATAATGTAACCAGAATAAAGTTATTTTATGAGAACTCCAACAAAACAAAGCTGCTTTAAACTGTGGTGAAATAAACAGATTAATAGTCTGCAAAGATAAGTACTTTCTCATAGCATTATGATTTAATTCTCATAATTTAATTTGACTTTTTAAATTTATTTTATTTCTTAATGTGACCCTGTTGCACCGTCATAATATTTATTGTCATTAAGAAGAAAAGGTTAAATAAGTGTAAATATATGGCATCCTGTTTATCAGACAGAAAACCTGGGATGAGTTTTTAAAATAAAAGCATCGTAATGCTGTTTAGACAAACTGTAAAAGTCTTAACAGTTTGTGTCCAGGATGTGTGGGGTCTGCAGAGACTTGATACGACCTTTTCCTGAGTCGTACACCAGATGGAGGGAACATAAGCCCCGGTGATCTGATGAAAGGAAAACGTTTTTTAAACTGAAATCATCTTTATCAGGTCATAATGTGCAGATCTGACAGATGCTAAATTTATTGCTTCATAGCCGCAGTGAGACTTTTGGCCACATGTTGTTATTTCAGCACCACAGATTTTGAAATGTGCTGATGTTAGCCAAAGTCAGAAACAAACCGTCTCTACCAGCGTTTGTTTTTTTCTGTTTTATTTATCCTGGAAAAGACCTTGAGAGGTTCCATTAGCCTCAGGAAGTTATTGCTGCTTCACCCTTTACATACAAATCCTAAAAGCCTATATTTACTTTTAAAGTCAACATTTCTGCCAAGGGAGAAATTTTACAGTCACTTTCACATTTACAGGCAGAGGGTTTAGGTTGCTCTTCCTTGATGAACTTGAACTTTTCTCCGAGCATCAAGTGAATTGATCGATAAGCTATCGATCATTCATCCACTTCATTCTGTCTTATTACATCTATTTTTTATTCCAGATCCATTTTTTTAAGAAAACTCTCATCTTAACTGAACTTTTAAGAAATCCAACCACTACTTACAATGATTTAATGTAAAAGAAGGAATAAAAATGTTTTCAGCAGATTAGGTTGTTTTAATAATTTAGTCCAGGGGTGTCCAAAGTGCGGCCCGGAGGCCGTTTCCGGGCCGTTCCTCGTCACTCTTCATGCAGCTCCAGCCGATTTCTCCAAGGCGCTCTCCCAGGAAGCCCTGAAGGTAAATCTTTCCTGTGCCAGCTCAGACTCCATCAGGAGCTTCTGTGTCTCTGCACCAACAGCCTATAAAGCAGTGCTGTCCAAAAGTTGGGTCCAATTCCCACAGTGGAAAGTACTTGGGGGCGGCCATATTGTTTTTCCAACTTAAATGCAAAATAATTTTGTTGTGATTTTTGTTTTTTGTTTTTTTTTATGAAACAAACTATGTTTCAGTCTTAACAGAAGTTGGACAGTTTCCTAACTTTTTGGGTAAATGTTGTTTTCAATATATTTGGTCCAGACAATCTTTTAGTCTAAAGAAGGCATGTCTGTTAAAGAATTAAATTTGTCATTGAAATTCTCATGCTAAGAAAAAGCAAAATGGTAGTTTTTTTGGAACTGTAGTCGTGGGGCCACACAGTGTTCTTCAAGGAGCCGCAAATGGCCCTCGGGCCACATTTTTGGACATCCCTGCCATAAAGCAACACCTCATCACCTAATCAACCAAATCTTTGACTTCTTTTGAGCTTTACATCATGTTAGAATGTTGTTCTCTCATCAGAATGTGTTGCCTTGATTCTTTCATGTTTGAGAAATCATTTGATCTCCATGGCAACCATTCAAACGCCTGGGTGGTCTTAGCTCCGCCTTTGAGGACGAAGCTCCTCCTAAAAGTTGTATTTTCAAAGTTTCTGAGCTTCCAGCTGACAGAGCAGCGCTACCCCACTCAGCTCCTTCAGACTAGCCAGCAGCAGTTAGCAAACACCTGGTGAAACAGCTGAGCATCTGCTGAGCTCATCATAGGAGCTACTTCTCAAAGCATCACTGGTTAAAACGTTGTTAAAGGGTTAACAGAGGAGCCCTGTAGTTTTGTAGCATTTCAAGTCTAGGAAGACATTCATATTAGAAGCCAGACAGAAAATACTTGGTGAGATTTTGTGTTTTTGCAGTGCAGATCCCTCTGCTGTGTGAGTACTGTAAAACTTTTTACAGTATTTTAATCAAAGTTTTCTAAGTGTAACTTCCTAAATGTGTAGTTGTTTGTTGAACAACGTGAAAACTTGGACTTTCCATGAAAGAAGATGAAATAATAATAACATGGAACCAATAAAGCTTTCCAGCTCAGTGTGACTTAAAACTCAACTTTATAACCGACTGAACATTTCCCATGATGCTTAGCGGTATATATTTTTATAGTGTGGTCGAGCTTCATAAAAACGCCTCAAAATGAAATTCTCTTCTCTCTGAGATATTTGCGCTGACCCCGGTCGGCCTTTGATTAGTGTGTTCTCCAGCTCGGGTCCTGTTGCCCTTTCCTTTTATAATCCACATTTACTCGGCACTCACAGAAATATTAATATTTCATAAAGACCAGTCAGAGGAATCTGAAGATGAATTCTGCACATGCAGAAGTCAAAATGCTCTGGTCAGCCGTAAATTGGGCCAGTGATGTTTGAGATGTTCTTTTGGAGCTGAGGGTCCAGCCAGAGGCTTTTCACATTTTGTCTGACAGAATGAATTGAGTATAATGGCTGCTGGACGCACAATGTTTGTTTATTTAATATTTAATTTTCCATAAAGGTGATAAGATGCGTAACAACAAACACAGGTTGTTTGTTCACACGGGTTAAAATATATCTCAACTTTCACCTTTATTCTGAACTATTTTATGATATGATGTTTACAATCCCTATAATGTTTAGTATGTTTGATACGGTATAAAATATTTCATTTTTTTACTTTTTGAAGTGTGTCTGCTTTTCTCACATTCCCAGAAACCTATCAGGTGTTGTTCATGTACAATTTAATGTATTTTGGGGAATTTTATGAGTTGGACAAACAACGTAGTGAATAATTTGAAAAAAAAAGACAAGATTACATCACAGTAAAATCTGAATAGTGTAGCTCTGAAAAAATATGGATGAAACAACCAAAAATAAAGTGTTTTTTGTTTCCCTAGTAGAATGGACATCTTCCGTTTTAGACCAATGGATTCATCACCAAATTTTACAAAGTCAATTTCCAAATTTTGCTTTTTGCTGCAGCTACCAAGCTACATGTGTTAGCTTAGTGCTACCAACCATCATAAAACAAACGTTTAATGTCGTACGATCCACTGGAAGAACGTAACGGCTTTGTTTCCCCGACAGAAGAATCCCCAAATTGTTTGACTGAAATCAAAGCAAGTGAAACTTTCCAAATCAAAGCAAAGTTCATGTAGAGCCACTCAAACAACAGATGGAAAAACTGATTACTGCCAACACCGTTGATCCTGATTTCACACCAAAGAGGGAAGAAGGAGGAGAAGATCTGCTTGATTTCTGGCTGAAGCACATCACATGTTGGTAAAATAACGAATCTCATTTTCAGAAATTCAAACACTTCCAAGGTTCAGATCTGCAGGACAGAGTTATCTCCCTACATGGGGAAGAATAAAAATGCCACTTTTTGAAATATCAGCTAGCATGTTCAGAAGCAACTAAATCAACCTCATTCGGCCTCATTTACACAAACCAGCCTGAAAACTGACCTGATCAGTCGGGGTGAGGAAATTACAGGTCCTGGCAAGGACAATCCGACATGAAGCGTTGGTTAACTCATCGTGCTAGATTAATTAAAATCACAGCTTGCTCTCCGGTTTAATCAAGCGATCACATTGCAGTAGATAAGAACTGGTGTGGTGCCAAAACGTTCCAGGTGGAACGCCTGTTCTGCAGGTTTCTCCCGTCTCTGAGCTGCCTGCACCATAAGGGGCGCCTAAATAATGTTCTGCAGGTGTTTTTAATGCTCAGCCTGATTGGAGCAATTAGACTGACTGTAATTATTCAGTATAAAGCCCCGACTGTGAGACGGATGTTCCTATTGCTCCAGTTCTGGTATTTACATAAAGAATTTTGAGAGCAGAAAAACAGAAGATTTTCCCCTGAAGATGTTCTGGTTCTGCTCGGTCTGACTGGATGTGATCAAGCCAACAGTGTAGCAGAAGGATCATTGTTCATGGTTCAACGTTTTTGGGGATTTTGTTAGAGAACATCAGCGAACAAACAAGATCATGAAGTCTAAGAAACATGTTAGTTGGATTGAGAGACTTCTGGTTTAGGCTGGCAGGTAAGAAATGCCTCCAGCTGAAACCATGTGATGTTATGTTTCATAATATTTCTTGTAATTGCTCACAGCTTGTGAATTAGGTCATAAATCAGCGTAAACGTAATGGAGAGTTGATGACACAACCCTTAAACGAAGCAGCATTACAGTTTGATTCTGTTCGGTAGACTAACTTGTTTTCAGTGTTTTGCTCACTTGTTTTCTTTTCTGTAGCATTTTGTTAGCAAAGCTAATTATTTCTATGTGCTCACGCTAATTTACAAGCTAATTATTTGCTTTAAGAACCATTTTTGGTAGTGTTAGCTGAGATCTAGTTTTCAAAAACAACCCAGATGCTTTTTAGCAGCAAGTTTTCTGGTGTGTGTAAAACAAGTTGTTTCAAAAACCTCCCACTGCGCTGTTACCTAGCAACGCCAGGCTCAGCGCAGCTCATTACCTAGCAACCTCGGCAGAGGTTCAGTGCATTTGATTTTACCGCTGTAAGTGCAGCACAATGGCTGCTGGAAGAGGAAAGTGGTTTGTTGTTGAATTATCATCCAGAAACCACTTGCTGCATTCTTGTTGGTTGTGCAGCAGGCTCCACTTCTGCTTTTCAAAGATGTTTGGTTGTATAATTGTGCATCTGTTTGCAGCCATTTTCATGTGCAAGTTCAAACGTTGAGTTGGGGGGTCGTGGCCAACTGCAGCTTATTTGAATTTAAAATGAAACAGATGCCATAAAACAGCTAAAATGTCATTAACTAAGAATGAATTTGTGCTAAAATGTAATCGACATGTTTTGTTTAGGCCACACAGACCTAACCTAATCTGTTAAGGAAGCATAATAGATCACCCTTAAAACCAGCATGCAAATAATGCCATTTAAATCTGTTTAGTGTTTGTTCTGAGTAATAAGATTTAAACAGCCATATTATGTTTGATAAATGAAGATTTTAATCTGTTAAAATCTGGTAAATCTCTAGAAACAGATAATCCTCGGTGAGAGCGACCAAGCTTTGTAAACATGCTAGTGAGACACGAACACGGCAGGACGGTCAGAGGAAGACTCAGTCTGCTGCTGAACGGTGGAGCCGGAAAACCTGCCAAGTTGTTTCAGGAAGCCTCGGCTCTCAAAAGATTAAGAGGATTAAAAACAGAACCCGGTTTGGTCCAAACAGCGGAGCTTCAAATGGGCGGCCCTCGCTCCAACAGTGTTTGGACAACGTCCCCGGGGACAAACTTGCCGCTGTCTCTTCCTCCCATTTCAAATAAGCTACAGAGGCAGAGCAAGCTTTTTAGGATCCTCGCTGTTTGTTTGTTGCTGATCAGAGTCAAAATGCAAAACGTTTGCCAGTCGGCACTGGCAGGATCAGAAAACGGGCTCTGAGGTTTGCTGTTCAAGGTTTCCAGGCCTGCGCTGATTCAGCCGATCATTCAGAGCGTTTAGTGACTCAGCCGCTCTCTAAGTGGCTGTTTATGATCCCCAGGTGACTAATGATGCTGCAGAAACGATCCCTCTGTTAGTCGCTGAATTCAGCTGATGAGTTTCTGAGTTTCCGCAGCATTTCGCTCCTCACAGATGTGTCTCTTCTCCTTGTGACAAAGGCTTCATGGACTCCATCACCATAGTGACATGGGAGACTTTTCACTTGTGTTGTTGCTATAACAACCTTCGAGAGTGTTTATTTATGTGGCAAACGATATGAAAGTGACTCCAGAAAATTGATTACATGAAGAAGTTGACTGTAGACCCATTTGCTGGCTCCGCACAGCAATCAGACGGGATCCATGCGGATGTAAACTCGCTGCTTTATCCCTTCGTTTCTCTCGTCTTTCTTCAACGTAGCGTTTCCTTTCTGCTGCTATTCGCTGTGGCTAATTGAAGTGTTTGCATTGAGAGACCTGGGGAAGAGCTTCTTTAATGAAGTGTGATCTCATTAAAAGATACAGCAGCCGCTGTGAGCACAGAGAGAAGAAGAAAACATGCGGGACAAAGGACGGGAGGCCACCGAGAGCAGCGGCGGATTGTTCTCCTCATAATGAAACACCGATGTTAACAATGTGCAAATTAAGAAATTAAAATGTGAGGAATGAGCGCGCTCGTTTTAATCTGCATTAGGGTTATTGTCTTACATGCTCAGGACGGGTGATGTCTGCATCTGATGATGCATTCCACTTCCAGCTAATGACAGGAAACGCATCCTCTGAGTTTCTAAATCTTTAATCTGTAACTAAGGTTACAGTCTCTTATGTCTAATAAACAGAGAGAAACATCAGCAGCGGTGGATGAATTAAAGCAGCTCCAACCTGCTTTGTTTTGAATAAATAAATCTTGTTTACTGGCTGCTGAAGTGTTGACTGGTAACTAATTGAAAATATTTTATCTTAATTGACTTATTCCAGTAGAGGTAAATAATTTGCACTCAAGACCAAATTGTCTTTTGGCCAATTAACAGGTGAAACTTAGCAACATTATGTGGCTAATTTAGCAAGCTAAATATGTACCCTCAAACTAAATATTTAGCTAATATCTAGCAAATTGGACTACCAAAAGCGTTAGCGTTGAACTTAATATTTAATTTGAAGCTAAATATTTTACTTGCTAATTAAATATTTGGTTGGAGCTAAACAGTTGAATTACAAACTAGATATTTAGTTTATTTATTTTGATATCTAAATATTTAATTGTCAAACTAAATATTTAGTCTGCAAGCTATATATTTAGCTAGTAAGATGAATGAGCTAAATATTTAGTTAAAAGTTAGATATTTAACTTACTAACTAAATATTTGGTTGGAGCTAAACTGTTAAAATACACATTAATTTATTTTGCTATCTAAATGTTTAGTTTCAGAACTAAATACTTAGTTTGTAGACTACATATTACATTTACAAACTATAGTAAGAGAAATAAGCTAAATATTTAGTTTGCAAACCAAATATTTAGTTTGGAGGCTAAATATTTACCTTACTAATTAAATATTTAGTTTGAAACTGACATAAATAATGATAAATGAATAAATAACATTCAACTTTGGAAAATGAACCTCCATGTTTGTTGTTAAATTTTGACTGTGCAACTTTACAAATTGCCCAGTACACAAAGTCAAGAAAATGTACAGTTACTAAAAATAGGTCACAAAATATCAGCGCTAAATGACCTTTGACCTTTGACAAACGAGGGTCATGTAGAGCCTTTGAATCTGTGGTGTCTAGCTGGTGGAATGAACTTCAAACATGGCCGACATTTTTAAAATGAAAAGCGGCAGGCATTCCAGGACCCCAGTCATGCATTATTTTTGTACTGTTAATGCATTTGTTGCATTTGTTGCATTTAATTTGTACGTGTATTTTCTCATAACTCCGCCTCCTGGTGTTGAGATGTAAAAGCAGTTTGAAGCTTTAGTGAAGTGAAGCAAGAGAAACTGAATCAACAAAATAACAAAAAAGGTTAAAGAAATGATAAGAGAGTAAATGATTGTTTGATATATGTGCGATATTTAATTCCTAACACCAGACAGAAATAAGGGTTTCCATGTGGCGGCCATGTGTTTGAAAACCTTCCTTCATGACCGTGACAAATCCTGTCACCACCAGCACGACTTCCTGTCCCTGCACTCACACATTCCGGCCTTCACGTGTCAGCGAGCCGACACTCGATCCTAATTGGCCACTTCTGCAGAGCCGGTGTCGGTTCGCCTGACTGGGAGCGCCTAAATGCCACCTGTGAAAGCCGAGACTCATTTCTCCCTGGGTGGGGGATCAAAAACGGGCAAACAGCAACAACAAGCGCTCCGGTTCTGGCCCAGGCATGGCGGACGCATCAGAAACCAACTCCGTTTTCCGTCCTGAGAAACTCGCTCCACTTCATCAAGCACTCCCCATTCCAGCCTGTCAGCAGGCGGAGCGAGCAGGGAGCAGTTTGTGGTCCCACCCAAAGGCTCGAACGTACAGCGTAAATACTCAGGCTTTACGGTGCCCCTGATAATAATGTGGTTATGACTATCAGGGGAAATCCTGGTGAGTCCTGCTTTGGCTGAAGGTGTTAAAAGGCTGTAAGTGTCGAGACGAAAAGCTTGTCTGCACTTTGTTTCAACCACTTTCAAGAGCATGCTTGGAAATATATGAGGATCAGCTATTTTTATGCATGAATGTTTTAAATCCAGATACAAACAGTGACCTAAAAGTACCTGGTCTTAAACTTATTCTATAAAAGTCGACTTGAGATTTTTGTTTCCCCATGTGGCTGAGAAAGCAACACTATTTCAAGTGTAGAGTCCTCATATCCAATTTCTCTCTTTTTCACACTTGATTCGAACTCAAAATCCTCCTCATGTTTCCCTGTTGAGTGGGTAAATTTAGGATACTGCCCACATCCACAGCTCTAATTCCCACCGGTGCAGCAAGTGTTGCGTCAGGATCTCCACTTCACCCTAAACCTTTTTAAACCGCCATCAAAGAAGTGAGTTTTCACTTGAGAAGTCTCGCAGCTCTCCCAGAGGGCTTTGAATGTGCGAACGACATGGAGGTGTTGAGTTTTGTTGACAGTTTGAGTCAGAGACACGGCAAAGCCGAGCTAAACATAGTGTTTCTGTTGACATCCAGTGATGATTATAGCACAACTCTGCTGAGCTGATAGACAGCAAAAGTTCACCTTAATTCAGACTGTTTTATATACATCTGTCTATTCCTGACAAAAGTCTCTCTTGTGGATTTTATTAGGGTCCAAATGCTTTTCTTTGTAACCTTAAAACTCCTCAGGTCACCTCTGAGGGAAAAGACATTTTGCTTTGCCATAGTTTTTACACCTGACAGTCCAATCGACTCAGTTGGGGACCAAAGTTGCAACATTTGTTACATTTTCAGCTGCTGCAGTTTGCTTTCACACCTCACCATGTCAAACAAACCAAACACTTTGAAAAACCTGTTCCCCTCCTCGCCTGTGGGGGCGCTGCACCAAGAACCACTGAAGGAAATGACAAAAATAAACAAACTCTGAAGACACTGAGCGCAAAATGTAAACAAAATGTAGGATTTTTCTTTCATCTTTGGGAAAAACACCATGAGACTGTTTCTACTGGCAGATTATTTCACTTATAACTAACTAGATATTTTTTGCATGTTTTTAGTGCATCAATAACGAGAGAATATATTAGAGATTTATTTATTAGTGTCTTCAAAATCAGAATGATTGATGATGTCATGACTTTGGAAGCTTCTGATAGGCTAACTGATGGATTGGAGTTAATACACCTGTGGATATATTTTAAGGTACATCCAGGTTTTTTATTCCTCATCTCAGTGTGTTTCTTCTCTAAAGTGTTCACCTTTTACTCTCTAACCTAAAAATCATTCAACATCTCATTTTGCCAGCATCCTGCAGGATTTTTAAGCTCCTATTAATGCAGCATAAATTGTCAACTTTGTGATAGTTGAGGCCAGAATGCAGCTGCTTCCTCTCAAAGCTTCACAGTTGATTAAAAGTGGAAGAGCTAATTTCAAAGATGGCCTGATCTCCTTCTGACGATCATTCAAACCGATCATAATCATGAAGATATTAGCCTGTTGAGCTCTTCAATTAATACTCGCACAAAGTGTAGATAAAATTTACATGATGCAAGTTTCATGAAATCTCAAGAACTTGCAACAATCAAAGATCTAAACAGCCCTGATGATGTTAGGAGTGATGGTAAAAGCCATCATGCTGGTTTGAGCTGAAAGTAGCCGCAGCGTCCTCTAGATGTACTTGCAGAGACAAGGACAAATTAAACATTTACCTTAATGGAGGAGGAATAAAAGCAGAATGATCTGTGGCTGCAGTGAAAGAGGCATCCAACTTGATCTGACACAGTCCTTAAAAGAAAGCAGCTATAAAAAGATGATTATGAGGTGATGAGCGAGAAGCGGCTGGGAATAAAAGTTGAAAAAAAAGTGCTGCTTGGTCATTAGCTCTCTTCCTGAGAGCTTGTCACGCAGCATAAAACCATCTGAGGGAAGCAGTAGTTACAGGACATGGCGACAGTATCCATTCAGGAAATCTCCCACAGATAAATAATGAAACAAGATGAATTATTAAATAATGTGTCCTCTCTTTGGGGCTGTTTCAGGTCGGCGCCTTGGCATGATGAAACTGGCTGAATGAGGAAAGACGCTGCTGAGAGGTCAGATCGCTGTGTCATCTGATTCTCGCCTCATTCAGGTTTTATTTTCATATTCCTGAGCCTCCATCATCTGCTGCAAACTGGTCTCATCTTCACAAATGTCCTTCTTAGTGGGATCCTTGAAGGTTAGTGAATCATGTCTTCATTATGCACCAAATGGCACCAAACACTAAATTACAGCACAATAATGTCTTGAAAGAACATTTTTATCAATTTAAATGTTGGTTTTTATTCCCCAAAGTCACTTTAAGCTAGTGAGGGTCTGTCTTAAATATAATGGTCATCAACAAATAACCGTAAACTTTCTGCGCTGCAGTAATATTAAAGAATCAGGGTGACCTTTTCTCCTTCGCCAGATTGCCTTTCTTTCCTTGTAAAACTTTCCTGGATCCTCCTTCAGGTCTTTTTTACTTCCTCGACTCCCCTTTGAAAATTCATGTGACTTACATACATTATTTTCCTGTTCAAGACGCATTTTCTGACTAATGCATTAAAAGTTAATCCAAACCAACATGACAAAAATGTCTTGTTATAAGTGAAATAATCTGCCAATGTGGACTGGAGCTGTAATTTTCCTACCTCCCAGTTTACGTCAGCTGATTGTGAGGCATAATGAAAAAGTGCAGATCTGAGAACGAATGGGATTTGATTCCTGCGTCGACCACTTCAAACCAGATCAGCTCACATCTCCAGTCTGCATGTAAACCAAATTCATTAATCAAACCACACCTCTTCTTCTGCTTGTTAACTTGTCGTTGAGTGTAACCCAACCTTTGGGTTAATCTGCAGGGATAAAACTGAAGCTCTTTGCTTCTTTATGCTTCTCCTTACAGCTGCTGCTGAAGTGCTGCTTTGCTAAAAATCTGAGATAAATAACCGTCCATTTTAATCAAAGAGGAAAACATTAACCAAACTTCTTTCACTGGCCAGACCCACTTCACCTCCAAAGTGAATTTCCATCTCGGCTCTTTTGAGTGACAGTGACTCTGATGGAGAAGGAGCGGGAGGCCACAGAAGTGGAACGGGGAAATGGGTCACCTTCTCCGCTGCTCCTCCACCTCATGAGTAATTTAGGAGAGCTGCTGTACACACTGCGGACTGACAGGCAAACAGAAGTCATATTCTTCCTCGGAGCAGCACATAGATACCCAAACACACAAATATTGAAACACTGTGACCATACAGAGCATCAATTATTTCGTTTCCCTCAACCGTGGAACAAAAATTATTATTCGGGCTGAGTTACACTTTGACCACATTTGTTTTTGGAGCGAGCCGTCTCTGCCATGCTAATTCACCTGGAGAGCGTTCAACTTTCCAAAGTGGACCTTAGAAACTGTTATAAAATTAATGGACTAAATTAGCCCTGGGTTCCTCCCAAGCACATTTGTTCTGCTGCCGTCAAACATATAACAGGGTGTCTGGGACAGCTTGCATTTTGAAATAGGTGCCAAACACGTTTTAAAGCAAATATCAAAGCCTTCTCTATGGCAACACGGTTAGCCGTCAGCAGCCTAATTAAAATGCTGCGTTTGCTTTGGAGGGAAAGATGCATACATCAAGAAAAAAAAAAGAAATCACTAAGCGCAGTAAGAAATACTGAGGTGCCTGGCAGCTTTGTAATGGTCTCACACTTGTTTGGCTACAAAGTCAATCCCCAATCAGCCAAAGCAAACTCCCCAAGGCCAGCCTCTTTCTTCTTACACCATCTCGGCTCTTGCTTCAGTTGCTGCAGCTGCATAATGACATCAGATTACTCAGAAATGTCTCACAACATGCCGCTGCAGCTGTTGTGTTTCTTCTGTAAAATATGCAGAAGAAACACTGGGACTGTTAGATTCGCTCAAGTATTCACAGCTTTGATGTTATCTCTGTGTACGCATTCAGTTTACACTTTCTATGTTCTGGTTTTGAAGACAGATTTTTGCTTTAAAATCCATTTAGCAAGAAATTTCATGGAAAACTAGTTGTTGACCCTCACACAAGAATATACATCTCCAAGAAGACATCCTGTTTGGATTTTTTAGCTGACAAAGTAGTGTTGTATTAGCTAAACCTTTAATTTAACACGCTGAAACTTTTAAAGGCATTGATAATTTTTTTTCTGCCAGGAACCTTTGTATTCGCATGTTTCCGGTACGCCTGTAAATCTGACGCGCCACCAACATCCACAAACAGCAAAGGATCATAAAGTCGCTTCTCTCTGCCCAGTGGGGGTCAAATCTTTCTTCAAAAAACATTATGTTTAGATGACAGTCTAAACTGAAGTGGTTTTAAGAAAGTAACGGTAGCCATTGTTCTAAACTGGAAGTTCTGGTCCAGTTTACTGACAGGCCAAGAAGTTTCTGAAACTATGAGGTCAGTCTTTGGTATTTACCCTTAAAATAGACCATCACCTTCCTCTTGACATCTCAAATTTAAACTAGTACTTTATTCCTTTTAGTGATCTTTTAACTCACCAGCTTGATTCTTTCAGTAAATATTATCCCTGAAATATAAACATCTTCCTTTTTTTGCTGTTTTGGTTTTTGCTTTACTTCCAATAAAATGAATTTGATCTGATTTTTGGTAACCAGCCCAGAAATCATTAAAGTTTGAACAGATGCTGATCACTGCTACAACAGAAATCCAATGAATTGTTGAAAAAAAGAGAACTTAATGGAAAACATTGACTTGCTAACAACAAAGGAAAGAACACCCATCAGTTATTCATAATTATATATTTATGTTGCATATTTATTATTATTCACTGAATTTATCATAATTATACATAATTACTAAAAGATAAAGTGAAACATATTTAAGTACCAGCATGATTTGATTTGAAAAGAGGAAGAGTTTTATTTTGAAAAGTTATTAACAGGATCTAGTTTTGTCTTTTGTCGCCATCTTGTTTTTTGTTGCTAGGATACCAACAAACATCTGTTTGTTCAATAAAAACAAACAATAAAAACTGAACATAAAAAATGTACAACGGTGTATTGGGACAGTAGTAGAAAGAAAAGAAAAGTTGAAAAATTGATAGAACAAAACTCAAATGTTGAAGTTAATTTCAGAAATATTTTAGGAAAAACATGGGAAATTTTTAACTCCAAAAGTAAAAAAAAAGTCAGTTTGAAAAGTCTAAAATTTGCACAAAAAAGTATTATTTTGTGATTAAACTAAAAAAAAAAATTTCTTCAGAAAAAATAATTTTCAACCTTTGAAAGTCAAAGATTTTGTACTTTTGAAACTCTGACATTTCCAAGATTTTTCTAGAAAATTTCTGCAATTAATCCCAAAAGTTCTTCTCACAAATTTTCGGCTTTTCCAGGTCAGAACTTTCCAAAACAAAAACTTCAACTTTTGGAGGTCAGAAATTTCCACATTTTTCTAGAAAACTTCTGAATTAATCTCAACATTCCTGAGTTTTTCGGTGGAGATTTGCTCCTCCTTTCTGGCGGCCCTTATTCCACCACTGTGCATGTGAGCCAGAAGATTTCACTAAGTGTTAAAACCCCGAAAAGCAGAGATAAGGAAGACAGCCGGTGTTAGCTTCTGTGCAAAACAGTTTCCACTGTGCACAGTAATGCATATTAAATTATATGTAATGTTTGAACGACTAGTTTTAGAAAATGCCTTAAGTTTTATCAGATTTTAGCTCGGGTACTCGTGGTCCCTGATCCCGTAAACAACAGGAATGAAATGTTTTGGCCCTGGCCGCTTCACGCTGTGAAGGTAACGTTATCAATGTCATGTTCAGGTTTTCAAACTGGGGCTTTAAGGTGCAGCGAAACTCAAATACTCCACAATTATTTCATCACTCTTACAGCTCACTCAGCGGTGAGGCTCTCCGCTCTGCTGTTCTTCCTTTTCCTGACAGCAACGGACATTTTGTCTCGACTCGACTTTCTGCAGGTCCAACAAAGGTTAACCTGGTTAAAACAGACACTGAAACATCTAACGATTGCATTGCCTCATGTTTAGTTATTATACAGCATATCTATGTAAATCAGTCACATGGAGACGTCCACCTGATTAAAATGCCAATAAATGAACTGATCAGCTGAGAAAATATGAACTGTAAAAAAATATTTTCTGACAGAGCTTAACTCAGTTTCTTTATTGTATCAACTTTAACTGTCAAGTTCAAAACATTTAAGAAAAACAATTTATATAACTTCAACTTGCCTCACCTGTCTTTAGCATTTAATAAAACTTAATGAAGAACATTTTTTAAAAAGTTCCTCAACTTATTTATAAATTATGTTTTTATATTGTTACATCAAGTTGACTTGACACAAAATTTTAACAAGTAGAAATTAAATTCTAACTAAGTCAACTTTGTAATGTTTTTTTATTTTGAATTTGTTTTTACAACTTTATACATTTTATTATTTTGTTATAAATTATGTTAGTGAGTCTAACTGATAAACACAAAGGACATTTTTCAATTTCTGTGCAAAATGATAATTTTACAAATTTTCACCAAAAAACACAAATTCAGTTCTAATTTTTGAAAATTCTTGCCTGCAAGTATACATTTATATATTTTTTTAATGAAAAAAATATTTTAGATTTATTTTTAAGTGAAAAAATTAAAAATATTTTTAAATTATTTCAGAAAAATAATCTTAAGCTTTATTTTCTGAAAAAGTTTTTCAGAAAATAACTTTTTCTAAATATTTTCTGAACTAAAATAATTAGAAAAAAAAATAAACTCATAACTGCTGAAAAAATAAACTCTTAAAACTGCAAAAAAAAACCCTGCTAACTAAAATGTTGAGAGTCGCTTTCAAGTATCTTATAAACGTCAGTGTTTCCTTCTGATCAAATGTTTTAGTTGTTGAGTGTCTCATTTGCTTAAATAAGAGTATTTTAATGAATAATACATGTCAAACAAACATTTAATTCACTTAATTAGATGGGATTCAGCCCTGATTTATTATTTCCTTTATGAGAAAGCAAGTCTAAATGCCTAACGTCACAACTTTGCAGCAGGACGATCCTTCTGATGAAATGATTTCCGAGACGCAGAATAAAAGTTGTCCTTTTCATGTCAGTAATAAATGTTGCTGACTATTGGATAGTCATTAAATCTCGATGATATCGGCTCTGAAGTCCCTCTCAGGACCTTCAGCTCCAGCCAAACTCTCACTTTCTTCTGGGTGTCATTATCGGCCATCTTTCCTTCCCTCCTTGATGGCCCCATTTTATCTTAATGGTGCTTGGTGCAATGATACGGAGACGGTGATAGGATTATTAGCCACAATTAAGGACAGGGTGGCTAATGGCTTCCAACGAGGCATTAACTGGAGGAGCGGAGAGAGGAAGGGTGGGGAACATTGGCTCACTTTATTAATTGGATACTTTATATTTTAATGTTGATGTCTGCAGATTTTTCTGTTTAGTTTTTCTTTATCTTGTTTCTTTATTGGTTTCTTGGTTTATGTTCTGCTGACCTTTTGCTTTCGTTCCATTTAAAACACCAAATTGTTTGTTTCACTCAGTTTTAATTTGATTTATTGCGTCAGGCTTTCTATTGAACAATATTAGTTTGTCTCTGACGTAATCTCAGGTTTAGTTTGAGATTTTAAGATTTTTCACTTCTTACCCCGGTTTTGTCACCATAGTAACCTGATCTAGAGAAGATTACATATCCAGATTGGAGATTAAAGTTGACTCATTATGTTTCCCTGAACAGGTTAGCATAGGTTTATGGCCTATATAAAACATGTTCACAAAATTTTTTGCACAAAATCATTCTTAGATCATAAGACTTTAGCTGTTTTAGGGCCTCTTGACACATTAAATTCAAATAAACTGCTGAAGGCCACCCCTCCGACTCAGTGTTTTCAAAATGGCTGCAAACAAATACGCAATTATACAACTGTACAACTTCGAAAAGAAGAAGTAGAGCCTCCTGCACAGCCAAAAAGAATGCAACAAGTGGTTTCTGGATGGTAAGCCAACAGCCAAACAGTTGTCTTTTCCAGCAGCCATTGTACAGCGCATACAGCAGTGAAACCAGCTGACCAAACATGCTGGAGCTCAGCTAGGGTTGCTAGGCAACGGCTCAGTGTGACTCAACAACCTGGGAGGGTTTTCAAAAGGTTCATTTTCCAGACAGTAAAAGAGTTTGGTCTGTTTTTAAAAGCAGTAGAAACTCCCAAAAAGAATAAAACGTGTAAAATGTAAATTAACACACCTAAACTCACCTGACATTTTTTTTTGTATCTCTTCCACCTTTATGTTAAAAATCTAAAGACGTATGTTCAGAGGCTGATGTGTTTTTTGGTTTCAGTTGTTCTGGAACATGTCAAATGTGTGGAAAACGCATCGAAAACCTTTAACATTCTGTATTTTCTTCCTGGTAATTTCAGAAGGGATTATTTAGACTTCTAAGAGCTACTTAAGTAGCCATAAACAATGCTCATGAACCCCCAGCATTAAGAGGATTAGGTTTCCTTTTTTATTTGCTAATCAGGCAACTCACAACATTTATTATTTGACAAGTGACACAAGAAGACGAAGATGCTTTCAGTGAAAACTGAAGTTTCTTGATTCATATCCAGAGGAAATATTTGGAAAGCCACCTTCTCTGCGTTCTCACATTAGAATTAAGGTTCTAGTGTTAAAAACAGACTCTCAGAAGTTTTTAAAGCATTGTTGTGAGACGCACAATGTGCTCTTTGTGCTGCAGGTGCCTTTGATGCCGAGACGGCTGGTGAAACGTTGAAGCCATTGACGGAGGTGACTGACACCTGAGTGTGACGTCTCTGAGGACGAAGCTGAACTGAGACGGCTTCTCAAAGCATCGACTGACAGAATGAAGGGGAGATAAAAACACAGACAGTCTGCATACCTGGGCAGCAGGCATTTGCATTTGACATTTCGGGCCTTTCAAAGATGCTTTTCAGAGCTGAAAACTGTTGCATCAAGACGAGAAAGCTGAGAAGCTGAGTCCTGAGTTTACGTCCAAAAGTACAAAAATAATGTTGGTAATCATTTTTAAGAGTTACTGCAGATTCCTTTGTCTTCTGGCTGAGATCTACGGAAGACCAATAGGGCCAAAGAAAAAAAGGAATTCTGACCTTTTTTCCTGCAAAATTCTGACTTTGAGCTCAAATTTCTGACTTTAATCTCCAAAATGTCACTTGTCTTTGCCCAATTCTAACTTTTTCTGTCACAATTCTGTCTTTAATCTTACAAATTTTGTTTAAAAATCTAACTCTTTTTTCTCAAATTCTGACATTTTTTCTCAGATTTCTCACTGTTTGTTTCTGCAGGATCCTGATTTTAAGCTCAGACGACTGAAGTAAGAATTCTGATTTTTAAAAAAAGTCTGAATTCTTTATTTATCTCGGTGGCCCTAATCTGCTTCCGTAGAGATCAAACCAAGAAACAGTTTGGCCAAAATAAATTTTCTGTCAGGAATTTGTTTTTTATTATTTGGAAGAAGAGGGAAATGTAAAACATCTCCTGTAACAGCAGCAGATGAACTGAGCCAAAGATGGCTGCAGCAGCAGACGCTACCTGCAGATGAAGCGTTTTAAATCCAGTCAGCTGCCAACGGGTCCAACCAGCTTGTCACAGTACGTGAGAGCAGTTAATTAAATCCTTTAAACTTCCTAAAAAAATAAAATTAAGTTATCGCTTGCTGACAGGTGGTGGCAACAAGTGAAGCCTTGAATTTCTGACTTTGGCAATGCGAGAGCGGGAGATGATGAATACGCTCTGAATTCTTTTAATCTCCTTGGAAAGCAGCAAAGAGATGAGAAAAGAAGGACAAGATTATCGAAATGCTCCGTTTTGTCATGTTGGACAGACCCTTCTGGAAGCCAGCTCAAGTTTCTGGTTTACTAAGACTTTTATCAAACAAGCCCACCGTTACTTTAACGCAGAGGATGGTTTCTCCATGTAAACCGTTGATTCCCTCTTGTACCTGTTGTTTTTACTTCAGTCTAGTTGTTTGGCTCTTTGTAATTTCTGCTGAAAAGCTTCACTATCAGCCAACTGAAAGCTCCAGAGCCGTCATTTAACCCAACATGGAGGCTCTGATGCTGAGTTTGTTACGTAAAGGAAAATTATTTCTCATTCTCTCTATTGAATTTCAAGATTTGTGCAAATCCTGAGTTTTTTTTTTTCCTGTGTTTGATGCTGGAAGACAATTTTCCAATTTTCTTCCTCAAAGCTGCACCAAACCTGATCAAATTCATGTTAAAGCTTCTTGGAACAGCTGTGATTAGTCCAGTGTTTTTCTGCCTTTCTAAGACAGATTATTGCTTTGTCAGTAAATTACACAGCTTTTAATCCAAACCACAAAGTTTCTATATTGATACAAATGTATCAGGAAAGTGACTGGGCATTTGTTCTTACATTAAATATTGTTATTCCAGTCAATCAAATCATTTATTGGTTCCAGTAACACATCATTAATTTGGAGAGTTTTTCTCATTTAAAGCTCTGAACATCACCTGTCACTCAGCAGGTCAAATGTACAAAAACACGTCACAAATCCTGGAATGTCGTATTTTTTCAAACAAAAATGTCAAATTAAAAGTTTTGAGCACCCTAGTAAACATAAAGTTAAAAAAACAGAATTTAAAAAGTCATTTTTTGCTGAGAATGTAGCAAACTGGCTGACACTGCAGTTTAAATACCAACAATGTGTTAAATTAAAGGAAATGTTGCTAAATATTAATGTAACGTGTGTAAAAGTCTCTCTCTTGTTATTCTGTTGTTTAGGAAACAAAAATAACTTTAAAACTTTCTGACTTTAAGCATGAAAACTTTAGTCTTGTTAACGTCAGAAAGTGATAAATGAACATTATGGGATATTTTACACAGTTTATGTGTAAACTGGTTTAAACTGGGAGGTTTCTGCACCTGCATGGTGAGTTTCAGCCTCACTTTGGATCAGGAAGTACCAACAGCTGCGTTTTGCCAAATCTTGATTAGATTAAATGATGACTAATTTTTTTATTGTTATTTTTTTAAAGCTCCTTCTGGCATTAGTAATAATTAAACTGTGAGATTTTTCATGAGTTTCTCTCAACAGTTGCTGTAATTTTTACTTTGACAAAACCTTTCTTACTAAATCTGGTCAGTTTTTCCCTTTTTATGTCAAATGTAAAGAAGTTTAAGTTTTATCTGATGACAGAATCACCTGAAAGAAGTTCCATAAACTCTGAAGCAGGTTTTCTAATTTGCAGTGATTCATTCACACTGAAACTAATCATGAATGTTTGTAGAATCCAGAGAATATCTGTGATTTTCCGTAAAGCAGATTGCTGCAGAGTTATGACTGCATTGGCTTTAAATAAGAGCCATAATCTACACGTCCTGTTTCGGAAATTAAATGACTTCAGAAGATCAAACATTGTAACACCACATGTATTAATGTAATAAAATCTGGCTTTAGAATGTAATAAAACATAATTAAAACTGCATTGCGTAATAATCGACGCAGATGGAATAAAATCATGGAGCACATTTTGATTTGTTTAATGCAAAAAGTCTGAAAAGGAAAATAAATCACTAAAAGTTTGGCAATTATAGACCAAAGTTTTTATTTAAATGCATATAGTATCAACAACATGATTGTTATTGATTAGGATGAACATAAACGTTACATTATATTGTCATTATAATTACTAAAAAAGCATAATGTAGTTTTAATGATGTTTTATTACATTTAGAATCTTCATTTCATTATTATCAGAATAATAACTGGTTTTACTCAAGTACACTTATTTGAGTAACTTTTTTGAAAAAGTTTACCTTTAGGAGTATTCTTACTTATCTTTACTCTTACTTAAGTAAAATTCCTTATTTTCTACCCACTGAATGAGAAACAAAAAGATTTTAACCAAAAATCCTCCAGATTCAGACCTGCAGTTTTGTTAAAGTTTCATCAGTTTTTTACTGAAATAAACTGATTTGGAAAAATTTTGTTTTGCCTGAGTTTATTTTTTGTTACTTATATAAATTATTGTCAGTTTAGTCTTTAAAATATCTAAATTTCCACTTATCTGTACCTTTTGGTCCATCTAATGATGTAATATTGAAATATTAAATGATTTATAATTGGATCAGTTACTTGGATAGACTTTTTACTTTGCTACTCTTACGTGAGTAAAAACATGTTGAAGTTTTTCTTCTCTTACTTGAGTATTTTGGTTCTCTGGTTGTTATATAATTTGCCGTTACAGGCATGAAGAAGTGGAAGCCGTTTATTTCACAGTGAGATTCAGTTTTTTCACCTGGATGTTGACATCACGCTCTCTGCTTGTGAACAAATGTAAAAAACATGGCCGCTAATGTTTCGACAATGAAGCTGTTGACTCCACCTTTCCTGCGTGGGTGGAGGCGGAGCGGCGGCGGAGACGGGGCGGCGGCGGAGCGGCCACCTCGCCGCTTCCCTCCGGAGCACACAGTGACTTTTGTTCTCAGAGAGAGGTTAGCCGACAGATTGAACGTCTGTTGAGTTCTCCTTTCTCCTCCTGGCTCTTGGTTCTCTTCCAGCCGCGTGTTGGCCAGAGTCTGTGGCAGCAGCCATTAGGATGAGGAATGACTGGGAATTCTGGGCCAACCTTCCGGCTTCGCGCTGAACACATTCTCGACACACGCAGCAGCAGAGGAGATGTTCTGTATAAGCAGATTCTTTATTGGTTTTGTCCTTTACGAACCAGACCATCAACTCCAAACTTTGACAGTTTAGATAAAGTTTGACCCGCGTTGATCCAAACTTCTGTCCGCAGAGCCAGAAGTAGAGATTCACTTCCCACTTCACAGCTGCTTCACCTTTGTGATGAATTATTTCCAGACCACAGTGATTCACCATAAAGCAGACAATGAATCCTCTCTGGCAGCCACGTCTCCGCGCTATAAGCTCAAGCGCTCGTTATGGAAATGAGATGCAACATTGCAAATCAGTCTTCAAATTGCAAATGAGGGGCTTTGAGGAGAATCTTTTCACATCTGTGACTCGGGAGGAAAGTTAACCCAGCTTTAAATGAGGTTAAATCTGCACAAAAACACAGAGATTCAGCGTTCACCGGGTGATACGGGAGTCGCTGATGAGTTGCTGTTATATTCTGACACCGCCATTTTGTTTCAGACCAGTTGGCATCGCATCATGAAACGGATGAAGGATTATTTTATGAGGCAGCGATCCAGCCAAGTTAATAACAGAGAATATCTTATGGCTTGCCAAAGTGGATGATCTGGCAGCGGGGAAGCATCCGTCACGTCTTCTCACTGCGGAGGCCACAATCTGCAGATGCGTCCGGTGCCACTTCCAGCGGACGTGGAGAAATGTTCTCCCTTTCTAAGTCCGTCTGCGCAGAGTCCCAGCTGAAGGCGGAGGCATGGTTGATGCTAGCACATGGTGCTGTGATCACTGGGACGGAGGATCAGGTGGCCCTGGCTGCAGCTTAGGGACACCACATGGCTGTAATGGAGCTAAGGAGAGTCCCGGAGGATGTTCGCTCGGTTGGAGTCGCTTTCCGGCTCATGAAGAGACACAACACGTCCCTGCTGCAGCGTTTCGAGTTCACTACCTCAGGTTCTCCAAAGTGAAAGGAATGGTTTCACTTATGAATTATCAGTCAATCAAACAAGTTTAGTTGGACAGAACATTTCAGCAACAAGAAAGTTTAAAGTGCTTTACGTCACAAAAACACAAAAATCTTAAGACACCAAGCAGTAAACCAGGAACATTACATTTAGTCAAGAGCCATCGCTACACACTACACATGTTGGTCAATTTTCCATTTATTACGTTTCAAAAGCAACTCTGAACAGCCGGGGCTTAGTCTAGATTTAAAGGAACTCAACGTTTCGGCTGTTTGACAGTTTTCTGGAAGTTTGTTTGTTCCAGATTTGTGGTGTACAGACGTCACAGGACCTACTCCCTGTAGCTCAGAGAGGACCGACTTTTAAATCCTGTTGTTAGTTTATAATCACTGAACGGCTTAAAGATCTGCTGATGTTGTACCAACCTTCCAGACCTCTCAGGTCTTCTGGTTCTGGTTCTGATCTGCATCAGAACCAGACCTGGAGAAGCAGCATTCAGCTTCTATGCACCACAGATCTGGGACAAACTTCCAGAAAACTGCACCTGAAGAAAACCATAAGACGTTTTCCTGATCCCAACAAGTGGAACGGAGCGCTTCATTTTACCCTCAGGTCATCTCCATGACGATATACAGCAGCAATAAGCTGCACTTCCATTGATCATATAACTACACAAATTGTAATTACAAATATAGATTTTCTTAACACTCAGGGGTTTGGACTTGCAAATTTAATTTTTCGATAAAAAGTTTTGGCGCTAGGATGAGGTGGTTTTTTCGGCTTCATCAAAATTTATTTTTACTTTTTTCGCATCAGTGAAGTCACATGATCAACAACAGGATCTTACTGCTGTCAGAAACTACGAAGAAGACGACAGGAAGTGGTGGAAGGATGATGGCACTGCTCTTATCTCGCAAACAAACTTATTCTGTGTGATTTCAATTCTCATTTAATTGAAACACTGCAGTTGTAAAACTGAACGGTAATCATCCAAATAAATATCCAAAAAAATGAAAATAATGATTCCTCAGCACTCCTTGGAAACACCAGGCTCCATTTAAACAAAAAACAAACAATGTTCAGGCATAAATAACATTAAAAAACTTAAATGACAGCTCTACATTTTCATCACAAAAGCCTATTCTTATCCAAAATCAGCAGTTTATTATCGACAGCCTTTTCTACAGCATTAACTTAATTAGTTGTTTCTGTTGAGACTTACTAAAACACTTTGTGAACTGCGGCCAAGCTTCCTGAGTGGTAAAATGAAGGGAATATATTAATAAGTGTATTAAAACATCCCAAGTGTCATATTGCTTTGGCTCAGACCCATGTGAGATAATTAAAACAAAGAATCCAATAAGGCTGTTACCGACTGTTTATTAAAAGCTGGAGAAGCAACTGATTTTTATTTGCGATCACAAATTAAACCTCATTAACATCAGAGTGGAAATGAAGAGTAGAGCTCCTTCTGAATATTGAGTTTGCTCTTTAATAATCAGACATGTACTGTATTTAATGT
Organism: Poecilia formosa; assembly: GCF_000485575.1. Classification (NCBI taxonomy): domain Eukaryota; kingdom Metazoa; phylum Chordata; class Actinopteri; order Cyprinodontiformes; family Poeciliidae; genus Poecilia; species Poecilia formosa. The sequence goes on along the minus strand of NW_006799986.1, from coordinate 2,094,256 downwards.
CACTGAGGAATCACCAACATTGAATATGACTGATTTTAATCAAAGCATTCACAACTAAACATACATAGAAGACAGTAGAAGCAGAACATAACATTGAACAAAAACTATTTTAAAAGTTCTGCTCTTTATTAGAAACCCAGAAAGTGAATTTAGCATACAGTCAGGTGTAAACAAATAAAATATTTAACTTTTTTCAGATGAAATGTTCACGAGTTAATGTGTAATGTTATGTTTTATAAATATCTGGAAAACAAACTGATGTAATTCCAGCAAAGCAACAAATGACATCAACTGAAAGTGTTTTATAGCTGAGGAAAAGTTAGGACATTGAAACACAAGATGATTGAGATATCTTCAGACACCAGACTGACACCAACCTGAGGAAATCGTCTGTCTGTACAACTCATTTCAAATAACCCCACAGCATCATAACTGCTATGTTTCCATCCAATTATCATGCAAAAACTGAGCAAAAATTGCTAATTATGCGTGTTTCCATCAATTTTTGGAGCAAAGCAACCAGCCTATGCAGAGCGTCATTTCATCAGATGCTAGCGCTCAGCATGGCTGTAATAAACAGGAAGTAGCAGTTGCTAATTAGCATGAACCACACATCTCATGGGTTTGGACTTTGTGATTTTCATGCCTCTGGTAAGGCACAGACCCATCAGTGGATGAGAAAATTCACTGCATTTGAATTTATTCTGCAAATGTGTTTCCACTTTTGTGCATTTTCAGAAAAGCAAAATAAATAAAAATAAAAACATCGCTAGTTAGCATAAAAACTGAAGTTATTGTTTCAAATTCTGCTTTTTTCCTCAACTTTTTTGCAATGCAATACTTTAAAAAATGCAAATAAAATGTTGATGAAAGCACAGCCACAGAGATTGGTTTCAATTTGTTATTTTTCTGTTTTCTCTGATCTGTGGTGGCATTCATGCTGCAGCAAAGCATTCTTGAACTATGCTTTAGTTTAATGTAGCTCTAATATTCTATTAAAATCAGATTAATTGATTAATCAACCAAATAATTTAAATTAGGAAAGTATTTGTTAGTTGCAGCTCTGTTCTGGAGCATGTTTTACTTCAATCATCTAGCAAGGCTTGGATGATTGAAAACTCAGTAAAAATGCTAATCTTGCTTTAAAATGCGACTCTAATGTCTTAAAATACAGTAAATATAACCTCAGATGATTCTCTAACCTAGCGGTTCTCTGGCACTATGATGTGTTTTTGAGTTATGGAACCTGTTTCTGATCTCCTGGTAATTCAAACCATATTTGCAGCTTTAGGAAGTAACACCACCAACAAGCAAAAACATAGATTTTTTTTAAAACGTCATTCCCTCATCCCTAAAGTTTAGCAAAAATACACAGAAATCTGATTTGAACTCTCTGTCTAAACAGATCCTGACGGAGAAACACACATGGTCAGATAATGACGAGCGGACATGACGTTACCTCCCATCCATCTTCCTCACTCCTCTTCCTAGTTCTTCATGGCTCATCTGTGTCCCGCTCCCCTTGACCCCATCCCGTGACCTTCTCCCCGTGTCTTTCCGCAGTCTGTTCTTCCAAACTCACAATGATCTATGTTTCTGGTGCTGTGTGCTTGTTGTAGCTGCACCGCTAAGAAAAGTGGCTGGGATTAGCTGGTTCTCAGGAACCCGACGTTTAAATGCAGCTGTGGGTTAAAGAAAAAAATAATAATTTCCTGTGAACTTAGTTAAATAATTATGCCCTGTTTTCCTTCATCAAATGTCAAGTCTGGATTTTATTTTTCTGCATCTTTTTTCATAGATTCTGCAGGAATGAAAGTTAAACCTTGATAAGTGGTAATGCTCTTGAATTTTAACTGCTATTAAGTTAAATTGATTGAGAAGTATTTGAAAACAGATCAGATTTGATCCTTTGAGATACTTCAGTCTTTAAACTGCAAGAATACAAAATCTTACCAAGTATTTTTGCTCTAGTTTCTTGTGCAAACTAATACACTTGAAATTAAACAAAAATAAATTACAAGTATATTTTCAGCAAGAAATATGAGTTTGTTTTAAGTCAATCATTCCTTAATATTAATGGAAAAGTTTGAGTTAAAAGTGAAATAATCTGCCAGTGGAACAAGACATTTTTCCACCGGAAGATTATTTCAACTAGACTATTACTATGCTAACTATTTTTCTTTTCTGTCAGTTGTATTAGGATTTTGTGTTTTACTGTGTGAGTTTGTCGGATAAGGAAGAAGTCAGTGATCGAGTCGACAGGAAAAATAATCTCAAGAACTTTAGCAAAGCTCTCAAATTGGTCTTATTTAGTTTTCACACCTGATAGCTGGGAGCAAAAGTTGCAACATTTGTTACATTTCCAGCTGCTGCTGTTTTCTTTCTGACTGCACTGAGTCAAACCAACCAAACCCTTTGAAAACCTGTTCCCCTCCTCGCCTGTGGGGGTGCTGCACCAGGAACCACTGAAAGAAATGAAACAAAAATCTTAAAGAAGACACTTAGTGCAACTTCCTATTTCACGAAATGTAAACAGAAATAGAGTGGAGTCAGATTTTTGCAGTTGTAGGATTTCTGTTTTGTTTTTGCTCAAGGTTCAACTGCTAACGCTAGGCTAACACGTTTGTTTGGTTGTATTTACCCAGAATGCCCTGCGATGTTTTGGAAGTTTATTTTTTATGTAATTCATAAGTCATACTTGTTTTTACCAATTTAATACATTCAGTTTTAAATTTGACCTGATTTTTCTCTGTTACCTTTTAATTATTTCTTCACTCAATCCTAACTTATTGCTCATGTGTGGAGACAGAAAGAGTTACACTTAATGTCCTGAATTTAAAGAGCATCCATCTGTCGTTGCATTCCCGTCCTCAGTGGGTCCCGGTGCCAGAAATTACACGGAGAGCAGCGAGTTTAAAGGAGGAGCTCAGCGGTTCTGGTATAAAGTCCCTCTAGATCTGTGGCATTGAAGCCAGCCACCACAGGGGGGCGCCGGGCTTTAACGCCAAAGACACTGTGGACATGTGGACAATTTTACATTGGAGTAGACAAAAAAAAAAATCTTTGGTTCCTCAAGGCTCCATCTTTAATATGTTCCCACTAGCTAAGATTTTTAAAAAATAATAATCAGTCCTTTAGTTAAAGCTGCAGTATGTAACTTTTATAAAAATGTTATTGTGTTAAAGAACAGAAAAAAACTGAGCTCCTCTGCAGAAATTCACCGCTCCCACCTAGAAACAACTAATCAGAACCAGGAGGAGGGGCTTAGTGCTGTCAATCACTCGTGTGTATGTGTAAGAATGTAAAACGTTTTGTACACATTTGTAATTGAAACTTGGTGATTTTTCTTTTGCCACCATCACTTATTCTCACTTTACCAATATAGAAAAAATCACACGGTGTTCGAAATGTTCTTTTCTCCAAAACGTTTTGCTTGTTTTTTCTCAGTAAAATTTTCTAGAGATAAATGATGAGAACAAGTTTAAAACAGATGTCAAGAACTAGAATATTCTTTCTGAGGGAAAAGATCGAGGTTACATTCAGTAACCTCAGCAGACAAAAAACAATCATTCCTCAAATTTGACAAAATGTCACAACTTCAGTCATTTTGAAGAATCTAAAGGCACGATCTGTGGAGTTAGAGATGATTTAGTTCATTTTTGTGTCACAAAAAGGCCTTTTTATCATTTTAAGATGATTCAAAGGAACAATTCAGTTTTAACTGTATCATATTCTGATTTTGCACAAATTTCTGCAGGTTTAAGGAACTAAAGTCAATTTAAAAAAATAAATTAATACATGTTTAGGTAAGAAAAAAACATTTAAATGTCTGGAATTTACCTCTTCAAGAAAATATCCTGAATTATGATTTCCTTTATGAATGAATCAAAGTGTGAGTCATTTTGTTTCAAAGCCTGAAGCTCAGAATGTTTAATAAAAACCAATATTTCAATTTACCCTGAATCTCACCGGAGGGTTGGAAATTTACTGTCAACATCTGTTTACATTTGATTTCCAGCTTTTACCTCAGAAAGAGGAAATATTTTAATTTCCTCACACTGAAACTCAGAACTTAAAAGTACATAAGGAAGTTAATTAAATTTGAAAATGGCCAGATTGCAATCATTAACTGCACAAGTAGCAGAACGGGGAAGAAAAGCTTAGCAGCAAATGTTTCTTACAGCCACCTGAACGAAATAAGAAAAACTCCTGAATGTTACTGAAGAGAAAATCTCACAGTTCAAATAAAGAGCTGAGGCATTTAAAATGAGACGCCTGGACTTTATCAGCAATTACGTTACTCGTCTCCAAATCACACCATCATCCTGCTTAATTGCACAAAAATTGGACACATAATAAAAAATAATTAAGCTGCCATTTTCCATCAAAGAAATTAATTAGTAAACAGATAGAAAAAGACGTTTTCCAGGGTTTTGTGCCGAGCTGCGCTCATCTACAGACATTCTGGACTCATTTGTATTTCTGTCTTTTCTGATGTTTTTGGAGACCACCTGCTGCTATCAATTAATTATTGATCAAGTATGTTTTCGCAATTAAATCTTTGGTACCTTGATATTCTTAAAGCATGTAATTTAACCACTTGACTTAAATTTTAATCCTGTTAGAGCCATACAAAGTGTGCAAGACAACAGTGCAACCGACTAAATATTAAAGTTATTAAACCCAAAAGGTTTGTAGTCTGACACAATTCAAACAGATACTCTTCAAAATAAGAGTCTTAGGTTTGATTTTTCATAAAACAAGTTTCATTTTTTCAGGCTTGCATTGACGCTACAGGCTGGCTTAAAAAAAAAATCTTCAATTGTTTTTATCCAAAAGAAGATTTTTGATTTTAATAAATTTAATAGATTTAATAAATGAATTAACAATAGATTAAATTTAATTGATTAAATAAAAATAATACAAATGGCTTTTTATTTCAATCATGCATTCTCAGCATATTTGGTCAGCTGGCTTTATTACTGCTCTACAATGGCAGCTGGAAAATAAAAATGTTTTGTTGTTGACACTTATCTGGATTCTTTTTGGTTGCACAGGAGGCTCCACTTCTGCTTTTCAAAGATGAACATTTGCACATCTGTTTGCAGCCATTTTCATGTGCAAATATAACAATAATTTTGTGCAGCTTGAACTCAAAAAACTCGTCTTTTCCGTGCCTCCCAGGTCCAAGTTGTTTGGTTTCCACAAAAACCCCAAATCCTTGTAAGACGTCTGGTGGATCATCATCAGCTCACCGGACGTCCACTTCAGCTCTGATCCGCCCGGATCTCCGTTCTCTGACTGATCTTCCTCTGCAACTCTGTTTTGTCCTTCGAACACTAAACCACCTTTACTAAAACTCCCTGTTTAAGATTCATCTCCATATTTGTCCTTCGCTCCGTTTGACCGATCCTCTGTTTCCTCCAGACGCTGCTGAACCATGAACTCAGAAGCCATCCTCAGTTTTGAGCTTATTTTTGTAAATAATCTCCCTTTTACCTTTTTATGATTCATGTGAGTCAGAAAATTGGTTAAAAAATGACAGGAAGAGTTTAATATTTGAAACAAATTTGATGATGTGATTAAAAATGAAACAGACAATGATGAACAGTAAATTGCTATATGACACTGTTAAAAAATAAAGTTAAGACACAGCAAAAGATTTAGGCCTATTTCAGTTTTCAGAAACAACTTTGTGGAAAACATCTTGCATCTTTGGTTTTCTGTAAATTAGAGACAAAAACCACAGAAGTGCAACCCATTAACTGTAAAAAAACAACAAAAATAACAGTAGACTTCAAACAGTCTGATAATTTAGTCAGTTCTATTGAGAGCAGACAAGAGTCCCACTCACAAAAGTTTTCATAAGCCTAAAAGACAAAACGCATTGTGAATAAAACATTGCAGGTTCTTCTTAAGAAACCAGCCAACTTGAAAATAGGAGCAGAAAATCTCTTTGTGCTGGAAATGTCAGAGGGTTCTTATCTTTTCAACGAGGTGCAAATGGGAGAGCTAATGCGTTTCAAGCACATACGTGTTTTATCAGCCCTTTGATGCAAAATTCAATTCAAAATAAAACTTCAGAAAATCTTTGTGGTTTCTTTGACCAATTATTCATCTTGTTCCGAGTCGAAAAATTTCACATTTAAAAAGAAAATCTGTTTTTGCAAAGATCTGATTTGTGCCTCTTTTAGCTTTATTGTTGCATGAAAGCCTGACAGGTCAGATTTCAGTTTGTATTAAGATACGCAAAGAAAAAAAGAATTACAAGAGTAAAGTCAAAATAATACAAGAACAAAGTCATAAAATTCAGATTTTATGAAGAAACTCACAATTGCAGCCTTTATTCAGGTAATATTATGACTTTATTCTAATTTTACTATGACTTTATTCATACATCATTGACATTATTCTCAAAATATTATGTTATTCTTGTCGTAGTATGTCTATTATTTAATTAATTTTGACTTTATTTTTATAATATTTACTTTATTCTGAAATATTAATTTTATCCTCATAATATTTTGACTTCAATAAACTTTATTCTCGTATTATTTTGACTTTATTCTGAAAATATGATTTTATTCTTGTAGTGCAACAACTCATCATTATTTTGACTTTATTATTGTACAACTTTATTTTTGTAATATTAAGACTTTATTCTCATTATTTATGACTTTGTCCTCATGACTGTATTTTTCTTTGGGCATCTCTTTGGGCATCTCCAGCAGCAGGTGTAAGTTGTGGATCGTTGTCATCGTGCAGGTTGTCAGGATGGATGTTGCTTGGTAGATTGCCGGTAACCACGGTGTCGATGCCCGTCTCTGAGCCAGGTAAGACTCATCAGCCCTGAGTCTGGAGGAGCTTTGCTGCAAGTAAACCACAGGATGAGAGTGCAGGGCTGTTTCCATGGCAAACCGTCGGAGCACGCTTTCTGAGCACAGCGACAATTACAGTCACTGTTAGAGCATCAAAGGCCAATTTAAACCCATTTCTGGAACCTTTAGGCACAGAGAAGGGGAGCCTTTTTGTTCACTCTTCTTACAGGAAGGTGGATTACGCAGTAAGAGGTTCAATTTATCAGTTTTGTGCAAATCTTATAATTGCTGTTCTTCTTCTAAGCAGCAGTGGGTTCTTTCATCTCGCAGGCGCAGCTTTGGTGGGAGTTTTTTTTCTATCATCCGCTTTTTGTTTTATTATTAATTAGCAAGCCTTCATCCTCAAATGCGACGCTGGGCACAGAGGTCTGTTAAGTCAACCCTGACTTTCATTCTTCCAGTTCAGCCTGGCCTCAAAGTCTCCAGAAGCACTTCATTATTCGCTTGTCCCTTTGAGTAGCAGCAGAGCAGTCTGACTGAAACATCCTGTTTCAGTTCAACATAAAACCACGTCACTGAAACTTCCTGCTGATATTATGTAGGTTTCTGACGAAGCAGGAAAGGTAGGAAAGGTTTGGTAACGGGGTATCAACCAATAGCTCTCCTGCGACGGCACACTTTGGTGAACTTTGTAACTGATAGCAGGTGGTTGTTACTAAGACAACATTATATTGTTTATATTGTTATATAAACAATATAAATACATTGCAACTATAATTCAATCACAATTTTTGAGTACTCTAATACTAAGATACATATAAGTGATATTTATTGTAGTACTTACTGCCAAACTAGCCACATTAGCTTAGCTTTTATCTACTAGCTAAGATGACATGTAGCCTGATTAATAAAATGGCAATAAAAGTTTACTATACACTATTAAAACGACCATTTAAGACTATTAAGCTAAAGATATCAGTCAATGACTTTAAGGAGAAGGGAAACTGTAGATGCTAGCTTCTGCAGTAGTTTAAGATGGTCTACATGAACATACTTTGACAGTCAACAGAACCTTGTTATTCATACAAAGATTCTGTACGTCTGTCACAAATCCATTGAAACACTGATTGTATGCATCCCCAGATTTCAGGCGAAGCTCCTCCATTTTGTACGGACTCTTTGTGTTTCGTTCTCTCACACATTGGTCAAGAGCGTCCACATATTTTCTGTTATTGGTCTCAAAGAAATGGATCCGCTATCCATTGGTGCTGATCACTTCCAGTTCAGACTTGTAGGAACATTTCAAATATTGCCTGTTCATCATCTGAATCTGAGCATTCTGGCTGAAAGTTTAGATCAGATCCTCAACAGAGGAATTTTAATGAGTTGAAAATGTATTTTCTGATGCAGTTTACCTCTAGGCTTTCGTTTTATTGTGAAACGGCATCTCACTGATCCCAAACACAGATTCTCCAGCCTGAGTTAAGTCTAACAAATGAATGATTTGCCTGTTAACCTCCAGGCCTGCAGAGGGAGATCATTTCAGAGCACATTTCCCAGATAAATCTGTCTTGTTGTTTTTACCTCAACGAATTAGCAGATAACATCTTCTGTCTGTAAATTAGACCTTTTATCAGCTTCTATCACTAAAAACCTGAGTGGGTAAATTTGGGGTCATGACAGGATCATGCTTAATCAGATTTTAAAAAGATGATTAGAGCATAGTCATGATCAGAATCAACTTATCTGGCTGCAGATTTAAATTACTCACTAAGATCACATCACATTTCCAACATGAAATGTGATGCTAACCATGCTTACCATGCTGATTTTAATGCGTTTCAAAAATGTTCTATATTTTATGGCAAATATTCAATATTATATTTCCTGTAAGAGAAAAATACACAGTTTAACTAAATTGTTTTCTGAAACAGGGAAATAGTTTAAGGCTTTATTTGTCTGTTTTGAAAACTTTCAGCTGATTATAGTTTGACTTCTGAATTGAAGTTTTGATTATCGTTTGTAGTCTTTCAATGGCAGATCAAATTTAAAGTTAGCGCTTTAGCATTAGCTTTAGCTAAATGCTGTGTTGCTGTAGCGCTTTAGCATTAGCTGAACCAATGTTTATGATTAGCATTTAGCTTACTTTTTAGCTAAGCACTATGTTTTCTGTTTTGTTCAGGGGCATGTAGCATTGAAAAATTAATATACAAATAAAAAAATAGTTCTCACTTCTTTTGAAAAAAATAAAACGTTCTAATTTCATTTTAGCATAAAATCCCCTGTTTGTTATAATCTAATAGAAGATTATAGCTACAACAACAGGGCCTGCGGTGATAAAAAGCTGGCAAAAGATGGCTTACTAACAAAATGTTTCTACTTTCCAAATGTTTGAAAAAAATCCCACAAAATCCTGCTTTCATTGTAAATTAACATAATTGTTCATTAGCTGTTTGAAGCTAATGAGAATGGAGGATTTTAGCTGCAAAGACCCAGTGGGAAATAAAAACCTTTCAAATTGATCAATTAGAAACAAAATGTTTCAACTTTACCGCCCAAAAATTCTGAATTTATTTCAGTATTTATTGTAAATTAACATGATAGGTCACAAAAGCCATTGTTTGAAGCTAGTGAAGATTTTAGCTACAATGACAGGACTAGTGGGTGTAAAAAACTGAAAAATGGATGGATTCTTAACAAAATGTTTCAACTTTACCTCCAAAAGCTTGAAAAAACCCTAATAAAACTCAGTTTTCATTATAAATTCACATGCAGGAGTGTGTTTGAAACTCCGGGTCAGAGGTTCTGCTCTAAGTGTCGGATCCCTCTGCCTCCTCTCAACATCATCACTGCGATGAAACTCTGCTTGATCCAGGAGGAGCGAGTGATGAGAGAGAAAACGAGGATGTGGGACGGGGAGGAGACGACGACCACATTCCGCCTCACGCCCCTGCCTCCTCTAAGGACCGACTTTTAAACTCTGAGCCGCGCCCCGAAGAACCCGAAGCCCCCCCGGAGGCCCCGGGACCCCTTGGTGCTGAAGGATGTCCAGGTGGTTGACCGTGAGGGAGGAAGGGCCCTCCAGCAGATGGACGAGGGACCCTGACGCTGACAGGGTTGGGGTGAGACGCGGCACAGCTGACGGAGGCAGCAGGGGCTGTCATCAACACCATCAGCCTGAACTGGACCTCCATCCCCATGCTAATTACACGGAGCATACACAGGGAAAACCGCTGACAAACGGCGACAGCTTGTGGAGGCCATTTTTCTCTCGGATTTCACCATTTTGTCAAATAAATTTGCTGTGCACATGGGAAGAAGGCAGTTTATCATCTCTGTTTTGAAGTACAGTATCAAAGTTTAAACAGGAAAGTTTTTGAAGGCGCACACCCAAAGAGATAAAGCAGGAAGTTCCCCACACTTCCTCCTGGTCATGTTTAGGTTGCAGAGTTTTGACTGGAAGTATAAGCCAGTTTGACAGCAACACTTCCAAATAGTAAAATGAAACCGCAAACATGCAGCGGGCAACGGAAAGCCTCGAAATCCCTCTACTGGGACCAACTGTGAGCTAAAAGCACCAACACACACGTGATCCACTTCCTGTGTCCCACGTTGAGGCGTTGCCTGCACCAATAAGGCATAAATTTATGACCACTGCACTGCAAAAACACAAAATTGTAGGGTATTTTCAGTCTAATTTTTAGTACAAAGATGTTATTACACTTGAAACAGGACAAAACAAACTTACAAGTAACTTTTCAGCAAGATATAGGAGCTTATTTTAAGTGAATAAGTCCTTAATATTGATGTAAAAGTTCAAAGTTACACACAAAATAATCTGCCAGTGGATCAAGAATGTCTTGTCTTATTTCACTTACATTTTTATCAATATTAAGGAATTAATTAGTTTAAAACTCGTATTTCTTGCTGAAAAGTTGCTTGTTAGTTTTGTCTTATTTCAAGTATATTAAGATATTTGCACTAGAAACTAAATGAAAATAGTTGATAATATTTTTTGCAGTGTTACTGGTGAGGTAAAGAAAAAAATCACCATGGCAACAGTAAATGGGTCAGATAAATCAGGTGGCAAAGTTTGAGTTTTGTTTTCAAAGCAGATGAGTTAGAGGGGCAAATCATCTGCAACAACACAGGAAAGGTTCAGGAATGATTTTAGGATGAAGATTGAGGTATGGACTCAGATATAACCAGATATTAATTCAAATGACAGCATTATTGATAATACATGAAGTTTGAGTCAGTTATTTTCCTCTTGAATTTAAATGTATGGCACATGTCCAAACTATCAAAACTAATTATGTTGAATTTTCTGTTTTGCTCTTCAGTTTTACAGGAGCAAAAACGATTCTCCTCTCTTGGTTGTGCTTTTTGATCATCACAGTGATATGGATCGCTAAAATAATAACACAAATAATAAGACAATAAATATCGGTGACAATTTTGTTAGCTGACATGTGGAATCAAGATAAAGTGAACCACAGACATTCACATGACTTAGGAACCACAGCTGACAGCAAATTGCTAAAATATGTGAAGAATAACTCCAAAATCAAATAAATACATTTAATTTATTTATATAGCCCCAATTCACAACAAATGTCATCTCTTTTCACTTTACAAATAAAGTAATTTAAATTCTACTGAAGAATTAAAGCGCATGCAGAGGATCATGAATAAAAATAAAATGTAAATGTTAAACTCCACCTCAAAAAATGCTTATAATTGCCCATTTTAATAGTTAAAACACCAAATATACCTGAATGTGCTCACAGTGGAAATCATACAAGCACTAATGCAGAAGGAAACATCTACAGTCTTCCTTATCTCTTTAAAGTATTACCTGTAGTTACCTCATATCGTTAGCTTAACAGTCTGAAATGGTTTTTTAATAGCATATTTCAAGGTAAATTAAACTTTTATTGATGTTCCACTAATTGTTTTGACAAGTTACAGTGGTATAACACAGTTAATTGTTTAAAACAGATATGTTTTTAATAAATCCTATTGCAGTAAGTAAAAACATCTTGTAATGTATCTAATTACGGCATATTTAGTAATAGAGTCTAAAGTGTTTCTGTCAGCGTTGATGGATTCGGTGGAAAAATCCGCCGTACTGCAGATAAGCCCCGTATTGTTTTCCCAAACTGGAGAGAGGCTTTATAAGCAAAACTGACCTAATCTAAAAATATGTTGTTAAGATTGTGTGGGGATATTTTAAAGATATAATCTCCACTGACAAATCGTCTTCCAGGCTGGTCGCCATGGGAACAAGATTAATTTGTTTTCCTCTTGTGTCACGAGAAAAGGAAAACAAAGAGGAGAGGGAACGTCACTGGATATGCTTCCTCATCCCTGGGTGTGTTTCATTATCTCCCAGCTGTTCAACAGACAGAAAGCACACAACACAACCTGCACTTTATTTTGCCTCCAATTACACTAATGTAAGTTCCTCTGTAGGCTTCAGTGCTTCCAAATTGTGGAGCTAAAGAGGAAAGGGTTTCGGCTAAAGGGTCCATTGTGCTGGGTAAATCCTTGGCTTAGATTGAGATGAAGACTGGACCAGTTCCAATTAGTTTGCCTCCTTTGCTGCTTCATATCTTGCCAGGACTGGGATTGCCCAGTACAAGGAGTCATTCTTCCACACTCCAAAATACCAATCTTTATTTTTTTGGTCTAGTTTATTGTGGAAACATCTTAGTCCACTTTTAATAAGGTCAAACTAACTGATAGTAACTTTTCAGCAAAATATGGGAGCTTGTTTCTTGTTTAAATCAATAATTCCTTTATGTTTCTAGTTCCACTGGCAGATTATTCCACTTATAACATGGGAAAATGTCTTGTTTTACGTCAAAACACGCCAGTGCAACTAGTACTTTTTAAATCAATATTAAGGAAAAACAATTTACTTCAACTTGCAAAGAAATTAGACCAAAGTTACATGGTAATATTTTGCGTTTTTGCAGTGTAGATCAAAGGAAGACACTGCAAAACCACCAAATCTTACCAAGTATTGGTTTGTAAATAACTTTTCAGCAAGAAGTAGAAGTTTTTAGATCAATAATTATTGAATATGGATTTTTTAAAAAGGCAGATTATTTCACTTATAAGAATACAGTTTTTGCATATAATAAGTAGAAAAATCCACCAGTGGAACTAGTAATTTTTAACAATATGAAGGAATTACTGACTTAAAACAAGCTCCAGTATCTTGCTGAAAAATCACTTTTGAGTTCCCAACAATGCAAAAACAACAAATCTTACCAAGTATTTTTGGTCTAGTTTCTAGTGGAAACATTTTAGTACATTTCTGCAGGGTATGGGTGCTTGTTTTAAGACAATAATTCCTGAATACTGATTAAGAAAGGTAACAGTTCCAAGACATTTTCCATGTTATAAGTGAGCAAATCTGCCAATAGAACCAATATTAAGGAATTACTGACTTAAACAAGCTCCTACATCTTGGTGAAAAGTTACTTGTAAGTTTCTTTTGTCTTATTTCAGCTGTACTAATATTTTTGCAATAAACTAGACCAAAATTAGTTGGTAAGATTTTGTTTTTGTAGTGTGGGGCAAATGAAGGGTTCCCTACACTGCAAAAACATCAAATCTTATTTAAGTATTTTTGGTCTAGTTTCAAGTATACTAACTTACAAGTAAGTTACAAGAAGTTATAGCTTGTTATAGGTCAAAAATAATTGAAAATAGATAATAAATGACTAGATTCACTGGTAATTTTTTTCACTCATTAAATAAACTTTTCCCATGTTCAATGTGAGCAAATCTGCCAATAGAACTACAACTTTTTCATCAATATTATTATTGACTTCTATATATTCCTGAAAAGTGGCTTATAAGTTAGTTTCATTTTATTTAAATTGCACTGAGATATTTGCACTAAACTGGACCAATGATACCTGTAAGATTTGGTGTTTTTGCAGCGTAACCTCTAAAGTGAGTAAATTAGACAAACGAGTCACAAAAGCCAAACGGTGAGCCTAATTATGACAGTGGAGTTGGGTATTCATGCAGAGACTGAGACCAGCTACCTGCTTGTATAATCTTGAAATAAAGGTCAAGAATCTGTTAAAGGAAGCCGGTCTGCCCTCAGCACTTTGGCATGTGCTGTTTGAAAGACGGCAGAGCATAATGAGCTCAGATGAATGGGATTAGCCACATGGAGACAATTCAGTGTCAAAGGTTTTCTGTCAAAAATCACTGTTTTTAGGGGATTTGGGGAAATAAACCAAACATGTCCATCAGTAATCCTGAATGACAAAAATATATGATTGAGAAAAGGAAAAAGATCAAATGCTGCCAGTTTTACAGGGCAAGTTGTCATTTCCAAATGTTTGCATTGACCTTGGCTTCCAAGCTTGTTTTCCATTTTAAATCAGATTTTTTCTCCTGTGTGGGTGTTGTCTTTGGGAGGTGGGTTGTTCACACTTCAGTGAGCAGACTCTATAGCCTCTCGCCCAAAGTCGGCCATTTTCCCAGCCCTTTGCCCCGTGTGAATGGATACCCTCTCTCCTCATTTACGCCCACCCTGAAAGGAAAAGGCCTTTAATAATCCCCTCTTTTCGCACTAATCAGCAGCGCTCAGAGGGATTCTGCAGAACCAGGAGGTTCCTGCCTTTGTGCCGGCCTTGACTGTCTTCATACCGTTGGCATTTTCTGGCAGGATCCGTCACCCCGGGGCTTTTTCATTTGCTCTCTATTGACTTGGTGTTAATTGGGTTGGGATAAAGATGCATCCAGATTTCAACCTTGGGTTCAATCATCTTAAAGCTTTATTGTGTGTTTTTTAGACGTTTAACAAGCAATGAATGGATGTTTGAAAGAAGGAGATTGGCAGGTGAAATCATGGAGAGCCAACGGGGGAATCGATGGGAGACTGAAATGTTTGTTTGAGAAAAATCCCTCAAAATTTCAGCATTTGTATCAAATTCATCATTTTGCCAGGATGAAGCTACTACTCAGTTAGTCAAGGTGCCGACACAGAGAGAGAAAAAAAGACAGAATTCCCATTGTTTTAAGTTATTCTTCAACGGTTTTCAGCATTAAGCACTAAATTAATAACGCCTACATCTCCAGGTTTCGTTTTGTGAACGGAATACACATTTCCGGGAAATTTCTAACCGGCAGCCATCTTGGCAGGCGATTACATGGAGTTATTATGACAACAATAAACAAACCACAAACTTAGAACTCGCTCTCGCCTCGTTACTTATAAACACTGTAAGAACATTACAACTATTACTCCATTACTGTTTGTGAGTACTCTGTCCACATCTGTGTAATACCAAGATAAATATTAATGGTATATGCTGTAGTTCTTTCTGTCGAACTAGCTACATTAGCTTTGCTAATGTAGCTTTTAGCTGAAAGTTAACAAATCGTCTTTTTGCCCTCCAGCGTTGGGCGCATGGGCGAAATTTCCGGACGCAAACAATAACATGCAGCATGTCTACATTGCTTGATGCACCACAATGTCATTTCCAATATTTATGTCATTTAAGTAAGGCAATGGAGATTATCTCAGAGATAATCTTGCTAACATATCAGGGCATTACACTAAGCTACGCTAAGCTAACCTGAGCAGCATCCATTTGTATAAATCTGATGTTTCTATTTTAAGTATCATCTGCCTGAAACAGTATTTGTCTCACCATTACTGGGGCTAGCAGGGTTGGGCTTCAGGGGTATAACTGTAACAAATAGAGTATCCTGTTAAGAGCATCAGGGTGTTTAAGTGTGTAATCATTTGTTGCCTCTCATCCCTGCGGACCCAGCAGCCAGATGGAGGGAAGTCAGCACTGGAAGACTCATGAAATCCCAGCAATTTGAGAGTGCACCCCAAGGAATCTCATTAAAGCAGCTCCACACGTCAATGATGCAGCCCCGCTCTGCTGTTTTTCTTACTGAGCAGGAGCTGTCCATGACGGATTAACTGGATAATGGTATTGGTTTCACATCAGCACTGCAGCAGGAACACCACAGTGGATGTACCAGGATAGCCCGGCTCTTCCCTCTGCCTCCTGCTTCTCGGCTAAGTAATTATTCCTTAAGCCCACCTACCCAGGCAAACAAAAATAAAATTGATTTCCCATTATGTGAGGCGCAGCTCCTGCTGTGGAGGTCCTGTCAGGGTGACCAGGCAGGTGCAAACATGTCTAACCTGCGTGTCCCTGGCTGGTGTGTCGGATCGCTCGCTGAAGAGAACACCACCTAACACCATTTCTCCACACAAGAGTCGTTCAGGCTCATAGTGAGAGAGCGAAAGCTGAATGTTCACAATGACACACTGCAGCTTTGATTGAAAAAGACTTCCTGCTCTTGCAGCTCAGCCACTGTATCCCTAACTGGAGCTTCTCCAGTCTTTGACTTCGTTTCAGACTAAATAGATCAAAGGATGATGATGCTGGCTGATTTTGCATATTTAGATCCCAGATCACTCAGTAAATTAATGCACAATGTCTGAAAAGTATTTTGGGAAGTGTTTTTATGTCGTTAAGAAAGGGGCGGATCCTGAAACTTTCCTTTATTATGCTGCTCCTAATTGGCTTGCAGTGTGGGATACACAAGAGCACAACACACACACCTTAAAGGACTGACCTTCAGGGAGAAAGTCATATTTTTCACTTGAAGCAAATATGAGCTCCGCTGCATCAATATTTGGTCCCTTTACATCATGAAACATAAAAGCCGCTGGACTGTTTTGAGTGGAGGAAGGATAATTTCATTCTGCAAATAGAATGCCCCTTCAAAACAAAAAATGAATAGCATACTCTTATAATATAAATAAGTTTATTCATAAAACACTTTCATGCAATGTACTAAACAGTTACAAGGAATTAAAGACAGAATAAAACAGTAGGAAGGGATTGGTGTGTTAATTAAAAAGTCTAATAATTGGTTAAAAAGATACAAAAACTTTAAAAAAAAAAGCTAAGATATGTTTATATGATTTTTGCATATTTGTTAAAATTGTCACTATAGCTTGAGATAAAAAATCAAGCCCTGTGGTCCTACTGCCATCTGCAGGAATTCACCAACAACCAATCAGTGCCAGGATGAGGGTCTTGGTGCTGTCAATCATGCTTGCGTACGTCTGCTGGGCAGGACACTGGCTGTCCAGTAGATGGCAGTGTATAAGACATAGGAGCTTGTTTTAAGTCAGTAATTATCTATATTATCTGTGTTCAATAATTATTTACTTAAAACAACTTCCTGTAATCTTGCTGAAAAGTTAGGTGCAAGTTAGTTTTGTTTTATTCAAGTGTACTAAGATATTTTCACAAGAAACTAGACAAAAATACGTGGTAAGCTTGTTTTTTTTCAGTTGCTACACACAAGAAAACCTGTCTTATTAACGAAGTTGAAAAAACAAAACGTATCAGTTTGTTTTTTGTCTGATGCAATAACAATAAATATAATAGGATTTATTTTCTTTCCACTTCCTATTTAGGGAATATTTTTGTGTTGTTGCAATAGCAGCATCCATTTTAATTCACAGCTGCTATGGCCGCCGAAGCAGGTGTCATTCACAGCGGGCCAACTCGCCCAAAGCCTCGAGTGGCTGGAACTCATTAGAAAAAGCTGACCGTGTTTTGGTGCTGTCATAGTTTGTTCATCCAGAGACCCAATGTGAGACATTCCTCGGGGCGGAGAGAGGTTAATCAGCAGGGCGAAAACAATGAGCTGAGGTCCTGCAGGTGGGGAGGGATGGAGGAGGAGGAAGATGATAGGTGATGTCCGAGGGAGTGCGAAGGACGGCGCGGTGGGTCGACTGTGAAATGAGAAGGGTGCGTTTGGAAATGCACAAGGACGTCCAGGATGCTGCTCCTCTCTGTGCATGTAGCAGATTTCTTCTAACTGAATACAAAGTCACAGCACAGCGTCTGTGTTGAATTACAAAAACTTCCACTTCTGTCACCTGTGAAAGATGCTGCATTATTGTGAGACTACAGCAGATCCTTCTGTTCCCCCCAACGCTTTGCAGAGTTGTCATCTTGTGACGCAGCGCATCTGTTCAGAGCGCCACACTCCTTAGCGTTATTGATGGCAGAGTTAGGATGGCATGACGGGAAAAAGTCAGACGTCTTTACAGGCAGCAATCAATAGACTGTATAAAATGAGCTTAAACGGAAAGAAAGGACTCTTGAAGAACCTCTGCAAAGAGATGAATTCCCCTCTTCCTGTTAAAGCAACAAATATTTTATGATTTTATTAAGTTTTTATGTGATAAAAGACAAAATAGTGCATAACAAAAAATTATTTGAAATGATTTCCATTTGGAGGCATGACAACATCTCATAATATAGCATAGAACATTCAACTCAAGTTTATTTGCATAGCACATTTCAGCTTGTTAAAAGTGCAAGGAAGTGCTGCATAAACTTTACCCCTTTCAAAATAAGAGCATAAATAGAAACGTCCAATTCCTTGATAACCAAAACTTCAACACAAATGTTTAACTTTACTCAACTGAAAGTTTACAAAACAGCAAAATAAATTTGTATTTTAGGATTTATCCAGAAAAATTAACTTTGGGGAAGCCAGTTGCACTAAACTAAAAATTAGCTCTGCTATTCGCACATTAGCAGAAGTATGTCTACCACTCCAGCTGAGTTGGTGCATCAAATAAAATAAAAAAATTCATTGAAATTTTGTGGTTGTAATGTGACAAAAGGTAAAAAGTTCAAACATCTAGAGGACTCTATGCGGTTTTCATTGTTCTTAAGTTTCTATTCAATTCTGATAGGAGGTTCCATCTTTGAAACATGGATGATAATATAAAATATACGTGAGAGTGAATAGCTCTCATAGTTGGATGCATGCGTTATAGCCCCACTCTAACCACTAATGGCTGAGGCCCAGTGTTGGTTGACGGCCGGTCCAGCTGTAAAACTCACTGTGGTCGGCCTTTTATGAGACGCCTCTGGCCCCCGGCCCATGCCAGGCTCACCACACCGCCCCTGCACAGCCACTTACACGCAGCAAAAATTACCAGCAAACCCAGCTATGACAAAGAATGATTCAAACCAGACAGCACAGACCAATCTACACAGAGCTGCCTTGTTTTTATGGCTGCTGGGTGGATCATTTATTTTCAGGAGATAATGTCAGCAGAGGAAATCGCCAATACATCAAATACCGACACTCACCCCTCAAGGATCTTCCAAACATGTTAATATGACCCACCTACCTGCTGCAGTTCTCTGCATTCACCTGCTGCTGGATGCATTCATTAGCTGATATCTGGACATGTTTGCCTGTTAATATGCAGAAGTCTTAGTCATTAATGCCTTAGTTATCAGGCTGAGCCATATGCTGTGTAGGTGGCAGCAAACGGTCCAGACAGATCCGCTGGCAGCTCTCTCTGCAGCCCCCCTGACTTTTTCCTCTTAGCTTGACAGCAAAGCACGAGTTTAGTCTCATCTTACTATGTTTGATAACGCCGGGCTCTTCTGTTTCTGTAGAATTAACAACTGAAGAAAAGGGAAAATTAAAATATCTTACTGTAGAGATGCACCGATTTCTAATCACTGATTATTTAAAGCTTGGATCTGCAGTATTTGGCAAGTAAATAAATACTTTTTCACTTTGTGAAGTGATAGATATCATAGGTAGTGTTGTATTAAAATACAAACATTTGTGTAAGTACACGTCTTCTCATGTAAACCAACAATGTATCTTCTATGGACAACCTTCAGTGTGACGTCACGCCTCCATCTCCCTGCCGGAGGGCAAAAAGCTGCTTGCTGACGATGACTAGCATTAGTTTTAGCTGTTATCAATATAATGTGTTAAATCCTAAATGTAGCAGTGCTTTACTAATTTTCAACACTACAAAAACTAGATAACAGGTCAGGAAAAAGTTTTAATTAAGAAAAACAGAACAAGGCAGACAGAAGTGATTCAGTTATGCTAGCTTGACTTTGAAAACCTTAACATGTAGCTGTGCTGTGGAATTTGGAAGAAATAGAAAAGGCGACTCACACACCAACTCTGACAGATCATCAGTAGAGCAGGTGTTTAAATTAGTTAATCCTTATGAGCTAATAGCAACGGTAACTAATCTCAGCAATTACTTATTAATAATCACAACATAAACATAAACATCAAAACATAAAACTGTAATGTTCGACATTTCCTTTTGTGTTTTGATCATTTCCTTCATGTTTATTTATGTGTGGAAAGTCTACATACTTTATTTTTGTTCATTATTGTTAGAAAGATGTTGCAATATTTGCTCCATTTGCTGTTTTCCTTTTGGTCTTTCTGAAAGTTTACCAGTTATATTCTTAAGCAAACCAACAACAATGCTGAGCTCTAGCATCCGTCTGCACTTTGTTTTTTTTCTCCTAATTCACAATACAAGCCAGAACCATTCTTCAAAAACCACAAACATACATCTTACAAGTCGTATTTTACTTGTTTATCTTCGTCATACCTAAGCACAAGCCGTTAATTTTCTCTTGAATCTTTCTATACAACCTGAGAAAAGTTAAGCTGAAAAATACCCTGAGCTGTTATAATAAACTGCAACTATGCTGTACTGATCAAACTGGAAAAGAAGTCAGAAGTCTAAGTTGTAAAACTTAAGCAATGAGCTGCCAGAGTTACGCCAGCAGAGAGGTTGACAGGCTCACAGACAGATCACAAAATGCTAATCAAACTTTCAGGTTTCTGCTGAAAACTATCACTGCTAAACTTTGGGGCTGCAAGTAAACGACTTAGTTATCAATTCATCTGTCCATTATTCTGACTATTGAGCATTAAAACACGTAAATAGACAAATAAGGCAATGTCTTTTTTAAATAAGAAAAACTAAAAAAATTCAATAACTTAGCATTCCTTCAGTGAACAACTGATGCATCTGCAGCTAAAAAATACTTCAACATGTGAAAAGTTCAGCGCTTTCTGCTCGACTTGAGGCAAATCTGTTTATTATTTTTAGGTTTAACTGACAATGATAATAATTGGATAGCTAAAGGTGCTTAATGCCATTCTTTCATCAAACGTCCTTTTTTTTGAGTTTGTTAATTTATTCGACGACTAAATTATTTGACGATTATTTCAATAACCGATTAATCGTTTCAGCCGTCTTTCATTTTCATGCTTTGCATGCAGAGGAAGTGAGAGTCTGAGCGGCCTGCTGTTTGTTGCTTCTTGTGGAACAGTCAGCCATGTTAGCTTACATGTTTTGGCCAGACTGGAAATGAGACGTCCAAATGAGCCCTCAGAGGCCATTTCTCCCAGGCTGTATTTACAGCATGTTGTAGCGGAGGAGCTTCGTCCAGAAGGCAGCTTCTGTCACCCGTCCTAATGTTCTCTGCTTTGCAGCGCCACTCATAAATCCCTCACTTCAACAAGATACCATTAGAAAGCTACTAAATCTGTGTATGGTGGCAGTTGAACTTGTTGAACAGCATTCTGGAATCTAAATGACAACCCAGCCCCACGATTTCCCCTCGGTTACCTCATTAGGTTGGATATTTATTGACTTGGCTAAGTCTGTGTTTTGATTTCATAAAGTATAAATGGGGCTTAGCTAACATGGGAGTTAATCATTAATAACGGAGTGATTTCTTTAAGGTATGTGTGAAATGTAAAACAGATGGAGCTTATAAAGCCAAGTACGTCTGCATGCTCAGAACTATTTTCTCTTTAATTTGTCAAAATTTGGCTCTTAAGCTGGTGAAATGCTGAGTCTTTGATGGGACTTTCCAAAGTGTAAGTGCAGATGCTGCTGCCGTTCTGAGGGCAGGACTGTGGTGCAGTTCCTATACTCGCCCTTAGGGGGCGCGGCCGTTTAGAGAGCAGTGCTTTGTTTTGGGTGGAGCAGTGTAAGTCGGCAGTCGCCATGTTTGGAGGCACTTTATGTGGTTTCTACAAGTGTGTGTCTTTAATACTGGTAAGTTACAGTATATTTTGTGTTTCAGAAAGATAAATTATGTATATTGTAACTCTGAACATTTTCTGTTTGCTCATTTTGTAAAAGCTATGGCTAAACTAAGCTAAGTTTTCCGTTAAACTGGTGATTTTTATCATGTTTAGTTGCTTTATTTTACTTTAATTAATATTACAAGTATCTGAAACACAAGACTGGAGTAATGAGAATAATGTTACCCAATATGGCTTAGGCTAAGTAAAGGCTATTGGGGCTAGAAGACAAGAATGTGACTAATATGTAACCTGCTAACATGATATTTGATGTTTACATTGGATTGTAGTTTGCCTTAAGTTTGTTTACTTTGTTTTGTAAAACCACACACACACACACACACACACACACTCAAACTCTCCTAAATCTACCTAAACTTACCTAAATCTTTCAATTAAAGAACCAGAAAATCTTCTGTCCTTGTCATTTGCTTGAGGATCATTGCAGCATTTAACCCAGGGGTCTCCAAGGTGTGGCCCAGGGCCCATTTATGGCCCTTGGAACATGGCCCCTGACTGCAGTTCAAGAATGGTACAAATGTGGCCCTCTAGAAATCGTTTTGGTCATTAATTTTAACGACAACTTTAATCCTTCTTAATAGAAAGTGTTAAGCACAAAGTATTTAATTTTAATTTCGTTGTGAGCAAGTCACATAAACATCAAGTGACTTTTTATTGTAAAAACAAAATGACTTTGTAGCACATTTTTGACTACTCAAACTCATAAATGTGCTTGTTTTATTTTACAACATTTCAGAGTTTTTTCTAACAAGTTTTTCCTTTTTTTTCTGGAAAATTTCTAAGATGAATCTCAACATTTCTGAGATTCTTACAAATTATAAATGTCAGAGCTTTTTCCTGTAATATCTGGGATTAATCTCAACATTTCTGAGTTTTCTGGTGAAAAATTTCTCTACTCTTTTTCTCTATCTACAATGGCCCTAATATGGTAGTATTGGGGGGTAGCAGCTGACTCATCCACTGCTAACAGAGAAGTAGCATCAAACTTTACCTGCAGGAGCTCGATGGACTCAGCTGCAGCCGGCCTTCGGATAAAGAGAACAGGCTGCTCATGCAGGCTGCTTGGTCTCCGGCCAGCTTCGCACGCTGAGAGAAGGTCCTGCGGCCTCCCTCACATTTCACCAGCACTACATTTGTTCGATCTCCTCTCCACTTCCCTTACCATCTGTGGTCTTAATGAAGCCGTCACGAAGCCGTCATTCAGTCACAAGCGGCTCCGTCTCGCTAACAGGGAAGCAGCAAAGCCTGGAGCTGAAACACAAAGTTCCAGTGATGACTTTCACCCCGTCTCCATTTTTACCTGCAACGACTCAACCTTAAAAAGTAAAAAGGCAAGGCTTGGCTTTTACTCGTTCAGGGGATAAAAGCACATTAGCGGAATGAATAATGACTAATCACAGCATGGCATGGAAAGTCTTGAAGCAAACTGAGATGGTAGTCGTGAAGAACAAAAGAGAAAGTCTTGCTGTTGGAGGCGGAGGAGTCATGGCAACGGCCGACCGCTGGGAGGCTGCGGATCGACAGAAGGGACTCTGGTTCTCGTTCACATGGAGTCGCACATGGCTGCGACGGAACCGAAGGCTGCACAGATCCGCTCGAATCCACGCCCTCTTGTTTGTTAACTATCAATGTCTTTTGTTCAGCAGGCAGTGTGGTACCCACGCTTAGACACACTGACGCACAAAGCATCTCTGCACGCCGCGACGCGGCCGCTGAGGAGAGAGGAGCTAATCCTAAATTATAGAAATGAAATGTCAGAAGCTGAAAAAACTGTTTCCCACTCGCAATGAGAGATTCTATTTTTATTCAGTGTCAGAGTTTAACAGTATCAGAATATAGTTGTTAACATGTCAGATATGATTATTATATTGTAAAAGCAGAATCAGAAGTTTGTTTTAAGGAAAACTTTGGACATTGTTGCTTAATTTTTCATAATTAATCTATTTACCAATGAAAAAACAAGAAAATCCATCCATCCACTTGTAGTTAAATCATAGAAAAATAAATTCAACTCAACAAAGCTGTATTTATGTCATCCAAGTATCTTCAGTCATTGTGATTTTTTCATGAAGGAACTTCAGAAACAATCAGATTTCCACCCAAACTGACTGAAGAACCAAACTGACTGTATTACAGTCTCATGATTATCATGACATGCTAACATCTCTACTACTGTGTAGCACAAATGATATTTCACAGTAATATGTCCCAGCTAAGTAGTAGGAATGTGCAATATAAATGGTGTACGATAGAATCAATAGAAAGTTGGCCTGCAATACAGATCTGTAGTCTGGCGGCTAACCACGTAATGCTTGTTAATGTCTTACTGGCCGGCATCAAAACAGAGCAAGTGGGAAGCAGCACAACTGAGTATTTAAAGGAAGACCTTATGACAGAGGCAGGTGTGAAAACATCAATTATCTGGACCTGGTTCGAGTTTAACATCCCACGGTCTCAGCACGATGCTCAGGAGGAGTGCGGCAGATGTCACGGTCAGACAGCAAGGGGGAAAAGCGCATGCGGGATCGGTGCAACCCCTGCCGGGATGCAGATGAGGTAAAAAGAGTCCAACGGACCCCATTTCTACCCCTCCTACTGTCTTAGAGTAATGCTCAGAAGGAGTGCTGCAGATGTCACGGTCAGACAGCGGGGATGGAGTGACAGTCTGATGGTCTTTTCGAAACCACAAGAAGAAAACATCGTAAAAACGGAGAGTGTGACTCCGAATGACCGTGCACAGAGTAAGAAACTTGTGGGATTTAAATGTCTCCATCTCTTAAGACCGCAGGAGGTTTAAGCAGTCAGAGCAAGAGCAGAAAAATGTAATCTGCAAAGTGTGTGGAAGGAAATACAAGCAGTTTGTTTTACTACCTTAAAACAACGCATGTAGTTAGCTGAAAACCAGCAATGCAGCTAACTACAAGATCCAGTCACAACACTGGGAATAAAATGTAAGATTAACACAAACATCCATTACGTTAAGCTTACTGTTTCTATGTAGAGATAGATATTTCACTTATTTATTTTACTTTGATTTAACCAGGTAGTCATCATTGAGACTATGCTGCTGCTTATCATTGCCAGGTCTCCATTAAAATTAGATTTTTTAATGGCGGCAGCAGCATAAAACAAAAATAGTTACAAACAAATAACCTTCACAAAGACGTGTGTTAGACAAGTTTTAACACTTAGATAAATATTTACATTCCACTCAAATAGTATGTGATTTTTTTTTGTTACTGTTGTAAGTTTTACATATTGTGACATTTATCGTTACGGCCACCCATCACAATTGTGATATGAATTTTAATCCATGTCGCACGTCCCTACTAAGTAGTGTCTCTGCTTCTATCATGGATAAGTTCAAATTTACTGCTGGTTGGTTGGATGAAATTTGTACATTTCTGTGGTCTTAAATTCCATTTATAGTGGTCTTAAAAAGCCTTAAATTCGACCATAAATCTATCTTTCCATCTCCCATCAGATAAATTCAGGCCATTCCAGTTCCTATGTGTGAGCTAACAGGCTGTGGTTTTGTAAAACACAAAAGCAGCAGGAAACATCTTACTTTCTGTGCAATTTGAAATGTGTTGAACTTGTGATCTAAGCGTGACACCAGAATATTCATCTGCCAATAGTGAATATCTGGAGAGTCTTTCAAGTGGTTTCTGATCAAAATAATTACCTCACCAACATGAGGCCATGTAGCTCCACTGTGACTCTGGATTCATGTAAAAAGACTTCCCCAGATTTAAACGCAAAATAAATTAAACTATGAGGTGTTGCTTTTCCCACCAGAGCTAGTGGAGAAAATGCTTTTTTGTGAGTGTCAAATTGGGATGAATAAGCATTCCCGAGAGCCAGGGGTTGTTCTGGGCCGTGGGGAGTGTGGCCACATTGACGTTGGCCAGCACTCTCCTTTTATAGACGCAAGCAGCCAAAGCTAGCAGGCCATCTCAGCGGCCGCTAAGTCTGGACAGACACCCACAACCACAGGGCCTGGAGCGAGCTTCATGCTCCGTCCCTTTCATTTATCCACTCATTCTGTCATTTCTTCAGCTGCAGCATTCGCCCTCTTTAAGCATCTGTCTCTGTCAGACTCACCTCCCACCAACCCCCAAACCTTTGGCTGCAAACGCATCCGCCTTCATGCTTTTTTACTTCTGGATCCACTGCTTGGTAAATTGGCTTTCAGAATTATCAGGAGAACATACATGTGCAGGAAAAGATTAAGAGAGGGAATTATGCCCAGCATGGGGGAAGATGAAACTGGGGGGGTATTTATAGTAAACTAACTTTCTGGGTGCAGCTGCAGGTCTGCAGAGCAGTGACGAGGTTTGGCTTTTTAGTCCGCAGCCAAACAAAAGACCAGCCATGCTGACTTTATTTCTACTTTCAAGTTGTAAAAATATTCATCTCAGAAGTTTAAAAAAGAGTGGATATTTCTGAGTTTGAGTAGTAGAAAAAAAATCTGAAATTTTGAGATTAATCGCAGAAATTTTCTACAAAATCTTGTAAATTTCTGAGTTTGAAAAGTCAAAAATTTGTTAGTAAAAACTCATCTGTCACCTACCAGCATGACAATATTCTTAACCTACAGCCAGAAGTGTAATGTAATGGTTTAAATGAAAGTTGATTTAGCTTTAAAACGACAGACCAACAGGGCTTGAGATATTTTGAAAAGAATAGACTGAAATTTAATATGCAAAGCAGGAAAGGATTTGCACCAAAACACTGTAGCCAAGCAGTTTCAACAAATACTGTGTGAGGGCCACTGAGGACAAAAACAAGTAAAATGTTTAGACTTTTATTTGTGGAAAATGGAAGAAAACCAGGAAATATTTTCCTCTCACTTCATAATTATGTGTAAATTTGTGTTGGTCGAATAAACATGCCAACGACTGAATTTTGAGGATATAACGTGACTTAATGACACTAAAGACTCCTGAAAGGTATTTCATCCTCATGTCGGGTACTTCATCCAACTACTTCATGTTTTTTAAAACAACAAAACTCTGATTAGAATAGCAAACGTTTATATTTTCCTCTTTTTCCACTTATAAGTGGTATGACTGAAACAAGGCCAGGAGAAATTGGCTTTGCCAGTTTTTCCACTTTCAGTGAAAATCATGAGAGCTTTTCTGGAGGCAGTTGAAAGAGTAAAAGGAATAACTGGAACTACAGTGTGAAGTTTTGTTCCTGTGGTTACCTGTTAATTGGTTGGGAAGAGTTGCTGAATGGTGGCGACTCAGACGAGGTGACTGACCCTGTCAGCGAACGGTTTGAAAAGGTTCTGGGAGTACAGTTTCATCAGAACCTTTTACTGACACTCTGTAGTCATTATCTTCTGTAACAGAAGGATCCCAAAGCAAAGATGATCGTAACTTCGATTGATGGAGCTCTAATAGACACCATGAAACTTAAGGGGACAAGAAGGACATTTTACTTGGCACCTAAAGGTTAAACAGAAACATTAAAAAGCTCCCAGTGTCCAAACAAATACTGAAATCTGGTCCAGCCAAGGTTAGCTCTCTGCTAATGATTAGCTTCCTGTATTGACGGTGCCTTACGGTAAAACATCAAT
The DNA here is from genome assembly GCF_000485575.1 of Poecilia formosa. Classification (NCBI taxonomy): domain Eukaryota; kingdom Metazoa; phylum Chordata; class Actinopteri; order Cyprinodontiformes; family Poeciliidae; genus Poecilia; species Poecilia formosa. Next base: position 2,066,869 of record NW_006799986.1, on the reverse strand, counting down.
GCTGGTGCCAGTGCAGGCGAAAAAACTGATGAATAATCAGGAAAGTATAAGCATAACCATGAAAAATGTCAACACATTGAACAAAAGACCGCAGCTATGAGCTCCAAAACAAAACAGAACTGTTAGCTGCCGCTAAAGTCTGCTATTAGGGAACAGTGAGGACCTGCCAGTTGTGCCTGGGGAGCTTTGCTGTGGTGGGCAAAGTTTTCCTCCTCAACAGTCTTGAGTAAAACAAATTTTAAATTCAAACTTTGTGTGAACATGGAAAAGCTTCGGATTGTCTTTGATAATTAAGTCATCATTGACGACACCATAGGTTTAAAAAACTTGTCCTGATCATGTCGCGATGTTAGCATATCAGTGGCTATGCAATGGTGTGGCTTTATCCTTAAGAATTTAAAGCAGTACTGTCCAAACTAAATAAAGCCCATACTGTCATTCAAGACATAGATGAATCCTGGATTAGTCTGCAGGGGTTGATCGAGGGGAAGACTGTGGATTTGGTGGCTTTAGAGGAAAGAAAGTTCTGAGAATCCAGCAAGATCTGAATTTTCTTTACACCTAAGGAGTAAGTCTAAAACCCTTATTCTCACACCTTTACTAAGCATTCGGCACATTCCTTAATATTTGAGCGAAATGATTTTTTTTCAAGCATACACACAGCGTTGCATGCTCAAAAAATATAGTGGAGCCCCGGTGTTCATGGGCGGTTGTCCCTAAAAACTGCAAAAACTTGAGACTTTGTCTAAAAACACTTATACCTGCCAAGTTTAGACACCAAATAAACCTTAAGACACACAGAGAAAAACCTCTTGGCACTACTTACAAGACAGCATACATTGTCTGTCTTTTCTGTGCTATTGGCTGTGGAGGACAACCAATCAGCACCAAGGAAAATGAATGGTGCTCGTGGATTGGATGCCAATAGAGTGTTAAATACAACCGTCAAGGTATTTCAGCTTCCAAATATGTGTTTTCTTTGGAGTATTTTACATATGTGCTACGTAAACATCCACAAATAATTAGGAGCTGCGTTACACTGAAAAGTCTGCATGCTGAAGCGTGTCTAGGCGGGGCTTGGTGTATATCTGATAGATGTGGCATCAACACTAGCATCACACTTAAAACATTTGAGCTTTTAATCCACCTTGAAGAGGGCATATTATGCAATATTCACTTTCATTTGGCCCTCTCCTGCTTCTAGAAACAGCTAAAGCGCTAAACAGCCATTTCCTGTTTTTGGTGTCCGGAAAACGAGGCGTTTCAAAAACCTTCCGATTATGATGTCACAATCGGCGGGCACTGCCCCTCACTGTACAATGGCTGCTGGAAAAGACAAAGTGTTTTGTTGTTCCATCCAGCAACCACTTGCTACATTCTTGTTGGTTGTGCAGGAGACTCCACTTCTGCTTTTCAAGAAGCCGACATGATCTTACATGTTGTATAATTGTACATCTGCTTGCAGCCATTTTCATGTGCGAGTGTAAATGGGGACATGGCCAGCAGCAACCTTTTTGCATTTAAAGTGACAGAGGCCTCTCCAGAGAGGGAACATGTTAAAAAGAGATGTTGGTTCTTCAGCAGTTTTTCATTTTTCAGTTTGTTCAGGTTGCTGGGAATTCGCCTTTTTGCTTCGCAACTCATATTCTTCCATTTTTCTCACAGTTTCCAAACAGAGTGCCTCAGAAAAGATGTGTTTTTCATAGATTACAACTAAACACACTTTTCATGTTTTCTGCCATCCTTGTGCACACCTCCAGTGGTGAAGGGACTCTGTATTTTTTCAAATACTGATGAAATATTAACAAACCTACCTGAGAGTGTCTGACTGTCCCTGCCTCCCTCAGAGCAGCTTTCTCCTGATGACACCATCCTGAAATATTTTCATCAGAGCTCCACTCCTTTCTTACAAAGCCTTTATCAGACTGCCTTTGATATTACCGCAGACATCCTACTTACTGTGATATTCAAAGAGAATGTGCCATGAATCCAACAGGAATTTCTCCATCCAGTCATAAATAACTGTAGCTTCATTTATGATTATTGTGCCTCTTTCATGGTTTATGTCTTTATTGTTTGGTTAAATCTGTTTTTACCTCAAGTGAAGGAAATTAGATCTGTTTTTATTGTTGGCATTTTCAAAATGTTGCAATGACCAAAAGCTTCTGCAGTGACACAAATGTCTTTCACAAACTCTACAGCTTCAGTTGTTGTGTACGTCGTTTTTAAACTCGTTTTCATCACATTTTTAATTAAAAGCCAAATCGAGGCGTTGAAACATCCGAGAAGAAGCTGAAGTATCACCCTAATCAGCAGACTGATTGCTATAAAAGAAGGCTTTAGAGTGCAGGTATTTAAAACTCAATTGAAAGGTTAAGAATTTGCCTTCTAATAAAATTAACTGGCTTGATTTTAACATTATAACCAGTGAGATTGACTGAGTTCTGGATATTAAAGTGGATTAAACACCAGTTTAATCCAACTCCAGTCCGTTTGCCTAGAAAGTCAGATTCGTTTGCGGAGGTGTGAATGTGCAACCAGACCAAAAACCAAACTCTGGTCCACCTACAAACTTTGGTCTCGGTTCAGATGAAGTGAACTCTGGTGCGGTTCCAATGTGAATGCCAAGCGGACCAGAAACCGGTTCAACCATAGAAAATAGACCACAGCATTCTGGGTAAATGCAACCAAAACAAACGCGCTAGCTTAGCGCTAACAGGAGAAATGGTTCAAGGCCTTTCACCAAAGTCAAACCGCTAAAATCTGACCCCGCTCCATTTTCATTTAAATTTTAAGAAGAAGGAAGTTGCGCTCAGTGTCTTCAGAGGTTTTTGTGTTGTTTCCTTCAGTGGTTCTTGGTGCAGCGCCCCCACAGGAGAGGACTTGTTTTAAGTCAACAATTCCAAATTTAAAACAAACTCCTATATCCTGCCGAAAAGTTACTTGTAAATTTGTTTTTTCTTATTTCTAGGGTGCTAAGATGTTTGCACTAGAAACAAGATAAAAAATACTTGCTAAGATTTTGTGTTTTGCAGTGTAATGCCATGCTACTGATTAAAGAGATTGCCTAGTTTAAAAACAAATCTACCAACACATTACCACATTTTGTATAACATGTATTTTAAATTATTCAGTATATTTATTTCCGTTTTACTGTGAAATGTCCTGTTTTTCCTGAATTTTCCCCAAACCTCGGCACAGTAACCGTAATAGATGCAGCACAGATTTATTCCAGCATCACCAGATGTGAATAATGCCAGAAAGGATTCCTGATCACGTTGCAGAGCCCCGCTGACCTCTGAGCTGATGAGGACAGAGAAGGGGAACGAGCCACCGGGGGGGAACAGATCCTCTCCACCTCCTCTTGCTCTCCCATCATGCACCTCTTTCCTCCTGCTCAGGTTCTCTCCCCTTGATGCTTCTTCATGCACAGAGGCCAGTCATCCATCCTGTTTACTACACCCTCTCAGGGCGCCGTGGCCCAGCTACCATTTCTCACCGGTTATCTGAACCAGCACCTTCATCCAGTCATCATCACAGCACTGCAGCCTCCTGGTGGCGTCTTAAACGGGAAGCCAAAGTACAAACACCAAACGCTGGAAGTCAGTGCATGAAAACCGATTTACAAAATCACAGCAAATTGACAACACTTCACTGTTTCTACATTTTATGTTGCAACGCAACCTTATTCCAAGTTGTACCAAATTAGCCTCAAAATTTTACATGCAAACACCCAGCAGCTCTGTCTTTTCCACTAGTGTCAAAAAAATAAAATTTTGCAATTCCAGTGTTTCCATTAAATGAGAAACTCAACTAAAATCACATGTGAATAAGTTCATTCATGCAGCGCCGTCGCCCTCCAACTACTTCCTGTTGTCTTCTTCGTGGTTTTTGCCAGTAGTAACATCCCGTTGTTGATCATGTGACTCCTATGATATGAGTTTTGAGAGATAAACTAATTTCCAAACAGCCAAAAAGCCACCTCATCCTAGCGCCAAAACGTTTTACTGACTTGTTTCTATTGAGCAAATTTATTTTTAAATGTTAATTTGTGTAATTATATTGTCAATGGAAATGCAGCTAATATTGTGGATCCACATTTGGCAGCCTCATGTCTTTTTGAATATGATGCCACAAGCTTAGCTCACATATCTTCAGGCAGTGTGACTCATTCTTCTTCATCCTTGAAAAGTTTAAAATGCATATATCAAAAATTATGGCTTTAAATTGTCTTAAATTAATTAAAATGTAAGTTGGCCTTTGAAATGTCCATCACAAGTCTTACATTTTGTATTGACGGGCCTTCTTAATCTTGTATTGTCAAAGTATTTTATGTTTTTGTTTTTCTTTTGCTGGAGTTTGAGTCTCACTCAGACATCTCCATTGCATTCTGTGACTCGAGACGTTGAGGCTGCCGCTAACTAGCTGCTAACATACATTTTTTTTGTGTCAATCATGGGTAAATGCAGATTTATCATCAGTTGACTGGACGAAGTTTGCACATTTCTGTGGAGATACAGGTCTTAAATTCCATTTAAAGTGGCCTTAAAAAGGCCTTAAAATGTCTTAAATTCATTTTAAACTAAAAGACGGTTGAGGCTACCATTAACTAGCTGCTAACATACCCCAGCTAGCTTGCTAGCTCATTTTTTGCGTCTGTGGTGGATAAGTGTAATTTTACTGCCAGTAAATTTGGAAAAAGTGAAGTGGTGTGAATACTTTTATTAATATGCTGTGAATTGTATAAAAGCTGACTGGGTTTGTGCTTTTATTTTATTTATTTTGAAATTTACCTCTTTTTTTTACCTTTTGCTATATTAAGAGAGAAACAGTAGAAAAAGTCCTAAACTTGACAAAGTAAACATTGAACTAATCAAAACTGATGCCTGGTGAATTATTGGTGAATTATCCATACAAGTCTGTGTAGAAAAGATCAATAATGTATCAACAGTACAAGTTTGGTGGATTTCTTTTCTTGGAAACTTGTTTCTCTTTTTAGCTTGTATTGTTTGGATTTCATGGGCATCGCTGCAGTACCTGTGTAGATAAATTAATTTTTTTTTTTGAGAAATAGGCCAACATTAATCTCATATCTTCGCAGTCTTGTTTATATCAGCAAACCACATATTGGGGTCATGAAGCTCCTCTGGCCTGCAGATTTGAAATACATTCACTTTCGCAGTTTGTGCTGCTGTAAAGTAAAAAGTATGAGATTTTTTTTTACAGGGTAGAGAACCACTCTGAGAGCTTTGTGACCTCCACGATTTTCTCCCTCTCTGGCTTGAGTGGGGCTGATGATACATTTGATTCGCTTGAAAAATAATGCTTAGCTTTATTATTTATTTTAAAAAGAGAATTTCATCTCATTTCGCTGAGCTGCGGTGGCCTCCGTCTGCCTGGGGCTCAGAAACAGAAAAGCCACCAGAAGAAGCAGGACTCAGAACTGTGCGGATAAAAAAATTGAATTAATAAAAACTGAGATGAGGCTAAGTAACAAGCATTAGGTCTGCCTCCTATGTCTGGCATCTCCTGGGAACTCTTGCAGAGCAACAGATGGTAAACTCTGAGTGACTCAGCCATGTCTCGTTCATGCGCGGTCCTCTACTGGCACCTACTGGCCGAACACGGCAATAACAAGCCCCGAAAGTTAAAGAAAATAATGCTATATAATGTTATAGAACGCTCTTTTACCTCCAAACATGTCTGGAAATGACTTTCTTGAATCAGTTTAGCTCAATAACTGAAGCTGAAGCATCTGCTGAGTGACGATGATGAGAAATATGAAGCTCTAATGAAAAACACATGTGAGTCTTCCCAGAATCTGGCCCAATCAGACGCAGCAGACGCTAAATAATGTCATAGATGTAAAGAAGGACAATGATAAAGCATTAGAATGACAGATGGAGGTGAGAATGGATAGACTGGGAACTAAAAATGTGTAACAAATGAAGCAGGCAGGGGAGCTGTGGGCTGCCAGACCCGCTCAATCAATCAAAGCTCTAACAAGACGACGAGCAGCAGCTTGTTGTTACCAAGAGGAGGAAACTCCTCGATCGGAGCACAAACGGATATAAAGGGAAGAACACATGGACAGTTGCTCTTTGGCTGCTGGTTTTATAGGCCTGAGCAGGATTCTGTTTTATTTTGATCTCTCCATTCGTTGTGATGCACAAGGCAGCCGATCTCTCTGGTCTAAAGTCAAAAAACATTCAACACTCAGAGCTGGGAAACAAATCAGCCAAAGATTTTCAGGCTGCATTCCCACCAGCTCTGTTTAATCCGCTTCAGTCCAACTTCAGTCTGTTTGCCTAGTTATGGAGGTGTGAATGCTAATCGGACCAAAAAACGAACACTGGTCCACCTACAAATCTCTGCTACAAAAGCAGGAAGTGGACTACAGCGCAGGGCATTGTGGGTAAATACAACCAAAACAAATGCAGGAATATAGCCCTAACAGGACTTGTGGTCTTTAGTGAAAGACAAAAGAAAAATTTTACAACCGCTAAAATCTGACAACACTCCATTATTGTTTACATTTCTTGAAGACGGAAGTTGCGCTCAGTGTCTTTGTTGGAGGTTTCATGACATTTCCTTGAGTGGTTCATAGGGTAGCGCCCCCACAGGTGAGAAGGGGAACATGTTTTTCAAAGGGTTTAATTGGTTTGACACAGAAAGTGAACCACAGCAGCTGGAAATGTAACAAATGTTGCCACTTTGGTCCCCAATCGAACTGAGTCTAGCGGACTATCAGGTGAAAAAACATCCCAACTCTGATCAAATATAAAATATTGGGTGCATTTGGGTGGGAAAATCAGATTTTCCTGCTGTGGCATTTCCCTGCTGTGTGAACGTGGTCTAAGTCAGCAGAGGCGGTTCAGATGGGCAGTAGCATCCTGGACAGCTCTCTTTGGAGTTAGAGCTCCGCCTGCTGGATGGAGACCAGAACTCCCTGAGGAGTCTGATGGACGGATGGAAGTTAGAAATCCTGTGTTCGCTTTCTCTTCACAAGTCCCAGAGAATCCGTTTCGCAGCTTAAATTGATTAACAAGATTCATTTGAAACTGAGAGACTCAAATAGTTTCCTTCTGCTTGCATCATAAATCATTAGTCAGCTGTGTCGCAAAAGGGCTTGTGCTGTCATCCATTATCTGTTTCATTTGGGAACGCTTATAACCTCAAGATATTATTAAGATGGAAAAAATGAACAAAATTACTGCAGCTGCTTTAGACAACCTGCTTTGCTTATATCTGCATCCTGAGTGCAGCAGATGTGCCAGGCCCCTATTGCTCCGTCATTTTACCGTCACATCTCTTTCAAGCCTGACCAGCACACTGCAAAAACACACACACAAAAAAAACATAAAATCGTTCCAAGTATTTTGGTCTAGTTTTTAGTGCAAGTAACTAAACTAGCTTACACGCAACTTTTCAGCAATATATAGGAGTTTGTTTTGATGAAAACGTATGTAAAAAAAAAAAAAAATTCCCTTCTCACCCTCCGCGGGTGGTGTCTCTCTCTCTCTCTCTCTCTCTCTCTCTCTCTCTCTCTCTCTCTCTCTCTCTCTCTCTCTC
>NW_006799986.1:2057875-2059182 GCF_000485575.1 Poecilia formosa | reverse complement strand
CACTGCTCCAGTTTGGGGGTGACTGCCCCGAGGGCCCCGATGACCACAGGCACCACTGTGGTCTTCACCTTCCAGGCCAGGTTTAATGTGATTTTAATTATATTTCTTATTGAATGTAAACACCACAATTGCAAAATTGTCTTTTTTCGTCATTAGCAGAGTATAGACAAAGTTTTGCACGTATTTATCTACTGCTTCTCTCTTTACATCTTGGAGAAATTCCTCCATCTTCATTTTTAGGAATATCTAAACAGTTTTTCACCTCTGCTCCTCCTGCGTATCTTTCTCTCCTCCCCTTTGCCTCCTCATTGTCTCCCACACCGATGACCTCATCGCGCAGCACTGGCCCCCACCTGCTCCTCTGACGGGGCTGAAGGGCCCCATGTGGGCGGCTGGGGCGCCGATAGCCAATAGCACACATTGTGCTGTCAGAGTCCAGCGGGTCTCGATGAACCATCAGAGGCTGTTTGGAGCAGAGGAGAAGCCGCTGGGGGGGCAGATGACTCGTTCTCAGGGTCTTAAGATGTTCTTTGAGATGGGATGAGGCAGAGGAGAGGAGGAGGAAGGACGATGATCATCCTTTCATCCATAAAACTCGACCTCGAGGCTGTTCTGAGTGGCGTTTTCATGTTTTCAGCGTTCTCCTACAACCCAAAAACATGACTGTCCCTTTAAATTCCCCCTAGGTATCAGTATTTACTGGCAAATGGATGTTTTTACTAAGAAGGTTTAAATTCAGGCCTGACTTGATGTGATTTAAGAGTTTAACTAACTGTTTTCATCTTTATCTGTAGGTATATTAGCTGTAATAAATATGAAATTACAACACCCTATCTGCATACTGGTAAAAAATAAGGTGTTAAAAGTTTAATTTGTTGAGCTAAAGTTTAGGAAATCCAACTGTTATTTTTTTTCAAAAAGGGGAAATAAATTCCACGTTTGTCTGGTGACCAACAATAGAGCCATGTGGAACTCCATGGATAAATATTTATTCATGCGGATGAGAAACTTGCTTATTGGGAAATTTTCTCGTATTGTGCAGTAGTTTACAGTAATAGAAATTTATTTGGACTCTACTGGGTCATATGTTTTAACTGAAGTATTTTAGAAGCACAGTAAGTCATCACAGAATAATTAATGGAATTATTAGTCTGCATTTCTGATTAAAACTGAACCACGTAACCTCTGATTACATTTAAAATAACAGATTTTTGAACGGTAAAGGACATGATTCAGCCTGTGTGTGTGTGTGTGTGTGTGTGTGTGTGTGTGTGTGTGTGTGTGTGTGTGTGTGTGTGTGTGTGTGT
>NW_006799986.1:2022069-2057858 GCF_000485575.1 Poecilia formosa | reverse complement strand
TGTGTGTATACAGATATTTACATTCTTCAGGCTCCTCCTCGTTCATTTTCTGAAAGGGACCAACAATACAGCCTTGTGGAACTCCCTGATAAACATTCATTAATATGAACGAAAAAAACATGATTGAATTGGACTTTTTTTATATTTTGCTGTATTTAACTGTAAAGTTAGATATTTATTCAGACTCTGCTGGGCCATATGTTTTATTTGACTTATTTTAGAAGTACAGTAAGTCATGGCAGAGTGATTAATTGAGTCATTTCTGATTAAAACTGAAGGTTGAAAGCAGAATCTTCCACATAAACCTCAGAATAAATTCAAAATGACTGATTTTTGAACAGTAAAGGACATGATTCCCCTTGGGTTGGAATGTCAAGGGCGGTGCAGTAGAAAAGCTGCCATATTGACAACACCATGCCTGCCTGCCTGTGTGTGTGTGTGTGTGTGTGTGTGTGTGTGTGTGTGTGTGTGTGTGTGTGTGTGTGTGTGTACACACACACATATCCACATTCTTCGGTCTCCTCCTGGTTCCGTTTTTATGAGGACAGCAGTCTGAAACTGACACAGCCATTATCCCCCCTGTAGTTGTCCCACACCCCCTGCTTTGTCTCCTCACAAAGGCCTGCAGAAGGTTTTATTGAAGGTTGCTGGTTGGGCTGTAAAGCCATGCAGACACCAGGAGAAGCTACAGAAAGCTGGTCTTGGATCAGTGCTTCTCTGAGAATTACAGTTTGAAGATATTTTTTTTTCTTTCCTCCCTTTTGTTCTCTGTGTACATCACCCATAATACTTCCATTGACTTCAGAGGACAAGTTAACAATAAACCTCCTTTTGGTTTCTTGCTGCTGCTTATATTTAAGCCTCAGGGTCAGCCATATTTCTTTCTTAGACAATTGCAGCCAAGTGGAAAGTATCCTGCTTGCATTCAGGTCGCCTCACAAAGCTTTGGTGTTATAACTCAAAGGAAGGAGTCTCTGCAGAGGGCCTTGCTTTGCTGCATCACCTTCATTAACCACTGCGCTGGAAGCTTCTCTGTCATCCCCGGGTCGATGACTCGCCTCTCCACTCCGGCTTAGCCTCCCCGAGTTTATTTTTCCACTTATCTGTTGTGAGGACAGAGGAGAGGGAGAGAAACGGGAGACATTCGGGGGCCTGAGATGTGTTTTTTAATCTGTTATTCTTCTGTATTGGCACGGGCGTCTCCAGTGTGGGGATTAAGAATCCAGACAGAGTGATGGAGCTCGGCGCTGACCTCGAGGGCGGATGAAGACTGCAGGAGGAGAAGGGAGGAACAAAATAAATCATCTCTGTGGAATGAAAGAGAGAAAGACAGAAACACAAAGGGGATTGTGATTGTGTGTGTGTGTGTGTGTGTGTGTGTGTGTGTGTGTGTGTGTGTGTGTGTGTGTGAGGGAGCAGCAGAGGAACGACGGCGCTGGAAGTGGCAGTGGTTCGGAGCGGTCTTAATCCTCAAACCTGACCTAATAAATCTGAAGTTTACCTCCCACAGCTGCTGAGCTGATAACCAGCGGAGGACGGGCGTGAACGCACGCCGCTGCGCTCGCATTTCAGCGCCACGCTGATGAAGAAACAAGCTCACATGAAGGGGATAAGAAGTCTGGAAGTGTGTACATTTAGGTCATCTAGAGCTGCAGACACAACGCAGCTTTCAGGCTCGTCTTTTAAAACTGTTGCAGACAGTTTTTGGACCGGGTTAAATGGTTCAACTGTCTCTGAACCCGAGGTCATTTCTCAAGTTCCAGAAGTTCAAAACCAGCTTTTATCAAATAGTCTTACTTTCAGGGAGTTTTCACACCTGATAGTCCGGTAGATTCAGTTTGATTGGGGACCAAGATTGAAACATTTATTTCATTTGCGGCTGGCCCAGTTCTCTTTCACTCTGCACTGTGTTTAACAATCAAAACAATTTGAAAAATGTGTTCCCCTCCTCGCCTGTGGGGGCGCTGCACCAAAAACCACTGGAGGAAATGACATGAAAAATGCTTTTGTCACAAAATGTAAACAAAAATGGGGTGGCGTCAGATTTTAGCGGTTGTAGGATTTCTCTTTTGTCTTTGGTAAAAGACCACCAGTTATTTCTCGTGCTAGCTCTAGATTTGCGTGTGTAACTGCATGATCTGTACCGTTTATTTATATGCATTAACATATTACCTGTTATAAGAAAACCTATTGACCTAGACAATGTTAAAATGCTCTTAATGAAGAATAATTGCCATAATTAGTTCAAAGCTTAGAAGTAGAATTGTGTGTTGGACTCACAGAACTGTTAGCATGTATCTCATATTGTCTAGTCTAGCTACTAGCTAACAAAATACTGTTAGGTTGAAGCAAACAGTCAATGTGCCCTGTGGTGGATAAAAAATACCTTTATCTTTAATTTAGTGTTCATGGGAAACACTAATTTACGAATCTGTTTTTTCTCTCGTTTGGTTATTGTACACCAGCATATGCTCTTGATTTTCTTGCTAAATGCAGTTAAACTGTTTTTGTCTTTGTTTCTTATGATTCACTTTATGTCATATATTTTTATAATTAAAATGACATCCAAAAAGAAGAAGGGAACAAAAATACCCTTTCTGGAAGTATTTCTTTTAGCACATGAGCAAATTAGCTGGTACGGCTCGTGCTTCTGGAACAGACTATTTGTTTTGCTTGTATTTACCCAGAATGCCCTGCTGCAGCTCACTTCCTGCTTTTGGAATGGTCTCCGGTGCAATTGGCATTCGCATTTGTATGATATTTCTGTTTCTGTGAGTTTGTAAGGGTCCTTCCACAACATTTCAATCAGGTTGAGGTCTGTACTTTGACCGGGCCATTGTAAAAACTTAACTTTTTATGATCTGATATTCTATTTGCATTATTGCTGCTTTGTTTTGTTTTTGGGGGTTTCTTTCATTACTTTTAAGCATTGCAGTCTGATCCTGGGGAAATTTGCTGGGACCTCCACTCCTGGGGTCTAAAATGTTTTACACTTGAATTTATCGTTGCTGGTGTGTTGAAGGTTTCGTTTTATGAACCTCCTTTAGGTTCATGCTCACCTCCTCTTTGAAGGCAGTAAATGAGGAGGATTACTTTTTATGATTTCTGTTATCTGTCAGGGATCTTCCCCAACAGTGAGGAAACATAAACGATAAAATAAATCCTAAACTGTGTGAACCGTGACCACAACCACATGGAATGAGAGGTTCTCTACTCAAACCATCAGATTCTCTAAGAAAATCCCAAACTAAATAGTTGTACATCTTTCTGTTTTTCTAACTCAGTGGCTACTTTGAATGTTTTTCCTTCTCAAATATTCTTAAGGTAAATTTCATTTTTCAGTGAATTTATTTCTACGCGTCATTTCCACTGTTTCCAAATCTTCTTGGTTGTCCTGCATAATTTGTTTTAACCTTCTACGTTCATTTCTTTTTTCTTTCTGGTGTTTCATAACTTTTTCAGTAATTTCCAATCCCCTTTTTTATCAATATCAATAGATAATAAATCTGATAGAATATTCAAATTTCAATATCTGAGATATTCATGAACTCCGATACAGAACTGCACAGCATTCTGGGAGATGTAGGCAGAGGAAAGACTTTAGCTGCTCAGTCTCTCACAGCGAGCTAAGCTAGGTTGGTGGAATCAACTGACTCATTCTTTAGTTACCTAGCAACGACCTGCTGAGTAGCTTTGGTTACCTAGCAACGACCTGCTGAGTAACTTTGGTTACCTAGCAACGACCTGCTGTGTAACTTCCACAGCAGCAGTTTAAGGTTTCGCCTCTGCTCCTCATAACTGCTTAAAAATAAACAAAAATTCCATATTTAAAAAAAAAAACTAATCAGTAGTTATTGATATTGACTGATAAGAAATGTTTATATTGTGAGAAGTTTTTCAGCCATATGTCCAGCACTTACTATTTGATTAAACTAAATTTTTAAAATTTCTTCTAAGCTTAATAAATTATATAAAATTCCATAAGATTTCAATTCAAGTTAATTCAAAAATACTTAATTTATTTATTTAGTGACTTTCTGTGTATTTTGCTAAATATTTTTTAAATAATTTGACCAATGCTTTTGTGAAAATTGGTAGGTTTCAATTAAATAGGTTGATTTTTTTGGCACAGACTTTCAGGGGGAAAAAAGTAAATAAACCAAAATAAATATATTAATTTAAAAGACAGTGTACAGTATAGATTAAATTTCAATCACAGGATATTGTGTTTTTATTTTTCCTGCAGATTCCACCGTACATTTTTATTCCGTGTTTCAAGCGTTTTTGTGTACGTGACCCCTGGGTTTCTCCGCCATGTTGGCCTCAGAGTTTTATTTTCTTCCCGCTGTCTTGTTTATCCAGATTGCTTCCTGACTCAAGGTCATCCCTCCCTGCTCTCCCTCCTCTTCCTCCACGTATTGATGCCACTCGAAGCCAAGGTTCTTGGCTGTTAAAAGGAAAATCGATATCCCTCGGTGCTTGTGCTGTAATGTCCCTCCAAGAGGCACCTGCCAAAATATTTATGCTGTATTCATGGGAGATGCTTAAGGAAGAGCAGAAGAACGGAAACGGTGAGACCAGCTCCTGATTTATGCTGCTCGCACGTCTCATTAAAAGCTGCAAAGCCGCTTTCCAACTTTGATGTATGTTTGAGTTCCAGCTGCAGCTTCACTGTAAATTGTAACATTTAATTTAATTAAAAAGGATGAGTGAAAATAACTTTACTTTGGTTAAGGTTTGGTAACACTCAAATAAACTTGATCTGGTGAATTTTTGGGATTTATCTCATTTTTTACACTTGATTTAAATAAGTTGACGCCCTTTTGAGGTCCAAACGTTGTAAAAATTAACTTTAGTTCATGTGAGAGAGGGGATTGCCCAGAAAGGTATCCCTCAATGCATTGTGCCACAAACAGCAGCAATTAACTAATCCACTTTTTTATTTGTCACAAAATTTAGTTTTAGTATGATAAGATGAAAAGATGAACTCCAAAACTTCATCTATGCAAAAAAGCTCTGAGTGATGAAAAATTATAATTTTGCTGGCAAATTGTTTCACTTATAAGATGGAAAAAATATCTTATGTGAAATAATCAACCAATGGATTTTCTCAGCAATATTAACTTAAAACAAGCTCAGTTATCTGCTGAAAAGTTGATTTTAAGTTATTTTTGTCTTATTTCAATTGAACTGAGATGTTTGAACTGTAAATTATTTGTAATATTTGGTGGTTTTGCAGGATGGAATGAAGGAACGGTCCCTACACTGTAAAACCATCAAATTTTATCAAGTATTTTTGGTATAGTTTAATGGAAATATCTTACTTATACCTAAAACAAGATAAAAACTGACTTAAAAGTAACTTTTCAGCTAGATAGAAGAGTTTCTTTTAAGTCAATGATTCCTTAATATTGATGAAAAACTACTAGTTCCACTGTCAGCTTATTTCCATTAGAAACTAGACCATAATACTTGGTAAGATTTTGACTTTTTACAGTGTGAAACAGCAGGGTGCCCTCCACTGCAAAAACACCAAATTTTACCAAGTATTTTTGGTCTAATTCTTAGTGAAAACATTTTGAAATACGACAAAAATAGTTTACATGTAACTTTTGAGCAAGATATTGAAGCTCGTTTTAGGTCAATTGAATATAGATTTAAAATTCCTAGATCCACCAGCAGATTAACTCACATATAATATGACATTTTTCCCATATTACAAGTGAAATAATCTGCCAGTGGAACCATTATTTCCTCATCAATATTAATGGATTATTTGCTTAAAACAAGCTCCTATATCTTGGTCCATTGAACTGACATGTTTGCAGTAGAGAACTAGTTGTCAGGATTTGGTGTTTTTGTGCTGCAGAGACGGAGGATGTTTTCCACAGGTGTAGCTCCTGACAGCCTTCAGCTCAGCCAGATGGACTGCAGAACCAATCCGGCCTCAGACTCCGGCCGTCCTGCCGGCAAGCGAGCGTGACAGCCCGGGGTGTCTGCGTGAGGCGCGCTGACGGGTCGACCTCTCGGCTTGATAAACTCCTCTGCACTTCATCCTGCAGGGCCAACAGAAAGGGAGGAGCGGGGCGGGGGTCATTGTGGCGCTGTCAGGCGGCGGGGGGAGGTATCAGAGGCTGGGCGTGGGGGTGGAGCAGCGCATCACTGGTTAGCATGTAAATGAACTGCTTAATGGTTCAGAAGGTCACACAGGTCCAGCGCTGTGATGATTCGCTGATTATCATCGTTGATGCTTTTGTGGAGGCATGTGTGGGTGGCAGCAGCTGGACGGCTTTTAAAAAAACGTCTGATCTGACATGGTGAAATCTGGAACAACCAGAGTTGGGTAGTTAGTTACATTTACTAAAATAATTACTTTTAGGAGTTTTTTTTACGTACTTGAGTAGTTTTATTGTGACATATCTCTACTTTTACTTTAGTATAATTGATTTTTTGCCCACTGAGTGAAAAACATGTTTTAACCAGAATTCACCAGACACACACACTGCAGTTTCTGTTGAAGATTCATAAGGTTTATATCGAATAAATATTATTTCAAATTTATTTATTTATTTTACTTTTGCCTGATTCTGTGAATTATTGTCATTTTTGTCCTTAAAATACCAAAAATTCCACCTAATTTACAATTTGGTTCCTCTGATGATGTCATGTATAAATATTAAATGATTTGATTTTTTTTTACTTTTAATTAATTTCTTGTTTTTTTAAAGAGAGTGAATCCCACAATGAAAAACAAAGAGAAAAGCAACAAAAACAAAGATGGAGATGATGCTTAATGCTGTGCAGCTTGTTTGCGGGGCTGATATCTCTTCTTATTTCATCAATATGCCCCCCTGCGGAGGTAAATGCCATCACGGCCCGTGCTGCAGATGTCTGCTTGCTGGACGATTGATCGGTTTGGCATTTGATCCCGCGGCTCGCGGTGAAGGATGGGCTGCTGGAGTCGTGGGAGAGCTCCCATGTACGGCCGCCCTCCGCCTCCTTCCTGTCCCTCATTTATCTGCCCGGCCATAAATCCCTCACTGTCTCGTTTCTCACACAAGTGCCTTTTAAAAACCTCGCTGACGTGGGGGTTTAAAGGTTTCATCCGTGCTCCTGTGGTGCTAAAAGCCTCGTAAACAGTAGACAGAGAAGAAAAAGGCTGCAGGTTCCCCCTGCTGTCAGACAATAAAAATGGGGAAACTAATGTAGCTCAAAGACTTTAATTTGCTAAATCACCTCTACTGCTTTCTTTCTGCTCCCCTGGTTTCATTCGAACATGTCACTTCATCTGAGCCACATGTTTTCTAGTTGACAAAACTGTTAAAAATGTTTTTTTTTAAATATATATTAAATGTTGTTCCTCTGACAATAATACCCAAAATTATTAGTCACTGATCTAATGATCAATAATTTAATTATTATGTTTAGCTCCAAACATCACAAGTGTCATATGCAGTGACATGTCCAGCACAGGAAACAGATTATTTTCCAAATAGCTTTTAAATATTTGACAGTTTTCCAATGCATATAAATTAATATGGTATCACCAAAAGCCATATGAAGTGTTGATGTCTCAACAAGTTCTGACTAAATTACATTTTGTGTGCAAAATGGTTGTCAGAGGTGGGCAGAATACCCAAAAACTGTAATTAAGTAAGTAAAAGTACTTACATATTTTTACTCAAGTTAAAGTAAAAAGTAGCCGTCCAAGAAATTACTCAAGAGTAAAAAAGTATTTGGTAAAAAGTGTACTCAAGTACTTAGTCACTGATCTAATGATCAATAATTTAATATTTAAAAATTACACGACATTTACTAAAATATAAAGTTAAGTGTGAATTTTGGTATTTTAAGGACAAACATTAAAATAGTTTAAAAAATAAATAAAGTCAGACAAAAGTAAAATTTTCCAAGCAAGTTTCTTTCAAAAACTTATGAAACTGAATATGAGCAGCGATACTTCAAGAAAAAAGTTACTTAAAAATACTCTTAAAAATACTTTTAAAAAGTTACTCAAGTAAATGTTATTGAGTAAATGTAACTTGTTACTAACCAATTCTGCATGTTGTGTGACACTATTAAATATTATAAAATGCCAATAATTTGGACATCCCGAGGACAAAAAGGACCAACAATAACTGTTTTATATTCTCATCCTTTTTATTTTTGACAAAAAACTTTTGAATCCAACACCACCGATAGTGCTCAATGTTTTGTGTGGCTTTATTTAAATCAAAATTTGACAATTCATTCAGAGTTCACTTAATTCTTAAAAATAATCGTTGCTATATTTCTAATTATGAGCTAACTACCGGCTAGCTGCTCGTAGTTTGCTAATAAATTAGCTTAACTGGTGAAAATGTCATATGGTGTGACATAATGCCGTTCGGTGTGACTGTGTTTCCAAAGGATATGAGAGCTGCAACAGCTTATCTGTGAATTAATTTGTTCAGTGAACATACCATGAATCACTTCAGGTCATAAAAGCGGAGCAGCAGGAGGAACTGGCACAAAGTTCGGAAGGCGGATATTCAATGCATCGGGAATGTTTTTAGTGGGCTGCACCGCCACCATGTGGACGTTTTTACGAATTACATCAGTTATATCTGTTAAAACTGTGACGTTCAAACTTTTTGGTCTGGAGACCAAAAAATGTCAAGATGAAATTACTTTAGAAACTTTTTGTGTTTTTCTTTTTAATTATAATCGCAAAAATTATGTATTTTTTTTTGGTCTGTAACAGCTAAATTACGAGCCACACTAAGAAAATAAATATTTAAAAAATTGTGCATTAAATATTAAAATGATGAGAATAAAGTCAAAAATACTACAACTTTATTCTAATAATATTATGACTTAATTCTCATTTTATTTTGATCTTATTCTCATTATTTCAACTTTATTCTCGTTAAAAAATGTATTGTTTTAATAGAAGTAAAAAGTAAGCCTGTAAAAAATTAAATTATGAGAGTAAAGTCATAAATAAAGTCTATGGTTTTATTTATGAGAATAAAGTTATTACAACTTTATTCTCATGTTAGTTTGAGTTTATTCTCATATTTTATTTTTTTTTTATATTAGTATGCACCTAATCCTCCCACAATATTTTAATTAAATAAGCAAAGCACTCAGATTTCTGTAGACAAGTGATGCATAAATTATTGTAGATTTAAAATAAAAATAAACAGGCAAACTATTTTCTAAAGTTTTCAGGTTGATTATGTTTTTCTCGATCTTCCTTTTCTTGTCTTTCCAGCAACAAAAACAGGATTTTCTCACTTTTGCTTTAGTCTGTGAAGTTTAATATATTAAATCTGTATTTTAGTAAAAGTCACTGGAGGTTTTTGTTTCCTGTTATAACTTAAAAGTAAATTAAATTAAAGCAAAAATCAAGACGAATACTTTGTGATTTGCATTTTATCTCCTTTAAATGTCTTGCATAAAGGAAAATTTTGTCCTAACATTATTTTCAACTTGCAAACCAATTCTTAAGATGTGATCAACATATTCTGAGGGCCACAAATGGCCCCTGAGCCGCACGTTGAGCACCCCTGCTTTAAAATCTGCACCAGCTATTGATAAAACAGGATAGATATTAAGAGAAAATAATGACGATGCTTGGGAGAAAATGAGTGGGAAGGAGGGAATTATTGTTGAAAATGATAATTTTTCTGGTAGATTCAGAGTGAAGGAATCCAGAGGAGGAAGGACGTCAGCAGCTGCTCCTATCTCTGCCACCTCCTATAACCAGATTTATGGAGACATTTCTTTGGGGCCCTCCTCTTCCACGTCAGCGTTATAATCCTCTATAATCCCCAGAGAGCGGGTGATGGAGGCCGTCTGGGACGGGGCGGTACCTTTCCCCAGGATGGGAGCGGCTCACGTTCCAGAAAACGGGATGGCCGGAATGCTTCTGCCCGCTCCTGCAGCCATGCATCAACATGAAGGATGGAGCGGGATCTAAAAGAGGACTCCCGTCGTAGATTAGGCTCTAAAGACCCACACCATGTTAGATTAGAGCAAAGATTTCATCACTTGGTCTCAGTTTGGCTAAATACATGAGAGACAGGTGGGAAAAATCTGTAAGCAAGTTTGTTTTTTCCTTCATATTTCTTTAAAAGAATATGTGCTTAAAAAATAGATTAAAAAAAAAGCATCATGACTCAAACACACTCAGCTTCTGTGTGTTTTCTAAATATTTTCTTATATTTATTTTAAAACAATCTTGTGTCCTTTTTTCAGAACATGGATTTTTCTAGTTTTCACCCCTTGGTGCTGAGAAAACAGAATTCTGAGATTAAAGTCAGAATTCTGAGGAAAAAGTCAAAGTTTAAATTCTGAATTCTGAGAAGAAAATTATAAAATTTTAAGAAAAATGTTTTTATTCTGAGGGAAAAAAATCATAATACTGAGGGGAAAAAAATGCCAAAATTCTAAGAAAATTTTCACAATTCTGAGAGAAAGTCAAAATTCTGAGTTCAAAAGTGAGAAGTCAGAAATGGAGAAAAAAGTTTTTAAAAAAATTATGGCACTATTCCTCTTCCATAAGAGTCAGAAAAACCTTATCTGCCTCCGAGTTAATGTCAGACTGCACTAATAAAAAGTAATAGGGATTAATTTACAAATGTGGAGAACCTTGATGTCATTTTGGTGTCTACTTTTAAAACTAGACTTGAAGTGTTCCTTAATAAAAAATTTTACAAAAGATTTCAAGCTCAGGTCTGGACTTTGACTAGACATCTGTATAAACTTGGGCGTAAACCATTCCAGTGTAACTTTGGTTGGATGTTTAGGGTCATTTTCCTGCTGGAATGTGAAACTTTTCCCCAACAAACTCTGGATTTGGTGCACACCGCACTTTTCAGATTCCTTTGTCTTTCATTTCACATGTTTCCATTGTTTTCTTTCACTGTGTCACATAAAAGCCAAATAAATTGAATGTGTTTATAATATGACAAAACGGTTATAACTACTTTAGCAAGACATTGTAAAACATGTCAATCTTGTATTCTTGTTAACATTATTTTTTTATATATATTGTTTTTAACACAGAATCTTTTTGTCTGAACTTTTATATCTGTTGCTGCTGTTAAATGTCCCCTTTGTGGGGCAATAAAAGCTGTTTCTATTCTGTCCTATTCAAATTGTGATGCTATAAATTAGACATTCTTGTTAAACAGCTTCTAAAATCATATACCCTATGCTGTAGACATAGAGTCGATATGTTTTAAGATGATAAAAACCATGTATTAGAATCAGAAGAAATTTTGAGACAAGAAAACTCATTTAATTAAGGTAAGATTGAGTGATGTATCTATTTAATTTTATTTATTAATTATTTACTTATTTTTTTATTTTTTTATTTTTTTATTTATTTTTTTGCTTTTTACTTTTTCTCTTTTTTAGCTGGTCACTTGAATAGAATACATCGGTTTTTCATGGGGATTTAACTTTCTTTAAGGTGCGTTATCACTTTGGACCAGTAGGTGGCGGTAAGGAGCTACCGGCCAATAAGCGACGAAGAAGAGTCATTTGTAAACATGGAGCAGTAATGGCAGGAAGAGTGAAAACTACATGCTATAAAAACACTTTTGTTCTTTTTTTGTTGTTATTGAATCATGACATAAAGAGGGACAAATATCGATAAGGGAGTTTATCTTTTTTATGGAACAAAGGCTTTCAGTCGTAAGTTTTTGCTTCGGTGTGTATATTATCTGTGTTTTGTTACCAAACTGTTCGAATAAGGGATTTAATGGTGGGGTTTTTGTTGTTGTTTTCTGTTATTATGTTATTCTGACATTGCTATGTTAGAATAAAGGAGATCTAACAGAACAATAAGAGATGAGAGAAGCTTTTCAAAATGTAACGGTGCTATACTTTAAACACGTGGCGTAGAAATTTACTACTTAACTAATTAGTCACTTATAGACGTGTTTGTGTGAAATCAGGGTAAAATTAAACCTTAAAATCGACAAAAATATACTAGATTTTCAAGCTAATTACATAATCTATTCAGGTAGATATTAAATTTATCAGAAATTACAACGTCCTAATTTTTTTCACTGTAATCAGTGTTACTGAAACTTTCTGCTACTGTCTGGCTAAAATAACACACAATTCAGAAAAAAAGGAATATTTTTCATGTATGATAAGGACTGAACCTAATAACGGCACTTATGAAAATCATTTGTAAAAAACAATGTAGATCTGTAATCTTATAAAAAAAAAGCATTATTTTGTGTCAGAAGAGTCTCAGAACCTGCTACAGTTAGCAGGTGTAAATCTGAACATCAGATCACCTGGCGCTGGAGTTAATATTGTTCAAAGTCTTCAAAGAAATGTCAGTTAATTTAGTTGATTGATTGTTGTTGGATAAATTAAAGTCTACCAGAATCTGGATGGTTTAAATATTCTACTTATTTTTGCTTGGATGTGATGAGGAAAGACACTTTGATTGTTTAATAAAAATGTACTAATGGCATCAAATACTAAATTTGAGCCTGACTTTTATTGTGACTGACTTGTAAACACTGATCTGTGTGTGTTTCCTCAGCTTGCAGGCAGATCTGAGGTCAGCTAAGGATGACGTTGTGTCTCCAGGTCACTCTGCGGCTTCGGTCCAGAGCTCCAGTTCACCTCGCCAGTCGACACGTCCACAAACTGTCCTCACTTCGAAAAGCAACCTCACTTCCTCCTAAGAAGATGCAGAGCCTGCTGTACCCTTTCAGCGGCCTGGAGGCGTACCTGGACAGGTGCTGGGATGATTTTCTGTGATACATTCAACCCAAACTTTCTGCTGGGTGATGTTTGTTAATCAGAGTCATTTTTCAGGTCAGTGGACAGGATGCCATTTCAGCTGTTTCATCCCTCTGTGGAGGACATGATGGAGGCAGAGAAGCTCTTCTGTTCTTCACCGTCTCACCGGATTGATTACTATGTCTCTGCAGAGAGGATGGACCACGTTCCCGCTCTGAAACAGCCAGAGGTTGGCACGCCGCCTCAGCGTTTTTAACTCTATCAACCTTTATCTGAGCAGCTTTATGTGTTTTCTAAGCACAAAGTGCCATCTTATAGCCTAGTCAAGTAACTGTGTTACCTTCAGTTGTTATAAAAATGCTGTATATATCAAATATGACTTAAAAGAAATTTTACTTCCTAATTTAGCACCTTGAAATTGGGTGTCTGTCTCTTTAAAAACTTCTGCTTTTTCTAAAACTCCGCCTTCAGGAAGTCATCATATCACTCCTCTTCAAGAACGTTTTTAGCTCGTATAAAGAGATTAGCAGATGCACAGTTGCACCTTGTGTTTGCTAGTTGCTGCTGGCTAGTCTACAGGAGCTGAGTGGGGGATTTGTAGGGACGCCTGCTCTGTGAGGCAGAAGCTCTGAAGCTTGGAAACTGCAGCTTCTAAAGTTTCTGCCAAAAAACTCAAATTCTGAGATTAATCTCAGAAATTCTTGGGGAAAAAACTCTGAACATTTATGAGTTTTAAAAGACTAAAATCTGTTAGAAAAACTCAAATTTTGAGATGAATTTCACAAATTTGAGAACATTTTTTTTTAAATGTTCAACTGTTGAAACTCAGAAAAGTTTTTTCTAGAACATTTCATTTCTAAGATTAATCTAAAAACTTCAGATTTTTCTAATATATTTTTTTTGTCTTTCCAAACTCAGAAATTTCTGTTTTTTCTCAAAGATTTTGTTCTCAAAAATCTTGGAGTTTTTCTAGCAAATTTTCAACTTTTCAAACTCAGAAATTTCCCTGTTGTTTTAGAAAATTCCTGAGACATTTTTGCAAAAATGTCTCTTTTTTTAGATATAGAGCGGCTGTAATATGCCTTCGCACATTTCAGTAAAAACAAAAAAATTGTATTTTGGTCACATTTTAACGTTGTGATTAGTGGAGATATCTTTACACCAGTTACTGATGTGACTTTCAGCCTGTCTTATAACATAATAATAATCCAGTTCCAGGATTTCTTTTTCTTATTGAATTCTGTAAATAACATTTTTTATATAAAATCAGTGAAACTGCAGATTATGTCAGAGAATGAAAACCAGCGTAGATGGACTGCCGAAGAAAAGAAGAGCGAAATGTCCCCCTATCCTCTTGAAATATAGAGCAAGTCTGTAAAAATCTACCATAATATCTCTCCAGTCGCTGCAGCCTCATGCATTAGTAAGCAGGCGCAGGCAGCTGATGATAAATGTGCAGATTTAGCACCGTTCAGACCGGACAGCATGCCGGGTCGGTTCCCGCTCCATCCGTCTGCCAGCTGTCGGCGAGACGGATGAGTCTGAGACGCGTCCAGAGACGGTGCTCTGATGGGAGCATTGTTGGGATTCAGCACAGAGTTGAAGTGATTTACCTCAGTTTGTGTTTTCAGGTGTGTTTCATCGGCAGGAGCAACGTGGGGAAGTCGTCGCTCATCAAAGCTCTGTTTTCCCTGACTCCGGAGGTGGAAGTCCGAGTCTCCAAAACTCCAGTGAGTACGTCGGAGGAACTTCACCCTGAACCTTTCAGCTTCCCTTTGTTTCGTTCAGACAGGTTGATTACTTCTGTCCGGCAATAACTGCTGAGAATTACAAGGTTGATCATTTGACTCTGAACTAATGCAAAGTATCGATCTGCTAATTAATCAAATGATTACTTGCTAAGCGGACATTTTCTTAAAAAACAGAGTTTTCTCTTGTATCCGGAGGGTCGACCATCTTTCCATAATATAAAGGTCTAAATTTGTCATATTTTTATTTCACAGAAAGCTTTTAAAAAAACACACAGTGGTTATCCTGTCAACAGTGTCATTGTTTCAATCATGAACTGCCAATGTTTTTTAATCCATCAGTCAATCAACCACGTTTATTAGCACATTTCAGCAACAAGGCACTTTACATCACAAAAACACCAAAATAAAACTCATAAAAAACTCATTAAGTAAAAAATTGCTGCTGTAATAAAATGAAGCGAACCTCTTATTTTGAGCTTTCATTTTGTTCTCCCTCCTTCAGGGCCACACCAAGAAGATGAACTTCTTCAAAGTGGGCAAAGCGTTCACCTTGGTGGACATGCCAGGTTACGGACACAGAGCGCCCAGAGACTTTGTTGACATGGTGGAGCCTTATCTTTACACCAGGGAAAAGTAAGTGCTGGTCTAACATGTACATCCAAGTATTGTGTCAAACAAAGCTGAGATCTTTTATTCTTTGCTTCTGCTCACTCTGCTGCGGTAGACATTTTATTTCACTCGGTATTCGTGGTTTTATCCACCAGGTGGTGCTGCTAAGCTTCTCACGTTCAGCTGCAGCTCATTGCTGTTTATGTTGTGAGAATTTATTTGGATTTGCTTTTTATTTCCTGAAAGAAGTGATTTGAGAATTCATCAGTGAAGAGCCGTATTTTTATTTTATGTCTGGTGAGTGATGTGATGAATTTGTGGATGTCTGGTTTCTTCCAGTCTAGCCAGGACATTCCTGTTGGTGGACGGCAGTGTTGGTCTGCAGAAAGCCGACCGGATCGCCCTGGAGATGTGTGAGGAGACCAGATGTCCTTATGTGGTAAAAATCTCAGGTTTTCATCTTTTGGAGTTAAATTAAACAAATATCTAACATTTAGCTCCATCATAAGTTTATTTGCAAAACACATTTCAGCATAAACCATAAAACCTATTACAATAACCAATTATGAAACAAGCAATAAACATTTTATCAAATACCATCATCAAGAAAATATAAAATACATTGATCAGTATTCCAGTTAATATGGATCAAAGGCCGACTTTGTAACTGTCTTTATGTGGCTCTGCAGGTTCAGGTCAGAGTTCATCATTGCACCCAGATTTCAGGCCTGATTGTTAATTTCTAAACTCTACATTGCTCCTCTTTAGGTCCAAATATAATAACTTCAACTTTGTTTCTGTTCATCTGGAGAAAATTATGGCACCTCTACACATTTATTGCTTAAACATCGACTTCAGTGTGTTCATTGTCACCCGTTTATATTGTAATGTAGAGCTGTGTGTCATCTGTAGCTATGGTAACTTACTGCTTGTTATAACCTGAGCTAGTGGGAGCATGTAGATATTAAACAGGAGGGGCCCCAGGATTGAACCTTGCGGTGCCCCACATGAGATTTAAGTCCGTTCCGATGAGAAGTTACCTGTTGACAGAAAGAAGACTCAAACCAGTCCAGTACTGGTCCAGAGAGTACGACTCAGCTCTTAAACTGTGGCCAACAGAGTCAAATGCTGTGCTGAGGCCCAACAGAACCAAGACTGGTTCTTCCAGTCTGACATAGCTGTGTTTCACTCTAATACAGAGATCATAAAAGATTTGCATCCAGAACTGATCCATAAAAATCCATAAACCATCTCTGGAAACACCAGAGTCCGAACTGTCCGATGTTGGGCCTTGCAGCGTTTCATGGGGCTTTAACCCGTTTTTCCCTCCTTTTTGTCTTCCACTCGTCCTTCTCCCAGATGCTCATCCTGTCCACAGTGAATTAATGCTGAATGTTCCCACTCAGCTATTTAAAAACATCCAGAACCGCCCCGCTGCGACAGAAAAACGAAGCACCGGCACTCTGGAGGGAGTCAGCGTTCAATTATTCACGCTGTCAGGTTATTAAGCTCTGCGACAGATTGGGTCGGCAGCAGGACGCAGTTAGACGAAGCAGTGATGGAGAATATGGACGCCAACAAGTTTTAACATCATTCCTGCAGATTCACTCCACCAGTTTCTAATGGAAGCCACTTTG
The DNA here is from genome assembly GCF_000485575.1 of Poecilia formosa. Lineage (NCBI taxonomy): Eukaryota > Metazoa > Chordata > Actinopteri > Cyprinodontiformes > Poeciliidae > Poecilia > Poecilia formosa. Next base: position 2,041,105 of record NW_006799986.1, on the reverse strand, counting down.
TTATGCTCTACAGCTGCAAAAGATCGCTTTGATTCCGGGTTTAGTCAGATATTATATGTCAGGAGTTGAACATTCATGCAATTAAAATGCATATTAATCATAATCAATAATTAAATGTTATCTATATTGTACAGCAGTATTTGGGGCGACTTCGTTGACTTTATCACTGCATACTCTGCCATCTAGTGGGAAGCCAGTGCAAGTGCACAAAATATTGTTAACATCAAATAACTGAAAGCTAATAGAATTATTAAAAATATCAAGGACTTATTTTGTCTTAGAAGGAAATTGTAATTAATTAAAAAGTTAAAATATTGTTTGTTTTTACAGCAAACTTTCATTATTTTTAATTTAAATGTTAATCTGTTATTATTGCCTGACTAATTTTTTCATTTTGAAGAGCGAATGTTGTATTTTTTTGGAAGATTTTAAAAGTCTAAAGCGCTGAACATGTTTCGGTTTAGATGGTGGTGACGAAGATAGACAAATGTGGACAGGGGGCGCTGCTGACGAACCTGCTGAATCTGCAGGATGTGATTAAAACTCAGACCAGCAGCTGCTTCCCCCAGCCTTTTCTGATCAGGTGATGCTTTTACTTTCTCTCCTCTCACACACACACACACACACTTCTCAGCTGCTGCAAACATTAGTAAAACTACTAAAGATGTTCATCAGTTCTGCAAAATTTACATTTGGATTTTTAATAAACATGCAGAATGTAATTTGGTCGACATGCAGACCAGCGATGGGGAGTCAGGTCTGGAATGTCCTCCAGGTAGAATAAGTGTTGTCATCAGACAGTTACTGGAACATCTGACAGCCAATCAGAAGGTCAAAGGGCACAGATAATGCCTCATAAATGGCACAGGATGCATTAGGGTTTGATTGAATGATGCAGGGGGTAAGATGGTGGAACTATCCAGGATATGAGGGTTTCCACGCATCTTTAAAAAGTCTTAAATTCATGTATCTAAAATTACGGACTTAAAATGACTTAAATTAATTTAAAAAAGGAAGTTTGCCTAAATATGTTAATCAAAAGTTGTCTTACCAGGATTACTTAATCTGTTTTTCTGGACGAATTTGTACATTTCTATTGCGATAAAAGTCTTAGATTCAATTCATAATGGTCATAAATTTCACTCATTTTGGATATTTAATTGTGTTTTTTCAAAATATAGATTTTCTGAATGTATGTGTTCACCGTAAACTGTCCTGGTGCTGCACTTACCCACTTCAGGGTTCCACCTTCTGAGTTCCTGAAAATGACTTAATAAGTTAACATTAAGACTGAACTTTTCATTCCTTTCTTTTCTCACAGCTCTGTTAATTATTGGGGAATCCACCTGCTGAGATGCTTCATTGCTCATGTAACAGGAAGCATCAGTCTGAAGGAGACTTCAAAAAGCTGATAAACACCAGAGAGTTTCACTGAAGAGGAATCAGTGCAGAGGGTTTTTCCTGTTATCTGTTCATAAATTATACATGTCTGCTGCTGCTTCTTTCTAATAAAATCTTTAAATGTTACGTTTGGTATTTGATGGATTGTTTTTCACATTTTCTTGAATTTAAAATCTTATTAATGTCCTGTCAGTTACAATCAGCGGTGGGTAGAGAACCCACAAATTGTACTCAAGTAAAAGTAAAAAGTGTCCAAGAGTAAAAAAGTATTTAGTAAAAAAAGTCTACACAAGTACTGAGTAACTCATCACATTATCAATCATTTAATATTCAAAAATTATATCATCAAATGTTATTTTAGTTGTTGCTCTGTTTTTTTTATTATGCTGCGTAAGCTTCCCCTTGTGTTTTATAACTTTGTGAGTTTCTCGAGGATACAAAGTGCAGGTTTCTCCAAATAGAAACATCTGTTTTTCATTCTCCGCCCTGTTGGATCGGAGGTTAAGCACATAATCATATTTTAGCTGATGTTGGTGAAATGCTGCGGTTAAAGACTGGATGAAATAAAATGCAACATGCATCACAGTAAACCTTTTTAATGTTTAACCCAGACACCAAGGTTCTCTTATTTATGCAAAGCAGAGGCAGGTTCAGTATTTCACATCTTAGCAGCCAATGTCAAAAAAACTAGGAAAACATATGCTGCTTTTAAATAATGTTCATAAAACCAGTTAAGATGAAAACTAAGCACTTTACCTCGAAGTAATGTGTAAAATAAAATCCTATTACCATTCAGGGATTAAGTTATGTGTTTCATAAGCTTTATACGACCACATAAAAGTCGTATAGTGCAGGCAACTCGTTACGTAACAATAGTAAACAAAAGAAGTTAAAACCATTAAGACATATTGTTATCTGTTACACTTTTACAGACTGAATAAAAACTTCCATCCTTCAGTTTTATATCTTTCACCTCTCTTTCCATTTTCTCTCAACCAGCAGCTTTCTTGGTTGGTTCATTTATTTTATCAATCAGCAGAAATCTGTCACTATTGTTGTAGATTTACAGTTGTGCAGGAGATCCAATCCAATTACCAGCTAATGACAAACTCACAAAGCAATGCCTACAACAACAACAAGAAAAAGTGGAGTGCTCTGCAAATCAAATGGAAATACAAGTTTTAAACAGTAATACAGTCACATTGATGGTATAAAGTTAGAGGCATGGATTATTAGATGCAAAGATGCATTATTAGATGCTTTATTAGATGCAAAGTAAATGTTAGCTTAAACTATTAGCTACCAAACCTTCTAACCTGTTAAACTACAACACTGCCTTTTTTCCAAACCAAGTAATGCCACTGTAAAAATGTATAAAACTGCATTGATTGTGCTAATGACAGCTGAAAGTGAACAATCATGGACATGTTATCGCTTTATACACTTTCCTAATGCAGCAGTTAATACTCATTAGTGGTGAATTAAAATCTTGTGCTTGTCAAGTTTTGGCATGAATTTGGCACCATACACAGCAATACTTAAATCCACTGGTTCTAAAATGTGGTTATAATCATTTCTTTACACTCCTGATGGCTGGTAAGTGCACATCATGGCCACTTTTACCCAAAACCAAATTCCCTGCTCTGGTGGCCTTCACTCATTCAATCAACAAGACAAAGAGCTTTATGTCACAAAAACACAAAATTAGTCACCAATTGAGAAACTAATAACATTTTGTTAAGAGCCATCATCAGATACATCAAATATGTTGATCAATGTTCCATTTGTTATGGTTCAAAAGCAACTGAGTAGCTCAGTGTTTCGTCTGTTTGCACTTTTCTAGAAGTTTGTTCCAGACTTGTGGTGCATAGAAGCTGAATGCTGATTCTCCATGTTTGGTTCTGGTTCTGATGCAGAGCAGAACCAGAACCAGGGGACCTGAGAAGTTCTGGAAGGTTGATACAACACCAGCAGATATTTAATATATTTTACTGCTAAGCCGTTTATAAACTAACAGAAATATTGTAAAGTCTGTTCTCTGACCTGTGAAGAAACTGTTGCAGTTACTGCTACTGGATGAGTTTCTCTAGATCTTGCTGAGACATTAGTCCTCTAATCCTGTAAATGTTCATCAGGTGACAGAAGGCTGACTTTGTAGCCATCTTTATGTGGCTCTGAAGGTTCAGGTCAGAGTTCAGCCTGACCTCTAGTTTCCAGCTGCAGTAACCCAAACATAATAATTTCAGTTTTGTTTGGTTTTAAACATCTGCTCAGTGATTGGATGGTTCAGAGTCACCTGGTAGAGCTGAGTATCATCTGCATAGTTATGGTAGCTAATCTTATTGAATAATAACTCAATGCTTTATTGTCCCTCATTTTCTAAACATAACTCCTGGTAGACCAAGTCTCCTATATGCGCCATATTTGGGTCTAAGTAGGTCTAGCTTAAAACTTTTATTCCAGGTGCTTACCTGTGTGTGATTTGATGAGCACTGCTTTTCACACTGATCCGTCCCTCCTGAAGTTAACGATTGTTTTTTTGTAATTTTTTTTTTTTTTTTTTTTTTTTTTTTTTTTGCAATTAAAATCACAGATTTTCTGGAGATAAATTAAAAGTCTTTGCGAGGAATTTTTTGATATTTGTGCTTATGTATGACGGTAAATCTGATTTTTTTTTTTTTTTTGCACCTGAGGCAGCAGTGGAGAGGAAGGAAGGAATATTGCCACCTGCAGGTGGGAGTTAGCATCTGTGAACATAACGTTTTTGACCATTCTTTGTGGAAAATTAGCAATAAACTCACGATTAAGCATTAACGCACACCTTTAATTAAGTTCTTGTAAATTAGTAATAGAAATATTTCCAGTAGTAAAGGATCGTAAAGCCTCCTGATTGCGTATCTGAATTTGCTGAAACACAAAGGCGTGTTTGGCATGTCACTCAGAGGAATGGGAAGGGGATCATGAGCGTTCCACAAGGACAATCTTATCAGATTTTATGTGAGTGATCAGCTTTTATCTTTTCGTCTCCATCGAACCTGTCCTTTACTGAGTTTGCAGTAAACTTTAAGTATCTGCTGCTTTTGTTGTGCAACTAGGCGTGCAAAGGTTTGTGTGTTGGCCTGGACGTTATCTTTGGAGATCTGCCCTCAGATAACGATCTGATCTGATACACCCACATTTTGTACTGTTAGAGCTCCACAATAAAACAAAGAAAAGGAGATGAAACATTTTGGGAATTTATCCGCCTGACTGGATCGTCTCTCCTGTAACAGGACGACAGCGGACAAAGTAAAGACACAGATATGGAGACTTTCCACTGATAGACCTTGACCCCTGCAGAGGGTCATCTATATATACCTGTGAGTCACATTATTAAGCGATGTGAATATGTTTTATGGTCTCTGTTTGAAATGTGGCTGCAATAAACTTAAAGGAAAAGAAATATAAGTTTTTTTTACTGATATGGAAAAACAAATTAGGATAAAATCTTTAGAGTCACTAAAACACTGTAAAATCAAGCATATGTGGTGAATTTCTAAAAGTTACTCTTATCAAGGACGAATGAAAATGAGCACATGTGGATTTTCCATTGTCCTGAACCATAAAAAGTGTCACCAAGTGGGAAGAGTTTAAGGATGTTTTCACACCTGATAGTCCGGTAAACTTTGTTCAACTGGGACCAAATTTGCAACATTTGTTGCATTTTCAGCTGCAGTGGTTCTCTTTCATACTTCACTGTCCCAAACGACCGCTTCTAGACTGAAAGGAGCGCCGGCGATCCAGCCAAATCTGCAGTACCGTAATTCCGCCTCACTTGGCGCCATCTGACAAATTCCCACAGTTTCTGAAAGGGAAGACGTCTCCAGCCAATATTAGATTATTACGGTGATTTCACCCCCGCCGTAGCAGGGAGTGAAATTAATCTGACGGGCGCTCTTTTAAGGACTCTTCTAAGACGGTAAATTGTGAAAACAACTTGCTAGATATTAAAAGGTCCAGTTGTTATGGATAAATGGACAAATATATTTAGTCACATGACATTTAAAGAACTACGTAAAATTAAAATAAGCAAAAATATCCAGGTGGAGTGGCATCAGATTTTAGCAGTTGTAGGATTTCTCTTTTGTCTTTAGTGAAAGACCATGAGCCATTTCTCCCATTAGCACTAGGCTAACATGTTTGTTTTGGTCGTATTTACCCAGAATACAACTACTTCTTCTGCGTGTCGTCCACTTCTTGCATTTGGAGCAATCTCCATATCTCAGGGTATCTCAGGGTCTCGTTATTAGTGCGTATTGGTCTGTTGTGGTTAAGAGAACAGAGCCGAAAGACGAAGCTCTCAGTTTATCAGTGACCAATGTTCCAACCCTCATCTGTGATCACCAACTCTGGGTAGTGATTATCTGATCTTACCTTTTCGCTCACGTTTTGCTGTGACGTATGTAATGAGCCATCTTGATTGTAAAGGAAGCTACGCTATGAAGCTTACTGGAAATTTTGTGCACTGTGAGCAACTCGGGCCATGACATCTTTGCCAACAATAAAAGTTTAATTGTAAAGGTCAACTGAGTAAAATTACCTTTGTTTATTGTACTGTTGAAGTTATATGCTATTATTTTTGGTAGCTTTCTTGTGAACGTAGCAATTTTGAAAAGTTAACAGCAAAAAAACTGAAAAAAGGATCAAAAGCAACTCAATTTTAGCTTCAGTCATTAATGGGAGAAGGTTACATAAAGTGGGACTGAAGTATATTTGAGTGAATGTTTATGGAAAAACCTGCGATGTATTTGTTCCTGTCTGACTCGTATGTTGATTGATGATACGGATGGCTTTAATAAGTAAAGATTAAAAACATTTCTGGCCTTCTCATGTCTTAAACATTCAAATGTTTTGGAAGCATTTTGAGTAATTTGATCAACACGTCAGAAGGGAGGAGGTATCAGTCGGTTTCTTAACCGTTTCCAGCTTTTCTAAATATCGCCGTCTGTGAGCCTCGACCAGGTGTGTTGGTTCACAGACAAGCAGCTCAACTCGAACAAGTTCAGTGGCTCTGTTCAATACTCCTGTCCCTCACTTCCAACGTCCACCATGGCGCCTGGGATCAGTGACGCAGTTACAAAGGGTCAATATCCGACAAATATGACATTCATTGTAAAGATTTGATTTGCAAAAACAATGCTGAAATTACTTCCAGTTAAGTAGAAACTTCTTTCTTCTGTGTGTCTGACTAGATGTTGAGCAACAGTTGGTTAAACCAACAGACTGACCACAGAAAGCTTTGTAATTGTCCTTTAATTGTAGTTTTTACTGCTAATGTGGATGTGAAATTGGGGAAGTCGTCACCATGTTCTCGTAAAAGTCGCGTGCCAGTAAAACTTCCCCCTCCTCTTCCAGCGATAACTCTCTGGATTTTATGTTGCTGTGACAAACTTAATGACGTGTCCATTTAAAACACTGGGTAACCACGGCAACGCCATCCCGTGTCACTGACTTTTTAACAGGTGAGACCAAAGTGCGAGGTGAAGAAGCACATTTTGAGCCGCGTTATGAGCGAGCGTGTGATGGCGGCCAGGTAAACAATGCACACATCGTTTCCCCTGCAGAGAGAGGAGCCGTCATCAGCAGACCAGGAAGATAAATTACATAAATGCTATTTTTAATGAGGTCATAAAAGATGAATAAAATACTGCATTAAACAAAATAAAAATGTTTGTGCTCATATATATCTAACACTTGACTGAGTGTAATGTTTTTGACTTGATTCAATGTTGCATGACTGTTTTTGTGTTTGTAATAATGTGAAGCATTTTGAAATGCCTTGCTGCTGAAATGTGCTATACAAATTTATTTGATTTGATTTGATATCTAAGACGTGCATTCTTAGAGAATTATGCAAATTTCTTCTATATTACATGTTGGAAACATTTTTTTAACAAGGTAAATTTCCTGTTTTAATGCGCATAACTTACATTTTTATCTTAATGTTATCTGTATGTTGTGCATTTAAATTGCTGGCGTTCACATGAGTAAAATTTCTGGATACTGCACTTAAGAAAAAACATGTTTAAACCAAAAACGCATCAGATTCAGACACACACCAATAGAAAATGAGTTTCATTTCATTTTCTATCTGCTGAGTCTGTTGAACCATTTGGAGAAATTAAATGCACGATAAAATTTTATTCCCTATTTTAACAAAACAGACAGAAACATTTTCAACTGAGAGTGAGTGTGTAATTGAAAATATTGATTAGAAAACAATTTTGTAATTATTTGTATTAATTTAGTCCCTAAAATGCCAGAATTTGCACAAACATTAGTTTGTTTACATCACGTTCAACCTGAGTAGAAATATGTTGAAGTACTTCTAGTCTTACTTGAGCACAATTATGGCTACAGAACTTAATAATTTCTCTGTTTTCTCATTTTCACCCAAATTCCAGCCAAATGAAACCAACAACAGCTTTGACAAACTAATCATCCTTATTTAACAAAAATCCTCTTCCATTTTTTATACATGCAGACATATTCATTAAAGTAGGATATCCAGATTAAAATAACCTTCAGGGATTTTCCTTCAGACCAAATTTCTACTCATATTTTTCATTAATTGTAAATTTCTGACTGTAATGTTATGTTTTCTGTCACTGTAAGCAGAAAATCACTATAATTGAGATAAAATCTAGTAAACATCAGATTGTGTGTAATTCATGCATATGACATGCTTAATTTATGGGATGAGTTTGTAATTAAGACAGATTGTGTTCTGAATCTGCAGCTACATGTTGTTTTAATGACTTTAAAGAACCTTTCAGTTATTGCTTGACTGGTTGTCCTTTAACTACACGGTTAGGCATCTGTCCTTCAGACCGGAGCAGCTGGTCTCTCCGCTCATGAAGGTAAGAACATTCTGTAGATTTTTTAAGATTATTTAAATATCTGACGAAAACTTTGGTGCAGTTGCATTTGAAGAAGCGTTTTAATGATTTTATGTCAGTCGTATTGAATGTTTTTATTGTTTCCACATGTGCAGCTTGTTGAACACCTATAAAACTCCTTCTTGGATTTTTTTTTCCTTTTATTGTTTTGCAATCTTGAGAAGCTGGAAATTATTATGGGAGGATGGAAAACAAACATTTATATCACTGCAAACATAAAGCAAAGCCTTGTTATGTTTTTAGTCCAGAATGGATTCTTGAAGTAAAACTTTTGAGCTCAGCCATGTTGGCTGCAAAAGCTTCGCTGATCTTTGCAATTCATTTGATATTTATGTTTCTTTTTCTGTTGCCAGACACTAAATTAACACATTCTCTTTAAAATTGCATTTTTTTTGTATGTTTTAAGATTTCTCTGAGAGATTTCAGCCTCACGTGGAAGTTTGTTGGCACTGACTCCATTTTTTTTATTTATTTATATGCGTTTGAGATACATTTTCTCTGATAAATGATTTCTGCCCTTTAATTTGGCTTTTAAAAATCTCACTTTTCTCAAAACAAAGACTACTTTTATTGTTTTACAGGTAAAAAAAAAAAAGAAAAAGAAAAAAGAAAGAAATCCTGAATGTTCATTACTTTCAAAAAAGAGTTTTTAAAACTACTTTGTGACGTTTTTGGTACTTATTTGAATATAAAATAGTATAAAAACTGAAAATGGAGCTGAAAAACGAGACATTCAGAAAATAAAACAGCAATAGAACGTTTTGGGGTTGACATGTTTTTTACATGTTGAACATTTACTTTTGAATTAGTTTTAAAATAGGACTAAATTAAAGTCTTAACATGAGCAAAGTGTGTGTGAAATCTCCAGTCAGGGCTCGATATTTTGAAGTAAAATCTAAAAAATGGCTCAGAACTTTAACTCTGATTATGTAAAATGTAATAAAATTCCATTTCAGTCCTGATTCCCATTCATGACGTGTTTAAACCTCAAATGGTTTTCATGCTGTAAAGCTTCGTTTTAAAGGTCTGGGCGGTTATGCCAAAATATTTTCATTTATAGGGATTTTTTATGCTTTTGTAGGAACGTTGTAAACACTGTAGTGTCACGGCAACAAGTTATTAGAGATAAAGTCACATATTTGATTATTTGACTGTCAAACACTAAGGGAGGAGAAAAGAAATCTGCTGAATAACGATTTTCCTTTTGGTCGCCTTAAGTATCCAAAAAACATTTTTCTCTTATTCCATTTTACAAGACAAACAAACCAAATCCCAAATCTCTGAGTAGAAAATCCAAAAATACCTCAAGCTGAGTCTGCTCTTTATAATTTGATGGACTTTAAACTTTTTTCTCACCAAATCTTGTAAAAACAAACGTAAATCATTTCTACATATGAAAATATCTTGATTGCCCAACACACCCACTGTAAAAAATATAATATTAAAATAAAAGCATAACATTAAGCTGGATGAGGTAACTTTCTATTAAATGTGCAAAGACATGCTATTCCTTACAGAGGCATATTACACCAATTGTAGATTTAAAAAGCAAAAAAGAGGAGTAGATTTATGCCAAAAAGACATTTTTTAAATAATCTCAGTAATTTTCTAGGAAGAAAAACTTGGAATTTTTCCAAAGCAAAAAAATAAATTCTACTTTTTGAAATTTTCTGATTTTCAAAAGTCAAAAATGTTCAACATTGAACTCAGGAATTTCCATTTATTTCCAGAACATTTCTGAGATTAATCCCAACATTTTTTTTATGTTTTGTGAAAAAGGTAATTCTCTTTTCCTCACAAACTTTTAAGTTCCCTAATCCTGCCTCAGTTTGGCAATATAATACACTGACATGCAAACTGATCGCTAATAATCTAAAAATTTCTGACATTTTTAGCAAATTATCAAGTTTTCAAATTGAGAAATTTCCAAGATTTTTTTTTTTTTTTTTAAGTCTGATATTAATCTAAACATTTCTAAATTGTTTTTTTAGGAACTTTTGACTTTTCCAACTGAGTAATTTCCACGTTTTTTCTCTTCCAAATTCTGGGAACTCTCTCAATCTTTGACTTTTTTTCAACTTTTCAAACAGAAATTTCCACGTAGTTTCAAAAATGTTCTGAGATGAATCCCAGATTCCTGAGTATTTCAAACTGAACAATTTCCAAGTTTGTTTTTGTGAATATTTCTGAGAATAATCTCAAAATTTGAGTTTTTTTTTTGTGCAAATTTTCAACGTTTCATGTTCAGACATTTCCAAGTTTTTCTAAAAGAAAATTCTCACATTAATCTCAACATTTCTCAGGTGTTTTTTGTTAAATATTTCTGAGAATAATCTCACATTTTGAGGGGTCCTTTCTGTCAAATTTTCTACTTTTCAAACTCAGAAATCTCCTCCTTGTTTGTAGAAAATTTCTGTAATTAATCTAAAAATTTCGGAGTTGTTTTTTTTTTTTTTTTGGCAGAAATGTACTCCTCTTTGTAATCTACAGTGGCCCTAATCTGCCATTGTAATCCCTTGTGGTTAAAATGTGCAAAGCATCTCTGCTTTCAGCTGAGGATGATGGTGCTGCAGCAAAGCTGCCCAATAAAGTTTTAATTACCCCGAGGCAATAAAAGGTTGCAGGCAGAGCAATCACATTCCATGTTTCAGGTGGATTTCTTTTTATATGCGCCATCCTCTGAACACTGACCCCATAAAACTTTAGGTATTGGTTAATTTTTTATCTTTTCTTCCTTGGTTATCCCTCCCAGCTTTATTTCTCTGCGCTGTGGAGCATAAAGAGCAGAGAAGAGACGTCTTCCCCTCACTTTCACCATCTTCCTCTGGGATCTAACTGCCGCGTCATCCACCATGGAGAAGATCACCTGCAGTGATCAGGCCACGATCTGCTCCGGGACGGACTGCCTCGTCCCTCCCAGCAGCTTCAACGCCATCCTAGGCGTGGTGCTGAGCACGGTGCTCACGGTGATGCTGGCGATGGTCATGTTCTCCATGGGCTGCACCGTGGACGCCTCCAAGCTGTGGGGCCACATCAAGCGGCCCTGGGGCATCTCCATCGGCTTCCTCTGCCAGTTCGGCATCATGCCCTTCACGGCTTTTGCGCTGTCTTTGGCTTTCGGGGTGCTTCCGGTGCAGGCCATCGTCATCATCGTCATGGGATGCTGTCCGGGAGGATCCAGCTCCAACATCATCTGCTACTGGCTGGACGGAGACATGGACCTGAGGTGAGACGGGGCTGGACACGTCCTACATTACTTTGGTTTCAAGTTATTAGTAGACTAAATTAGTATTGCCAGAGTTGGTCACAGTAACATTTTTGAAAAAATGCTCTTTTGCTTGAGTAATTTTATTTTTGAAGTATTTCTACTCTTACTTCTGGTTTTTCTGGCCACTAAATGAAAAACAAACATGTTTTAACCAAAAATCCACCACAGACTCCACCTGCAGTTTCTGTTAAAGTTTTTTATGGAAAGAAACTGATTTGGAAACATTTTTATTTTGCCTGAGTTTCTAATTTGTTTTTACTTGTATGAATAATTGTCATTTTTTCCTTAAAATACCAAACTTTCTACTTAACTTTATATTTTGCTCCATCTGATGGTGTCCTTTTTAATACTAAATGATTGATCAATTGATCAGTTACTCAGCACTTTAGTAGACTTTTTATCAAATACTTTTTCACTCTTGAGTAATTTCTTGGATGACTACTTTTTACTTTAGCAACAAGGCAGTTCAAAGTGCTTTACATCATAAAAACACAAAAGTCAGCAATAGACAAAACCAAACATTACATTCTGTCAATTCTGCTATCATTCCACATCAAATGTGTTGGTCAATGTTTAATTTATTATGGTTTAAAAGCAACTCCATGGTCATGGTTCAAAATATTGAATTAACATTAAAATTTGTTCAGAATGGAGGGAGGTTGCTCACTGCAGGCAATTTAGCTTAATGGCTTCAAACTGGCGCATTTCATACAGCATGGATAAATGTTAACGATTGGGTAAATTTTAAAACTTCATCACAGTTCTCCAGGAAGCAATCGTTTCTCAACATTTAAAAAAAAAAGTTTATATATTTGTTACAACTGGTGACAATTTATTATAAGACAGATAATCTATCAAAAGATTGATGTTCTCCACTTTCTCTGTGAGCTACTTTTGTCATCTAAAGAGATTACCATTCCCAAGTCTTCCTGGTCAAAAACAACCAATCAGAGTCAGGGGGCGGGTCTTAGCGCTGTTGATCATCCTCATGTACTCCTAAATGTGCTAATGGTAGAAAAGCAACTTACAGTTACAGGAGAACTGTTTATCAGTCGTTAATATTAGCTATGCTAACTAGCCTTAGCATTCCGAACAGGTAATGGCGCTAAAGCTCTGATTAGTTGTTTCTAGTTGGCTCAATTTTTTTTCACAGATTATCTGTCTCATACTTTTCTGTCATGATGTCATGATGACATGATGACGGTTTCAACAAATATGTAAAAAAAAAAAAAACAACTTCTAAAACATACTACAGCTTTAAGTACACACATCTCTGGTATTTTAGAAACTATTCCTACTGGCAGATTATTTCACCTTCAACACGGGCAAAATGTAACTTCCTGAAATGTTATTAGATTTAGTTTCACTTCAAGTATGAGAAGATATTTGCACTATAAGCTAGACAAAAATACTTTGTAAAATTTAGCATTTTTATTTAAATGTATTCTCATTTCCTGTGCAGTTTTATAGGAACACTGAAAAAAGAAAACAGGTGATCCAAATTAAAAAAAAAAAAGTAAGTTTGACAAATATATATTGATTACATGTAACAAATTAACTAAATTTTTAAGTTGGAACTTGATTCTATTTTTTCAGTGTATATATTTTTTCAAATAATCTGTGTTTTTAGAACCTTTGACCATAAATCCTGATATTACGTCTGGGTTGAGGTTGGACCAGTGGTCAAAAAGTGATTATTCACTACATGCGACAAAGAGTGGGCGCCATGGTAGAGTGGGCGCCAAAACGATGCTAGAATAATTATTTCTGGTTTGCGTTTTTCTGAATTTTGTGAACCTTAGAAAGTCCTTGGCTGTGTTCCTGGTTGGAAGCTTGCTTCTGGTTTTTACTTCAGCCCTTCACTGTGAACTTGAGCCAATTTATAATCGATTAGACAAAAATCATCAGTTTAATATTTGCTCCTTAGTTCTTCAGTGCCAACATGAGTGAAGTCTGGAACTTTTTCAACCCGGTTCGTTGTGTCCGGTGTTGTAAATCGAAACGTGATCTCCACCTCCACAGTATCAGCATGACGACCTGCTCCTCCATCTTGGCTTTGGGCATGATGCCGCTCTGCTTGTTCGTTTACACCAGCGTCTGGACTTCCAGTGACGCCATAAAGATCCCTTTCGACAGCATCGGTACGCTCACGGCTCTTACTCACATTCTGAATGTTATTTGTTTCTGACATTTTATTTGTGTTTCCTCAGGAATCACACTCGCAGCCCTTCTCATACCCATTTCAGTCGGGATTTTTGTGAAAAGCAGGTGGCCCCGGATTGCGAAAAAGATCCTGAAGGTGGGAATGTTTTAGATTTCCTCTCTGATGATCTGTTTGGAAATTCCTGGACAGACTTGGTGAATTTTTCTGGTGGCGGTTTTCAACAGGTGGGTTCCATCGCCGGCTTTGCTCTGATCATCATCATTGCCGTGGTTGGAGGCGTCCTCTACCAGTCCTCCTGGGTCATTGCTCCCTCCTTGTGGATAATTGGAACCATCTACCCCTTCATTGGGTTTTTTCTTGGTTTCCTGTTGGCCCGGTTCGTGGGTCAGCCCTGGTACAGGTGAGCGAGAAAGGGAACTACTCGTGTTTAACCCAGTAATGACAAGTTTTGATGTTTTTCAGGTTGCTCATTGTTTATTCTTTTTTCAGATGTCGAACAATTGCGCTTGAAACTGGTTTCCAGAACTCCCAGTTGTGCAGCACCATCGTCCAGTTGTCTTTCACCCCTGCAGAGCTGGAGGTCATGTTTGCCTTCCCTCTCATCTACAGCATCTTCCAGCTGGCTGCGGCCCTCTTTGCTGTCGGCGGTAAGAGTTTCACAGCGAAACTGGCTTGAAATCAGGCTGAAAAGTCACAAATTTCATCAAAAAAAATCTGAAATTTTGACATCAATCTCAGAAATTTTCTAGAAAAAAAAATACATTAATATTTTTTAATTTCAAAAGTCAAACATTTCTGAGTTTTTTCTATCATATTTTTTTACTTTCTATGCTGGAAATTTCCAAAAGGCAAAGATTTTTGACTTTTGAAATTCAGCAGTTTCTGTGTTTACTCCTAGAAAACTTCTGAGATTAATGTCAAAATTTATGAGTTTTTTTCTAGCCATTTTTTTCAGAAATATTTAATCTCAGAAATTCTGTAATGTTCATGAATTCTTTCTAGAAAATTTGAGATTAATCTAACAAATTCTTAATGTTTTCCTTCAAATGTTTGATTTTTCTAAAAGTCAAACATTTTCTCGGAAAAGCTCAAAAATGTTTCAGTGAAACATGCAGTTTGCCAAATAGAAACACAACGAGCCGTAATTAAACTAAAACAATGCAAAAACTATGGATTATGCATTTAAGAGGAAAAACCCTTCATCTGTAAATATATTCAACCCAGAAGTCAAGTGGCAGTTTTAGCTTCATCTAGCTCAAATACTGTAAAAACACAAAAAACCAATACAGTTTTTTGATTAAATAATTTATAATTTGATAATCAGATCAGCTCTACATTGTATTAATGGTAAATCGAAGGGGTTTATCTATCTGCAGATGCATCCTTTGCTACAAATGCTACATTTTTGCATTTTAGGGAATACTTTTTTTTTTTTTACCTAAAAATGAAATTCAGTTATTTGTATATTTGTATTTTTTATGTATTTCAAATATGTATAAAATAATCTTAAACAGTTAAATGAGAAATATGCGCATTGTGCCCTTTTTTCAGATTACTTGATTAATCGTTAGAATAGTTGATTAATCATCAGAATAATAGACTAAAATAGTTGCTAGCTGCAGTCCTATAGCTTGAAGTAAATGTTTGCCATGCAGATTAGCTTCTCACTGTTCTGCTTCCCTCCGCAGCCTACCAAGGGTACAAGAGGTTTTGTGCAAAAGGTGACGGTGCAGACGATGAGGCCAGACAAGTAGAGTCTAAAAACACTAGCAACAGCTACGATCTGGACAACAAAGGCTTCGATTCCAGCGAAATGAATGGCACCTTCTCCATAAAGCAATGAGACTCCAACACACTGCAGAAAACTGTAGACCTCCTGAAGACGCTACTATCACTGAGCTGTGGACACACACCGCCCCCTAGAGGTTTAAATGTGTAATGCAAAGGAAAAATGCACCAGTTGGACGGTGCGTGGCGCCCCTGACTGACCCATTCTTTGTTTGAGCTTAATATCCTGCTTCATTTTTAATTTATTCATGTAGATATTTAAAAACAGTGCCAGCTCCACTGCAAAACCTAAATTTTACCAAGTATTTTATAGTGCAAATACATTAGTACACTTGAAATAAGACAAAACTAATCTATAAGTAACTTTTAAGCAAGAGATAGGAGCATATTTTGGAAATAAATAAAAAGTAATTCCTTAGCATTAATGAAAAAAGAACTAGTTTCACTTAATTTTAATCAATATTAAGGAATGACTTACTTAAAACAAACATATATCTTGCCGAAAAGTTACTTGTAAGTTAGTTTTGTGTCCTGAGGTATTTGAACTAGAAACTGGACATAAACACTTAGTGAAATTTTGTTTTTTGCTTTGGAGTTTTCTATTTTATAGTTCAGTAGCTAAATATTCAGAGAAGATTTATCCTGATGTTTTGGAACTTAATAGGACTGGCAGAATGATTTTGTCTATGAAATGACAGAATAGAGTCACTAAGGGGAACAGCTGACAAAGTTAAAGTTAATCATAAGCTCGATTTCAGGTTCTTTATTTAGTCAGAATTCATATATTTGAACTGAAAACCTCATGTAAGTTTTTTCAGTAAATTATCCAAACTGCAGTTATTATTTGTCTCATCTGCTCTGATGCTCTGATCCAACTCTCTGTTCAGATTTTCCACTTCTTTAATAAATTAAGTTAAATATTAATAAAACCTTGCTTGTGCAATATTGCTTATTTTACAGCTACACTTTACTGCAACAAATATGTATTATTAAACTCTAACTGGTGTATAGAAATAAAATGCTTGTATAAAATGTAGTTTATCAACTGTTTGCTCAGAGAAGTTGTGAATTTATGTATTTTGTTGTAATGCTCCTGTTTTGATATGAATGTAAGTACTTTCTGAGATCTTAATAAACATCTTTATTTAAATATTGATAAACTGTGAAGATATTGTCCTTTACAGGCAGATGTTGGGACATCAAATGCAATGAATATTTACTTTTTATTTTTAAGAGCATGTAGATTTGTACATTAAACAAAAATATAAAAATTTGTTTACCGCACCCTTCAGAATTGAAAAAGATATACAACAAGCCTTTTGTTGTATATCTTTTTCTTGCAATGGAAAATGTTAAGAGCAACACAAAGTGTTCATCTTTTTACAGCCAAGCTTTTATAATAACTCAACACTCCTCTGCCATTCATCCGTGCTGATTAACTTTAGCTGCAGTTGATTTAGTTCACATTTTATTGAAGTAGCTTCTGAAAAACAACTTGTTTTCTGAGAATTTTCAGAAAACTTTTTTTCAGCAGAAATCCGTTGGGGTAGAATTCTGAGTTTAATCATTCATACATTACTGATGATGTGCAGTTCGACCAGGTGTTTGCTAATTGATGCTGGTTAGTCTGAAGGAACTGATTCAGAGGTATCGATATATTGATTGATCCACCTGCCTCTACTTATTAAACGACGGATTCCACTGTGGTGGAAGATCAATTTTGATTCTTATTATATTGCTTTTACTATAGATATGGATCTGAGATTATTCTCCTGTAATAATAGAAGCAGCTAAAAGGTGTGTCCAAACTTTTGGTCTGTACTGTATATATCTATATATATGTATATATACATATATATATATATATATATATATAGTAATCAATATTCAAAGAGTTTCCTTTATTTTCATGACTATTGACGTTGTAGATTCACACTGAAGGCATCAAAACTATGAATTAACACATGTGGAAATATGTACTAAACAAAAAGTGTAAAACAACTGAAAATACATCTTATATTCTAGTTTCTTCAAAGTAGCCACCTATTGCTGCGACTACTGCTTTGCACACACTCTGCATTCTCTTGATGAGCTTCAAGAGGTCGTCACCTGAAATGGTTTTCACTTCACAGCTGTGCCCTGTCAGGTTAATAAGTGGGATTTCTTGCCTTATAAATGGGGTTGGGAACCGTCAGTTGTGTTGTGCAGAAGTCAGGTGGACACACAGCTGATAGTCCTACTGAATAGAGTGTTAGAATTGGTATTATGGCAAGACAAAAGCAGCTAAGTAAAGAAAAACGAGTGGCCATCATTACTTTAAGAAATGAAGGTCAATCAGTCCGAAAAATTGGGAAAACTTTGAAAGTGTCCCCAAGTGCAGTCGCAAAAACCATCAAGCACTACAAAGAAACTGGCTCACATGAGGACCGCCCCAGGAAAGGAAGACCAGGAGTCACCTCTGCTGCGGAGGATAAGTTCATCCGAGTCACCAGCCTCAGAAATCGCAGGTTAGCAGCAGCTCGGATCAGAGACCAGGTCAATGCCACACAGACGTCTAGCAGCAGACACATCTCTGCAACAACTGTTAAGAGGAGACTGTGTGAATCAGGCCTTCAGAATCGCTGCTAGGAAACCACTGCTAAGGACAGGAAACAAGCAGAAGAGACTTGTTTGGGCTCAAGAACACAAGGAATGGACATTAGACCAGTGGAAATCTGTGCTTTGGTCTGATGAGTCCAAATTTGAGATCTTTGGTTCCAACCATCATGTCTTTGTGCGATGCAGAAAAGGTGAATGGATGGACTCTACATGCCTGGTTCCCACTGTGAAGCATGGAGGAGGAGGTGTGATGGTGTGGGGGGGCTTTGCTGGTGACACTGTTGGGGATTTATTCAAATTTGAAGGCATATTGGACCAGCATGGCTACCACAGCATCTTGCAGCGGCATGCTATTCCATCCGGTTTGTGTTTAGTTGGACCATCATTTATTTTTCAACAGGACAATGACCCCAAACACACCTCCAGGCTGTGGAAGGGCTATTTGACCCAGAAGGAGAGTGATGGGGTGCTGCGCCAGATGTCCTGGCCTCCAGTCACCGGACCTGAACCCAATCGAGATGGTTTGGGGTGAGCTGGACCGCAGAGTGAAGGCAAAAGGGCCAACGAGTGCTAGGCATCTCTGGGAACTCCTTCAAGACTGTTGGAAGACCATTTTAGGTGACTGAAGCTCATCAAGAGAATGCCAAGAGTGTGTGAAGCAGTAATCACAGCAAAAGGTGGCTACTTTGAAGAACCTAGAATATAAGACATATTTTCAGTTGTTTCACACATTTTTTTTGTTAAGTATATAATTCCACATGTGCTAATTCATAGTTTTGATGCCTTCAGTGTGAATCTACAATTTTTATAGTCATGAAAATGAAGAAAACTCTTTGAATGAAAAGGTGTGTGTGTGTGTGTGTGTATGTATATATATAC
>NW_006799986.1:1948300-2021160 GCF_000485575.1 Poecilia formosa | reverse complement strand
TATATATATATATATATATAAGACCATACTTTGGATACACCCCTGTTCCAGACATAGTTCAAAATAAGAATCAGTGAAAAAACTTGAGAAAACTGGTACAAAACATCTGCATTTGGTTAATGAGGCATTTATCATATGGATGTATCCAGATTTTTAATTGTGTCCCAAAAGAACATTAAAAGTAAAACATTTGCAGAGCAAATCGCATGGCTTCTTCGTGATCATTCTCTGTAGTTATAAAATAAACACTTATAAAATGTTAATGGGGCTCGAAGTCCACGCAGTTATTGTCATAACACGTCCTCATGTTCAAACATGTTTCAATCACATGACCTGAGTAGAAATAAGCTGCGAATTGACGTGAAAGTCTGTTTAAACATGCCAGGTTCTGTTCCATGAACGCCCCTCCGGCTGAAGCTGCCTTCACTGCTGTTGTAAAACTTGAAATTTCATCTTAACACGCTGACACTGCTTCTTTTTAAAGGTTGCGTGACATCAGCGAGTTACCTAACGTTTATAACATTGTTATAGGGATACTTAAACTTGTTTGAGTCTATTGGAAGATAAATGAAAGAGCCAGCCTATCAAATTTACATACATGTTTATTGAGTGCTTGATAGTAAACTGCTTGAATGTGGCTGATAGAAATTACACGAAACCTTCGTAATAATGACCTCGTGGTTGAAACTTTCGTATCCAACCACGAATGTCTTTGTCGCTATATTTTGTAATCTTTAGTTGGAGGGGGAAACTTTCCGGGGGGTCATTGAATACATCATATATGCTCAGATTCCGATCTGAGAGCCGAAGACAAGAAGACGAAGAAGAAGAAGCCGTCCTGGAAAGTTAACGTAAGAGTGAAGTATATATGTATTCTTTATGTCTGTACCAACGACTGTCTTTGCCTGTAATGTGTAAAAAGGTTTTGTGAGAAAACACGATGCTCAAAAAGGTTTATTTACGTAAAAAACAGATTAACGGTCGCAGGCGATCCCCTCCAGATCTCATTTCCTCCTGTGTGAAGTTTGTTAAACAGACAGAAATTAACATACTTATTAATAAACGTATGTGAGTTGAGACAGATAAAAACGAGTGTTGGATTGTGTTTGTGTGAATTAGTAAACAGTTTTCCAGCTAAAATGATTGTCCTGCCTCCTTAGGGCGTTACAGAGGACCGCTTTTTAACAAAACTGTTAACCGCATATGAAGGTTTCTAACCGGGGTTTCTTTACGATTGTTGCCTGAAACTAGTTTGTTGGTGTCAAATACAATATGTTTGTTCGCTTTAACA
The DNA here is from genome assembly GCF_000485575.1 of Poecilia formosa. Lineage (NCBI taxonomy): Eukaryota > Metazoa > Chordata > Actinopteri > Cyprinodontiformes > Poeciliidae > Poecilia > Poecilia formosa. Next base: position 2,019,869 of record NW_006799986.1, on the reverse strand, counting down.
CGTTTTAACCCGAGAAAAACGACGTTATCTTCAGAATGTGACGAAACGTCCTTTTTTGTGACGAAACGTTATTTGTCATAATTAAATCAGTTCAGATTTTACTATAATAAATATAAATAAAATGTGATCTGATTACATTTCAAAGCAATTAAAAATTATTGTAAATTCGCATTCAGCAACATTTTCTACCTGTAAAGGTTACAAAATTATACAAAGTTAAATTGAAGTTAAAATATAAATGCACCAATCTGAGATTTTGTGGCCAATCTCTGATAACCGATTTTATAAACCGATTTTGTAAATCAATTATCGCCGATGCTAAGGGTAAGACGTGTTGTAGTATTTACTGTAATAACTGTAAAAGTGACAAATGTTTACAAATTCATCGGTTGTCAGTTGTTTGACCAGAAACATGATAAACCAAAATTAAACCCATAAAAACAAATGTATCCATTACCAAATAGGCTTTGGATTTATTGAGTGTATTTATGATATAATGGAACCAACTGTGAAAAAAGATATTGTTAACAAGAAAAATCTGCATTTCCACACAAAAATGCAGTGTGACAAAGTTAAAATCAACAGAAGAAAACTCAAAATTTAATAAAGTTGCTGAAATTTTAGAAAATCAAAAGCAGATCTGTTGAGTGATCCAAGTAAACAGAAAGACCGCCAGCCGAACAAGTTGAAGTCAACTCAAAAACATTTTTAATGAGTAAAATATTGGCAGAAACTTACAAAAAGCAAAACAGAACTGTCATATTTTAGATGAATAATGCTGAAGTATGGATAATAAACCAAATTGCTCCGTATGAAAACATCTGTGGCAATAAATTTCTTGCTGCCACTGTTATTTTTTTATGATGCTGCGCATCACTGAGTGGTGTTTCACGTCACCTGGATCACATTCTATGGTGTTAAATTATTAATCAACTGAATGGCTCAGGTGTTGGAGCGTAGCAGCCGCCACCCTGATGGAAAAAAATAATTCAACCGATTTAGAAAAATGCAGAAATAAAAAGATAAAGCTTGTCTTCATTCAGCTATGTGTCTGGGTCAGTTTTTACCTGGAGGTTCTTGTTTTTTTTGTTTTTTTTACATTACATCTTTGGTTTTAGCATCATCCCTAGATTACAGTTTGCACAAAGTTCATGTACTGGGAGTTATTTTTTATCGCTAAGCGATGTGTCGCATTTTTTGCGTTTGTATGCTCCAGATAACAATTAATCAATTACTAAATTAGATGACAATTATTTCAATAACCAATTAATCATTTCAGCTCATCGTTGTTAATGATGATTAACAATTATTCTAGCAGTTTATTATTCTAACAATTATTCTTAGAAATACTTTAAAAGATGCACATAAACAAAATCTTCACTTCCTTTTCCAAATAAGAAAATAACCGATTAATCACGATTAATCGTTTCAGCCCTAGATTAGGTAGGAGTGTAGAGGAGGGACGGTTGGCTGTCGAAAAACTTTGTGGCTGGAGATATTCTCCCTGGAGTTCGGCTCTGGGTCGAAACATCTCAGGTGAACGACCTAACAAACTGCAACCATGGCAACCACTCCATAACGCCATGCGTTGGGTCATCCCATTGGGGCTTAGCAGGAAATTGCTAGGTAGTTTGGTCTCAGCCATACTCCTGAGTAATAGTGGTGTTATCGTGTTTCTAAAAGCAGCATGGATTGTTTGTTTCGTCTTTTTGTAGATGCTGAGCCGGATGGGCTGAAAGATGCCAGGTAACCCCTGCCTGTGGACGCCGCTCCCTCAGAGCAGCCCCTGTCCGTGTGACCGCTACAAGCACGCCTGCTGCAGCTACGATGGGGACGTCTACGTCCTGGGGGGAAGAGACAACAGCTGCCTGGGAGACTTCTGGAAGTACAGCGTTGGTAAGGGCCTTCATGAACAGCAGAACCACAGCATCAGGAAGTTACCTGGTTACTGATGAGTAACCATTTCTGTCAAACATTCAAAGTTTAAAAATTTGCTTCTCATCATCATATTTTCACTTCTGGTTAGAAATGAGTTTTTCCACCTGCTTTCTGCTTTCGACACAGTAAGGTTTAGATCTATGGAGCTTGCTGACCACAGGTCCAAACTGAGTCACAGCTGTTAGCCATAGTTGATTATTCATGATTAATCGTTTCAGCCTTAAAGTGCTGCAGCTTAGAGGAAACTCCACAGATCATTATCAGACTGTCTCTGGATTATTATAGGAAGTTCTAAAGAAATTTATGACTCTTTGGGTGAGCAACACTGACACATGGATCATGTCTAAAGGTACATCTAACAATTATTATGACAATCGATTAATCAGATTTAAAAGAACTGGCACATTCTGCAGATTTTTCATTGTGCTAGAAATGCCTGAAATGATGCAATAAACAGTAATTCATTTCCTTTTTTAAATAAGAAAATAAACATTTCCTTTTCTAAAATGCAACAATGTAGCATTCCTTTAGTGTTTGGTTGATCATTTGTTGCACAGAAGGCAGCTAAAAACAATCTTCACTGATTAGTGGATATGAAACAAAGAAAACATTACAGACGAACAAAAACAGGTATCGATCTACAAAATAAATAACCAGATAAGAGAATATATAACAGCAATGAAGATAAGCAAAAAAGGAGTAATGTATTAACATGGATACAATCTGGTCAAAGACAAAGGACAGAACATTATCAAATGGTGTCGAAATAAAAACAATTAAATTGCTTAACAGGTGGGTTTTGGTATACTTTTTTTCCTTTAATCTCTTCAGTTATTTTCTGATTTGCATTATTATTTTTCTTTTCTAATATTCTTTGATTAACCTAGGGTCAAAGATATTTTGAGTAGAAGTGAGAAAGAGAGGGAGATAAATAAAAAATGAATAAATAAAAGTTTAAGCCAGAACAAAGTATAATAAAATAAAAATTTACTAAAGAACACTTTTTGTGATCTTATTATTATTATTATGATTAGATAGTAAATGTTAACAAGCAACACAGATATCAGCAGCTTTGAGAGGATTTTGAAGCAAAGCCTATTCAACAAATAATTGATCTTTTTGATGCTATTGTATTGAAATACAGATGCTGTACTGTAAATATAAACACAACAGAGTTTTAGAAAGATATTAAAGAAAAACTGAGCAAACAAAAACATAGTTTTGTTGTGTTTATTTGTTTCAGTGTTGGATGAATGGACCAGGCTGAGCTGCTCAGGCGAAGCTGCACCAGAGGAGCTGGAGCAGCACTCTATGGTGGCTCATAAGGTAAAAACTTCAAACACTTTTTATTCATTTCCTTTAAACCGTGCCAGATAAGCAGATATGACTTGCTAACTGGTTTCTGGGCCTCTTCAGGGTTTCCTGTATGTGTTTGGAGGCATGTGGGATTCTGCATACACTGGGCGGCGATGCCCCCTGTGGGTGTTTGATGTCGGTGAGTTTCACTCAGGACGACGATTTTACCCTCTGCTGATCTTCAAGCTGTTAGCAAAGAGTCTAGTTTCCAAAAAAACTCCTGTGCATGCTGGTTCTGGCCTCAAAAAACATCCAACCCCTGCTATTTTTCTATTTTTAGCTTTTGTTTACCTGGTTGAATACATGCAAGTAGAATTAGTTAAGAGATTTAGGCCGGTCTTAAACTATAAAACACCCTAATCTATTTTTAAATAGAATATCACAATATAAAGTTAGTAAAACACAAAGCAACATTGACTGGGAATCATGTAAAACCAATGTGTGGATATATTAGTGCATCATTTGTTTTTTTCTCATCTTCACACACAAACACAAATAGAGTTTTCACAACTCTCCACTTTGGTTGGAGCTTTTATAAATAATGGTTTTTAGTGACATTGAACAGTTTTTATCTGGATGAAAGGTCAAACACATAAACATATATTAATGTCCCAGATATCTGGCTTTGTGTGGACTAGGCCTTAGTACCTGTGCAATGATTTAATACCAGTGAACAGGAAGTAGAATGTTTCCGGACCTGGTTCCTGCATATGTGCATGTATGTTTCATAGAAAACAGTCTGCAACATACTTTAGCTTTAAGGGTTACCCTTAGAAAACACTATTACAAATTCTGCAGCTTGTTTCTCTTCCTCTACATGTTTTCTAATGAGGGTTTTCTTTAACTGGTTTCTTCTATTTTCTGTTTGTTTCAGTAAATGAGAAGTGGGTTCCCTGCCAGGGGAAGACCAGCTCCCCTCAGGTAAATCAGCATAAGCTATCTCAATAAAATAATCTACATTTTAATTTGATTACATTCTTCTGGTGGGAAAATAATCACAGTGAGAAATGTTTAGTTAAATTACCACATTTACTGGCATCTCAAAACAAATCCTGTTTCCCTGGCAGATAAATATAGCATGGCACAGACCCGCCCATTTCTTTTGGTCACTTTTCAAAATAGGAAAAACAAGAAAACATGAAACATGCTGCTCTAGTGAGACAGAAAAAAACCGCTGCTCTAAATCTGACCTCATCGACAGTCAGAGTTTAGAAAAACAACTTTAACAGCTGGAAGACAACCAGAAAATGAAGCAGGAACAGGACTACAGCACAGTGCATTCTGGGTCATTACAAATAAAACAAACACGTTAGCTTAGCGCTAGCTGGAAAAATGGCTTGTGGTTTTCTATCTAAAACAAAAAAAATCTTACAGTCACTAAAATCTGACGCTACTTCATTTTGTTTACATTTAGTGAAGAAGAAAGTGGCGCTCAGTGTCTTCTTCTGTCGTTTCACTCAGTGGTTCTTGGTGCAGCGCCTCCAGAGGCGAGGAGGGGAACAGGTTTTTTAAAGGGTTTGGTTCACTTCATGCAGTGCAGTCAGAAAGAGAGCTACAGAAACCGAAAAGGGAGGATGTAGTGCAAATTTGTAATGTAAACTAGTTGAAGCAAGACTACCAGACTATCAGGTGTGGAAAAACCCCTTAGCTTACCACCATGTTTCACTTCCTGTCAAATTTCTGCGTAGCTCCAAAACAGACTTCAGCTCTGTCTTTGTCAGACAGTCGGAGACGAAGTCTCAGGGAATCGCTACTGGTTTGCTAGGTCTAATTAACTTTTAACGTAACTACCAAGTCCAATTTTCTGTTAGTTTGGATGCCGAAACGGATCCAGTGAGTCTCGGTTTGTTGCTGAGCTTTTCAGCAACAAACAGTCCAGGTGGGTCAGGTGTGAAACAGATAAATCCAAAATAAATTCAACTCTCTTCCAGTCCAAATCCGGAAGAGAACTTATAATTTCACAGAAAGTATTTATCAGGTTTTTGTCCCACTGAATACTCAAATTGAAGGTTAGGTTTTTATTTATTTTTCAGTTTTTGTAGCATTTTCTGTCAGTTTTCAGATAATGCCAGTACAATATAAGAACCATTTTTTTCAGCAGCACAGTTTCATTGACACCTGATGTTTTATCGTTGTCTTGATGTTTGTTTCCAGAGCCAAAGGCCGAGCAACCGGAAAGGCCACAGCGCCGTGGTGCTCGGCTCTACCATGCTCGTCTACGGAGGCTTCATGGACATAAAGGGATCCCTGCAGGAGTTCTGGAGTTTAAACCTCAGTAAGTTTATCCACACTAGAATAAAAAAAAGAAAAATGAGCATTTTAATCAGCTTTTTACTCATTTCCAGGATTTCTGAAGAGAGTTAAATCAGGTGTTTGTCTCTGTCTCGGACAGATACGACGGCTTGGTCTGGCTTGAGCGGTTCTGATCGGGGAGCGTCCGTTCCTGGGCCCAGACACAATCACTCGGCCGTGGCCTACCAGAACTGCATGTTCCTGTTTGGAGGCCTGAAGGGTCTGCGAGAGCAGAGGGACTTCTGGAGCTGGAACAGCACCAATCACACATGGACCTGCCTCAAGTGAGCGCCAAGGTTTCCTGTCGCTAAAATTTGAAGCCAACATTGAGCTGGAGGTGTTTGGTCTTCAGAATAGTTTGGTATTTGTTAACAGCTTGTCTGATTTATTAAACTATCACAGTAACTAAAGGTTGGATTATACTCTAGTCCTACTGTGCATAATAGCACAGAACTTAGTCTTCTCTTTGTTCATATGAATTAGTCTGAATGCTGTGTGAAGGATTAATCACAGTGTCTAGATTATTGAAATAACTGTGGACTAATTTAGTAATGGACTAATGGAGGCTCCTGTCCCTGTGCTCCGCAGGCCGGGCCCCCCTCGGCTGATGGGCCACGCCGCCGTGACCTACAGGGACAGCATGCTGCTGTTCGGAGGCGGTGAAAGCCAGAACTCTCCCAGCAGGAGCCTGTGGAGGTACAGCTTCTCCTCCCACACCTGGAGCCAGGTGGCCTCGCTGCCAGGCTCCGACGCTCCGGACCGGATTCACCACTGCTGCGTCGGGCTCGGCCGCAGCTACGAGCCCGACACCGACGGCTCCGGATCGGCCCTGCAGTCGACGCCGCAGGATGCCAAACCCAGACTTTTCAAAAACAAGTGCTTCCCCGTCTCCCACTCGGACATAGAGATGAAGACATTCAGCAAAATGTCTTCAGACGTGGACGCACAGAGCGACACTCAGCCTGACCCCCAGCTGACGCAGAACAGCTTGATGTTTGAGAATAAAGCCTTCAGGAGGCAGTGGAGCTGCGCCGACGATCTGCTGCTCGACCAGGAGGACGGAGACATCTTAAAGAACCTGCCTGACACGCTGCTGGTGCTGGGAGGGCGACCGTACAGCAGACACAGCCCCATCTGCGTCTGGAGCATGACCCTGACCGAGTCCTAACAGCCGCCGAACCTTTACTGACACAGAACAATGCAAAATATTAACAAGTATTTTAGATTATAATATGAAAGATGGAGGTAAATTTGACAAAGACCAGCGGCTGGGCTTCTGAAAATTTCTCAGAGATTTCCTCTATTCTCATGAGGTTCGTTTGGCAGGAGCTCACACTGCAAAAATCACAAAGTATTAACAAGTATTACCGTTCAGTTTTTACTATAAAACTTATTTATCTACCAGAAACTTTTCACCAAGATAAAGGAGCTTGTTTTAAGTCTAATTTCTTAACATTGATGAAAAATTAGTAGTTCTACTGGCAGATAGTTTCACTAAAACAAGAATTTTTTTCCCATATTATAAGTGAAATAGTTCGCCAGAGGAAGTAGTACTTTAGTACTAGTAAAATGAAGTCATATTACTAGTATAAAGTTGTAATATTAATCAAGTTCAATCATGTTTATTTGTGTAGCACATTTCAGCAACAAGACATTTCAAACTGCTTTAGATCATGAAAATATAAAAATATAAACATAATGCAGTCACCAGCTGTGGACACAGTAACATCACATTTTGTCAAGTTTCATTAAAATCATCGACACATCAGATATGTTGGTTAATGTTCCAGTTATTAATGTTCAAAAGCAACTCTAAATAGGTGATGACTTGTTTTATTTTCTTATCGTTGCCCTGATAGTTTGTTATAACCGAAATATTTTCACCAGGAACTAGACAAAAAAAACTTTGTAAGATTTTGTGTTTTTGCAGTGAACCAGTGTTTTTCTGTCTCCTCTCTGTTCACCACTGTTACTGACAACCTGTGCTTAAGAGTTTATAAAAACTGTTTTATATCATCTGGAGGATTTTCTGTTTATTCATTCAAAACGTCAAAGTATTAGAAGGACCCGATCTTCTGGTTGTAGCTCGTCTCTGGCTGCATTTTCATTACAAATGGGCGCAAAACCTTTTCGATATTCTGCTAATATATATTTTAAAAAATCACAATTGCAGCCTATCATTAGAAGAAAACATGATACGCCATTTTCCGCCTAACATCTGTTTCTTGTCTTTTCCCTCAGTAGTAACATCTGGTTGTTGATCACATGACTAGGCTTTTTTTTCCTTTTTTTCAAAAATTGCCTTGTTTCCATTAAGCAAATTTATCTTCGTAGTCATAGAGGGATGCAGCTTATGTTACTGTTGGCAAATTTAAAACAACAGAAGCATCATCTCTGGATGTATTTTCATTAAAACTCTCCTAAATCTGTCCTGCAACCTTAAAAATGTTATTGTCATTGTTCAGAACCAAAAATCTTCAAATTCTGGTTGAGAGGAACTGATGGTTTATTTGAACTGTGATCGTGATGCTGACCAGAAGAGGGCGCCAGAGCTCAATGGGCTCAAATCACCATTACATTATTAGAGATATTTATTATTGTGCGTTTGCGTTAATTACGGATGTTGGAAACGTTTACTGTTGTAATTAAGTAATCTGTTGATTATTCTGACAGTTGAGGAATCAAATAACAATTTGGTTAAGTAGAATACTGATTTGATTAAGGTAAATAAATACAACGTATATACTTAACAGTATTAATATCCGACTTTTTTTATTAAATGTAATAAAAACATAAATAATAAAGCAGCAGGCTCACAAAGACACTAAAATATGGGTATACCAACAGGCAGAATAACAGCATATGAAATCCTATGCTAAAAAAAAACAAACTGAAAAGCAAACTCAGGCAGAGAGAAACTAAAGTGCATATTTAAGTTTCTTTTCAATGGTAGAAAAATATATTTTGAGGTCAAACTGTAGTTGCTGTATTTTGTATATAATTAATTAGCGAATGTTTTAAAGTGTTAAATCAACCAAAAAGCTCTAGGGGGAAAAAAAAGAGTTTTGCGTGATGAAGCTGGAGGAGAACGGAGCGGCTGCGATCTGATTGCTGAGCTCAGGAGGTCGGGTTCCCTCAGGTGTGTTTAAGACCCTCAGGTGTGTTTAAGACCCTCAGGTGTGTTTAAGACCCTCAGGTGTGTGCGACTGTTCAGGGTGCAGTTGGTCTGGACATGGTGAGGAGGAGAAAAAAACACAACTTATTTTAGCCTTGGGTGACATTCATCCAGCTGGGAAGGCAACATTTCACCAGCAGCAGTATGTCAACATGGCGACACGCCAAGAGACTTACAACGAAAGTGGCCCGAATGAATATTATTATTAGATGGGATCCAGAAGAGATGGCAAAATCAGCCTGAAATCCACAGCAGCAGCACCATAACACGGCAGAGGGAGCGAGGGGAAGAACGACGCTGATGGGGAGCAGAAACAAAGCCAGAGTCCCAACTTTGACCTGGAAGAGAATTATTACATTTTCCAGAGGTATGAATATTTTTTAACCTAATTGTATGTATGCTCTTATTGATCTACCTTATCTTGGTAGATATATTCCCATGAAAATATCTAAAGATCTGTAAATGTAAAGTTACATTCCAAAATTCTCTTAGCAGTTAGCACTGCAGTTAGCATGTCCAAGCCTGTTAGCATGTTGTTTTCCATTCCAGTTCACGCTCTTCTTCCATTTAAATGATCTTTGTTTACTATGTCTGTTCTAGCTTCTGGCTAACCTGTGAGCCTTCAATCTTAAACATATGGCCAGTTTAAGGCTCAGGATTGGTCACCTCCAACGGTTGTCGCTAGGGGCGCTATTGTTAGTCGGCGCAGTAAGCAGGCTAGGTAGAGGAGGTACTAATACCTTTTATTTTGGGACATGGGCCATTTTTGCACCTACAATGTGAATTTGAGACCTGTTACTGTACAAGGCCTTTAAAATCTGTCACTTTAAACATGCGTTTAAGGTGAAAGATGCACTTTAATTTAGAGCAAGGCCGTCATTCATTTTCGTTTTGGGCCAAATCAAGATCATGAATGTTCTTAAAGGGCCGGTTGTGCTGGAATGTACTGATAGAACCCTCTAACAAACTGTTAAAAATATTAAATAAATGTGTCTCCATTTTATAAGTACTGCCTCATCCCATCATCATCATGTCGTTGTTTATTAGGAGACACCATAATTATTAATAATGTCCTAAACAAATCCTAAACAGTTCCTTATGACTTTAACCTTTGCCAAACAGATCAGGACTGCCATCATTGGAAAAATGTACTCAGTGAACACATTTCAATAGAAAATAACCTTTATATAATAAATTTTATATGATCCTCACTTATACTATAAATAAGTTATACATTATGATAGTTTTTGTTTTGCCCTTCCATTTTTCTCTCTCCTTTGTGAATTATTCTTCTTTTCTCATCCTATCTGTATACAATCTGAAAATTATAACTACTAATTGATCCATTGCATGTTTATATTTACCAGCTTCTTACAGATAATTTCTTACTTTATTGTTTTTTTTTAAATTGCTTCACACTGATAATGTCACAATTCACCATCATTATTCTGTGATTTAAATATTGAAAACATTTTCAGCAGGAAAACTCACATCATGTTAAAATGGTTGCCTCTGGACTCTCCGTGGAGGCCAACGGTTAATCACTGGACTCTGGATGCCAATGGATGCCTCTCTCTCTCTCTGGCCGTTGGACTCTCTAGATGCTAACAGTTAGCCGCTGGACCCTCCATTATCTTGCTTGAAAACCACCATTCAGTCCTCATTAAATATCTCCCAGCAATAAAAGGCCCTTGATTGTTACTCAGCTTTCTTAAATTTCTTCAAACTGACTCAGTCCAAATATATAAATATTGAAACTGCTTAAAAGCTCTGCAAAGTTACAAAGTGTAACTTTGTAAATTTTTTGCTGCCAAATCCTGATCACATTTTGTAAGGCAAGCCTTACCAAACCCCCCCACTCCCATTGAGACAACTTAGAAAACTGATTGTAAAAACGTTTATTTTAGAAACCACAAAGTACTAGTCAATACAAAAACGTATAAAAGTACAAAAAAAGTTGGTCAAAAAATATCTGAGATGACAATATTTAAGGTGTACTAATGGCACTGTGGTTATGAATCTGAATACAAAAGTTGGTGCAATCAAAAGAAATTCACATTGTAGCAGTTTTTTTTTGCAACCATCCTCTCAGGTCTGGAACATCAAGCTCCAGAAAATTAGCACTTAGCAGATGGTGAAGTGGCACACAGCTTCTTTTATTATTAAACTAACAGACAACTGAACAGGCAGGTGCGGCAGAAGTAAACATTTCATGGTCACAAAAAACATGTACCGAAGAAAAGAAGCAACAGGGTGATCCAAACGGAAAACAAAAGAAAAACGAAAAACTGCTGCACTTTATCTTTCAAACTGTACCGAACAGCTTTGAGAACAGGTTCACTCTCAGAATCCAGCCACGGAAAGCAGAGACAGTAGTGAACGTTTAACAATACTCAGAATACAAAAATAAAGAACAGTATCAAACATTTCAAAACAATACATGGCAATATCAAGAGTTACATGGTTCTTTTATTTCAAGCATTACCCAGGTTTGTTTGTTCCTTTGGACAAAGGCACCTCAAGTGTTCCAGTTACCTATAAAAGAGGCCTGTACTGCGAAGAAGGTTCATTGCTTCAAGATTCCTTCGTCCTGACTGAGAATGTACAGAGCAGCAAAACAGAAACAGCTCCAAGCTAAGAGAGCACACAGAAAAACCAACCGAGTCACAAGATACAGATAGGATGCACAGAAAAACTTTATTTAACGTAAACAACTAAGAGGATTGTTGATCTGAAGTTCACCAAATTTACGGCAAATGGTTCTACAACCATTTGTAGAACTAACCGTCTTTCGGGATAAAGAAAGACGGATACAGATCTGACTTGCTGACTTCCTTTAACCCCCTTGATCCAACATGCTAGAGGCTGTTCACCTTGTAGACCTGCTGTGGATACGGGTATGGCGTGGCATGAGATGTACACCTTCTCCCCTGGATTTTCAAGGACCAGCGAGAGCTCACAGGACGCCGCCGGAACCGTGACGCTTTCCAGAGCACAAGATTGAGGAAAGATTTGAACAATCGAAGGACACAAGGACCGAAAGATGGAACCCATGGAAAGATGGCAACAATAAAGTAGTAATAGCCATGAAAGAAAGGGAATGATACAAGGAAGACATGATGGAAAATTTACACAACACAGGTCAGAACATTGAAATACTGAAGACCAATTCTAGACCGCTCAGGAATCCCAGTAATCTACGTCCAAAGAATCCAAGTAGATTACACTCTTTGGATCCCTGTCCCAGCTTGAATTGGTCTTCAGTATTTCCCAGATTGTCTCCCATCCAGTCTTCCTTGCTTCCTCTTGTCCTTTCCTATTATGTTACTACTTTCCCTTATCATTGCCCATCAATCATTCTTTCAATCGTTCCTTGCATCGTTCTTGTCCTTGGTGGTTTTACTAGATTGTGTCCTTCTGTTATTGCTTCCTAGTTTCCTTCCCTTTTCATGCAGCCTCCATAGTTAGTTCTATCCACTATAAAACCATTTACCATAAATTCAACCAAGACAAAAAGGGACTAATTGAAAGACAGCAAAGATGAGGGAAAGCAGCAACATCACAGGAAAGGAAAGGGTACAAGGAAGACAGAATTGATACTGAAGACCAGTTCTGGACAGCACAGATATCCAAATAATCTACGCTATAAAGCATAACACCAAAGCCTTAAGGAGTTTGATCATTTGCTCAGAGGTTTCACTTTGATCTTGGAAATGGATTGAGTCCTGAAATCTGTGAAGAAACAGAACTACAGCTGCACAGTACAGGCCACAGGTTCCAGGATTGGAAGTGTTGATCAGTTCCGGACCAACACTGACGTTTAAAAAAGAGACACTCGAGAGAAGCCCTTGTTGTGTGATGATCAACATCTTGAACAGTCTTCATAAGATCACAACTCCCAGTACCGGTGTTTGATTCGAGGCGCCCTGTTCAACCTTTTGCTCGCTTCTACAATCAACCAACTCACTCTCACTAAGTACACACGTTACAAAACGACTGGCTTGGTCTTTCCGTAAAAAAATTCCAGTTCAAGTCTAAAGGCAAACTTGAGATTTACACACCGACCAAAACAATAATAATAATAATAATAATAAAAAAGATAGAAATGACAAGAAGCTCCAAGTTTCTTAATAAAATATCCATATAGTATCTAACAGTTAGCTGCCCTGAGGGAGATGTATGTCAACCTTTACCACTTCTGTTGCATGACGGCAGTTAATAAGCACTTTGGGTCTGCCGCGTGGAGTTCTGCACAGTGGGATGCAACACTGGAGGGCTTGGGGTCTTCATCCACCTCAAGCAAGTACATCACTTCCGTTTTTGTTCTCATCGTTTGATTTTACGCACGCAGACCTGTGAAGACATCTATTGGTCAGTTTCCTTGCATGAAAGCCATGATTTATGAAGATGAGAGAAGAGGAAATGGCTTACCTTTGTCACAGGTGCTGCTTTGCTTCTCCTGGGCAAAGTTCAGTCTGTTCTGCTCCACTGCAATGCCGTTGGACTCTGGGCTGCTGCTGCGGGGCGGGCTGTTCTCCTCGTTCTGATATGCCAAATCCAGATGCTGCTGAGCCAGTTTCAGGTGTCGGCGCAGCCTCTCCAGCTCCCGAGATGATGCTTCATCACCAAAGGATTCGCGACCCGAATCTCCGAAGTTATCCCTGAAGCCCATCTTCCCATTCGGGTCTTTCTTCAGAGCGGTGTGGTATCCTGGAGGTGCAGAGGGCTGGCGGCAGATCGAGGACCTCTGGCTAGCCGGCGGTGGGGGGCGAGGGGCTCGAGAGCGAGGCCGCGGCCGGCAAAAGCAGTCCCGAATTCCGCTGAGGCCAAGATGAAAGATCTCCAGCATGGTGAAGAAGAGACACAACGCGCTGACGCCGTACATGATGAGCAGGAAGATGGTTTTCTCAGTGGGACGAGAAATGAAGCAATCCACTGTGTGCGGGCAAGGAGAGCGCGTGCAGATGTAGGACGGCGCCACCTCCAGCCCGTAGAGGACGTACTGCCCAAACAAAAAGGCCGCCTCAAAGACAGCGCGAGACAGCAGCTGGAAGACGTAGACCTTCATCAGTCCGTCTCTCTTGATGCGACGCCGGCCATCGTGCTTCTTTTTTGGCTTCTCTGCAACTTCCTTCTCCTTATCCGGCTCGATCTCCTCGAGGATCATGGGGTCCTCCTCCCCGTTATCCTCCGCCTCTTCGTAATCCCTGTTGGCGCCCCGACTCACTATTGGCATCTTCTTTCTGCCCTGTGGCCTGTATTCATCGTCGTCCATGCGAGCGATCTTGTGCATGGCAAACCCTAGGTACAAGATGGTGGGCGTGGTGATCATGATCACCTGAAACACCCAGAAGCGAATGTGCGAAAGAGGAGCAAACGCATCGTAGCAAACGTTCTCACAACCGGGTTGCTGTGTGTTGCACACAAATTTACTCTGTTCATCGTAGTAGATTGACTCGCCGCCGACCGCCGTCAGCACGATCCGGAAGACGATGAGGAAGGTGAGCCAGATTTTGCCCACGAAGGTCGAGTGATTGGAAATCTCATCCAGCAGACGAGTGAGGAAGCTCCAGCTCATTTTGCTGCCAGATGAAGGAAGTTATAAATCCTGTGAAGAGGGGAAAAAGGAACATTTCCATAAAAACGTGCCCTGAAAATCACAGTTACAAGAAAAAGCTCTACAACTCTGAAATATTTATTGCATTGCTTACAATAAATTTCTTAGAATTTTGATTTATTGTCACAATAAATTTCAATTAAAGATGTTTTTTAAAAAAACAAAACTGTATATATTGTTGGAATTGTTAATTTTACCTTCTCTTTTTTCATTAAGAGCATCAATACATTTGAAAAATATGATTAAATGCAGTTACTGTGAGCAGTTTAGGGACAGAAATAACATTTCTTTAGGTGGCTTTTCTCCAAAAGAAGTACATCTACAATTTTTTAGAGCAGTATTTGTGTTGCTCTGCCAGTTACCTTAAAAAGTGGCAATAAATAGTTCTTATTACTTTGTTATCACAATGGTACTCTAAACGATTGTGATAAAAGTCTAAGCTCATATCACTGACCTATGATGGTACACTATGACCATTACAGAGGGACAAATGGACATTTCCATAAAATAATTAGATTAATCAGAGAAATTTTCTGGGGGGAAAAAATTTCTGAGTTTGAAAAGTTAAAAATGTGTTAGAAAAACTAAAATTTTGCAATTAATCGCAGGAATATTCTAGAAAAAAAATTAAGTAAATTTCTGAGTTTAAAAAGTCAAATCTTTGGCAGAAAAGTAATTTTTTAGATTAATCAGAAATTTTCTAGAAAAAAGAAACTTCCGAGTTGAAGCGGTTGAAAATTTGCTAGAAAAACTAAAATTTTGATATTAATCTCAGAAAACAAGGGAAACTCTGGATTTGAAAGGTCAAAAACCTGCTAGGAAAAAAATTTTAAATGAATGTCAAAAGTTTGAGAAAAAAAAGGAAATTTCTCGGTTTCAAAAGTAAAAATGTTTCACTATTGAAAATTCTGAGTTTGAAGAAACTCAAAGTTGGAAATAGACGACTTGTGAAACTCAGATATGCTCACATTAATTTCAAGCCAGATGTTGCCTGCATTAAAACAAACGGCCACAGTGTGGCGCAAAATCATAAAAAAAAATGCATCTTCATCCTGGCCTGCAGCAATGAGGCCGACATGCTCAGGCACTGCTCCCAAAAAGCCTAAAAACCAGCCAACCATAACAGCCCTGCAGCACACAAGTCATCGACTGAAGTCGCAATAGGTCAAGACTTTAGTTTTCCAGAATGTTCCAGAAGTATTATTGTTGAGGAAAGTAAAGATCTTAGTCATGTTCCCATTTAGGTCCATATTAACTTTGACTGAGTTGTTTGTTATGATATTTTCCAGTGTCTCACTAAACAGTCAGTTCTCCAAGACACACACACACACACACACACAGTCCCATCCAGATGCTGCTGATTGAAGTTTAATAGGGTCTCACAATGACTAATATGCTGTTGTGGTTTCACAGCATCTAGCAAACCTCAATGTCTGTAGAGTCTTGATCTCACTTAGAAAACCAAACAAAAGGGCACAAAGCTTTTTCTAAAAGCGTTTGAGTAACACGGTTTATTACATTTGTCTCATCTTAATCTACAAGATCTGATTTTGCCAGCCAGCTCATTGGCTGCAAAGACATTAAGATGGAGAAACGGCACTAAACTTGGCAGAAACTAGTAAATTATAGACTTCTAAACCGCAAAACGAGGCATTTTGTCCCACTGATGTGGCCAATTAGTTTGATTTGGACTAAATTACTTTGTACACCTGACTAGCTTGTTTTTTCCAGCAATTTGCAGTGTTGCATAATCTCTCTTAAAAAAGCGACTATCCCTTTAAGAACAGATACTGCAGCTGAAAAAGCTTTGAGGCATTTAGTGAAGGTGAAATACTTGGAAACAAAATTCCTTCACATGTCTGGAAATCTGATCGTTCTGCATTCACACCCAGTTCAGCTTATTCCTGCTTTTTTTTTTTCTGAACACTTATTTTAAGTTGTCATGATGGGGTTGTTTTCACCTCTTCTGGCATTTAAAGTATTTTAAAAGTGATAAATATTTTATTAAATTTAGCAAATCAAACCTATTTTTATGTTGTCTAATATACAGTTTAATACATTTGACTTTTTAAAAACCTAAATACATAGATGCATCTCAAATATGTAAACCCGTTAAATTATATTTCTCATTTTTTATGCAATTGTTTGCAAAAACTGCAGATGCAGCCGTTCCACAAATTGACCAAATCATCTCATAAATTAATGAGCCAATGCTACATTTTAAAACCATATCTTACATCAGTAACACCAACAAAACTATGTGAATGTAGGACATCTTTCTCCACAGGAAGTCCAAATATGGTAGCCTGAATAATCAATCAAATTTTATTTGTATAGCACATTTCAGCAGCAAGGCATTTCAAGGTGCTTTACATAATTAAAAAGCAAAATAAAAACAGCATGTGACATTAAGCAAATACCAAGTCTTGAACAGAAAAGAAACAGTCCAGTTTGACTTGATGTAGACCAGTTCAAGAGCCTGTTAGGTTAAGTTGATGAATAACGAGCATTTTTTTAATGTTTGAACAGGATATGAAATAAATCCCATTGAAGACAAAGGAAAGAAAATCCCTCCAGACCTGTTGATCTGCTGTGCGAATAGACAAGATTTCTGAACAATGCACAGCAACCTGCTGATTCCAACTGTCTCTGGGTGTTTCTTTAGAAAACTTTATTGTAGCCGTGAGTCATTGTTAGGTTTGCAGACAGTTACACCCAGGGGCGCGGTGGGACACCGGCTGTCCTTAAACTAATTATCTCTCCATCGTTGTCCTCATATCTTCTGGTACATACATTAGCATTTTGTCCACAGTCCATGTCAGAAGATAACAGAAATGATCCTTTTGTTTTGTAACCACCATTCATAATTTCTTTTGTTTGGTTTTTAGAAATGGGACATTATGAATTAATATTTACATGTAAATGTTTGATATTATAGCTATCAGGCTAATTTCTATCTCTAAATAGTAATTAAACAGCTGTTTGTAATCTGTAGTCTACAGTGGTTCAATAATTGAGATTTTAAGTACATAAGTTGAATAAAGTTAGTGTAACAATGGTAAAAGTACAGTTGTATATTAGCCTAGCTAGTTAAGATACTTTAAAATAAGGCTAGTTTTAGTTAGGCTAAGCTAAGCCTAGTTAAGCTAGCTGGGCTAATTGTGTGACTTGCCACTGTAACAAATAAATCTACTGCAGATTAATGTGTTTTGTTTGGGTAAATAAATAGTTTTGCTTTTGAGGTTTTGATCCACTGTTCATTTTGATAACTTACTCACTACACCTGCAACATCCACAATGTCAGACATCTTACTTTCCCTGAAAAGTGAGACAAGTAGAAGATTTTTTTAATTAAGTGCATGAAAACAACTCATGTTTATGTACAAATGCAGACAAGGCTGTAAATGACCAGAAACTAAAACCTGTCTTTGATTGTTCTGTTTGTGTTTTCACTCAAAGTTGATTTTTCTGTATTTTCAGTGCCGGTTGTTTCACAACTTTTAGGTACAAAACGATGTATAAAACCAGCTGCAGATTATACCTTTTTGCTTAACACAGATACAAAGATAAACCCTCATCTCAGAAAATGTTCATAGCCATGGCTAATTAACAACAACCCCTAAAAAGGACAAATAATTCAATGGAAAGTGAAAACTAACACAAAATGATCAAAACAAGATTGAAAATATTTTTCAAAACTTTTGTCTACTTTTTAAAAACTATTACAACTTTTAAAAATGAGTTCTAGTTTATTTTTAGCCAGTTCTTAAGTGAATATTTCAACATCAGTTATGGTCTTAAAGTCATTACAACTCAGCTGAAAAGGTTGTCCAAAGGTCATCCAGCCAAACTGTTATATATATATAGAGCCATGATTTGTGGCACCTCTAATGACTGCTGCAGTTCTGTCTCTCAATAAATGTACATAGCGGCTCAGTGGGCAGAGAAGTTTTTATTCTGCCAAATGTTTTTCCTTGGAAGTTATTAAAATTACCAGAGTATTTGGTGGAAACAGTAGCTACACCAGCATTAAATGGGCGTAACAAGGAAAGCAGCCAGAAAAGCGACCGAGAGATGTTTAATTTCCCCTCTAGTATTTATTCTTGCCTGCAGGTTCCTTCATCTGTTTAACATTTTAAAAAAGCATAAAACAAACGTACACTGCAGCTTCTGTTGTAAGATCAGAGAGAGAAAGGGAAGTATGGAAACATCTGGCTCTGTTTTACGACTGGATGCAAGACTCAACCAGATCCAGCAGGTTCCTTTTAGTTGTTTAGTATTTTTTATTAAAGGCCCACGTTTCAAGTGTTTTCACCAGTCTTATAAAATGTACAGAACATTACAGCCTAAATTATATAAACTTATTGAAATCGAGATAAAATATCTATTTTCTAGTTTCTGAATTATTGCATTTATATTATTCAGTGTTTCTGTTGAATGTCCTGTTTTCAACTGTGAATCAGCAAAAATCAGATTTAACTTGAACAGATGGTTGAGGCTTCAGTGAAGTACTTCTGAAGTATTGAGGTGCCATGTTGGTGTCTTTATTCATGCTTGAATGGTAAACAAGCCTCCAGCCACTAGGTGGCAGCAGTGTTCAACCTAAAAAGGCTTTTTAACTCAGTAGAAGAAGTTGAAACAGGCAGACGAAGCTGACAGAGGAGACGGTTTGTGACAATAAAAATTAGGTGATGGAGTCCAAAAAGTACAACAAAGTCTAGATGCCTTTGCGTTTACTGTGAATGCGAAATGTTATACACATTTTTTTTTGATTATTTAAATTCTAACCAAAATTGGTGCAATTTTTACACAAAAAAAGTTTGCGATTTTTGAACAGCAATATGTTGATTAATCTGACGAGTAACTCATATTTACAGTTTTATGTTATTGTTACTAAAAATACACAACGCAGTGAATTATTTTCACTTTTACCTGTTGAGAATTAAATGAACTGAACAGTTGTGGGCAAATCTTACAAACTGAGTTAATAAACCTAAACTTGGAAATAGTTTTAAGACTTAACAACAAAATGAGCTGCAATAATTATAAATCTGTTGTATTAATCTCTTGATAAATGATTTTGAAAGAGGAGTCTTAAATCTCAAATTTACCAAAGAAACTGGGGACAGGCTCTCTGTGTGCATAAAGTCCAGTTTCACAAATATAATAAACTGTTTCCATAAAACAGCAACATGATTGAGAATTGATTGGATTGGTTAAATATTTGGATTTAGATGAAGGTTGACAGAATAAAGTTAAAATTTGGAGGAAAAAAGTGAAAATTCGGAGGGAAAAAGTCAGAATTTTATTCATCTTTAATTTTTTTAATGGTCCTCCTAATAATCTTTGTCGATTTAACTTTTAAATTATGTTTCTTTTTATTTGAATGTCCAGTTAAGCTTAGACATTGGGAAACGAAGCTCCAGTTGGAAATGTTCATATATGTAAACATTTTTTTAAAAATCTCATCCTTTTTCATTCCACTCAATAAAATCTTCTCCAGCTGGTCCAAAACTTTTCCCCAGGTCTTCTTGGCATTCCTATGTTACATTTTCAGTGATCTTTTCACATTGGCAACCGGTCAACTCAAAAAGCAAGCAAAAAAATAAAAAGTTCTGCCTTCATAAATCTCATAACTTTTTATATCCATAAGTCGCTGCCAGATCAGATCAGAACCTGCTGCCTGATCCAAAGTCAGAGACTTTGCAGATGTGAGCTAGAACTCAGTGACCCTCAGTTTGCACACGTTTTTACCTCCTCTGTTCTTATTTAACTCACTTTTTACTTCCTTTTTTTCCTCGAAAGAGTTTATTATTATTTATTTATTTAACCTGGAGGCCAAAGTTGGAGTTTTAGTTCATTTATTTGAATCGGGCGGCGCGTAAAACGATCAAAATCTGACTCGGTTCAACTGGTTTCATCTGAAATCAGAGTTGTGCGTGTTTCAGCAGGATTTTTCCGTTTTGCTCGCCGTCAGGAACATCTTATCTTTGAATCAGAGAAACATCTGCGCCGAGCTGATGCGGGTATTTAAGGGATTTTTGGCCATTTTCGCAGCGCAGGATCGCGGTTCTACAGAACAGAGACGCTTTTGTGGCCCCAACATCTGGGAGAAGGGTTAAAGTTGATCCTCATATATCCCACCCCTTTAGCCTAAAGGGGGGAGGGAAAGGGCTTGAGGAAAAAAATAAAAACTAAAAAAAAAAAAAAGTTTTGGAGGAATGTGCTCAGCCCTGAAAAAAACCCAGATATGCGACGGAACCAGAAAACTAGCGGGATTAGACGCATGTTTGGGTTTAATAAAGCCAAGAATGTCTCATCATGAAGCAGCACAACGTGAACTGGAAACTAATCCCATTTGCGGGGAATGCGGGAAAGAGGAGGAAAAAAAATCCTCCTCGTGGCAAACGACGTCACGGCGGAACCTCGCAGGATCCGAATGGGAACCGGGTCATCAATCTGTCCCGACTGACAAACTGGATCACTTTAAAACCCAATTGGTACAAAATTACAGAAAATCTGGGGTAAATAGATTCCCACAAGAAAGAAAAACATAAAACGATCCCTGTAGATTTCCCTGTAATAATAAACACCCCAAACTGGCATTATATATTACAATCCGTCACACGTTCATTTAATTAATCCCATTTTACTGCCAATCCGCAGGTAATTTCAGGTATTCCGGCTGATTTCCAGTTTCTAATTAGCGCTACATCCCATCAGTTTGTGCGCTTCAGCTCAAACTGGGTTTTAAACGCCCCGTTAACCCGATTTTATTCACTTTCCCAGCATATGTAGTTTAAAAAACAGCTTTCCAAACAAATCCTAAAGCAGAGAGATAAAAACTAGAGTCACAGAAGCGTTTGTTAACAGATAAAGAGCGGACCGGTGAGGATGCCGCCTCGCTTTGTCTGGGGTTTTTCTTTTACCTTCAGAATGTCTTCTGGTCCCTGAAAGTTGTCTTCAGTTGGATATCTGGATTTTAAGCTCTTCTGCGCCAAATTTGAAGCCCTTCAAGTTGTTGTTTTTCCTCCTTTTGCTTCGAGGAGACAGCTGCTTCTCCAGTGGTGCTGCGCTAACTGGGCGAGGACAAAGAATATTCCCAAATCCCCCTTTTCTCCTCCCAGTTTGAGCTCCCCACCCCCTCGTCTGCGCAGCGAGGAATCTGCAGCTTCTCTGGACCGCCCTTTATACTCACTCCTTACAAAACCCATAGCAGTGATTTTATTTCAGATTAGATTGCTTCATGCTTGGCCCACAAACTGATTCGTTATTATTATTTCTGCAGGTTGTAATCAAAATGAAACGACAGAAGCTGCAGCCAGGTCTTTAAATCTTTGTTCTGGGATGTAAGAGGAGCACACTCGTGAAGTCTGCCCCTCTTCCTGTTCACAACAATATTCGGAAGTCGTTGCTAAATCCCAAACTTGTGTCACAGCAAAAGGAACAAACGGACTTCCTGAGAACCTCCTTCATGAGACTCTGCACGTCACGGAGCTGTTTGGCTGCTCCAGTCACTGTTAGCCATGGGGTTCCACAGGGTTTAGTTCTGGGACCATTTTCCTTCTGGTTTATCCTTATGAAGTATCTTCACCGCTTTGGGGATCATGTGATGGAGTAGTACTCAGTTATGTTTACTTGAGTACCTTTCTTGAAAAAAATTACTTTTAGGAGTATTTTCTCTACATTGTATTTATTATGCAGTATCTCTACTCTTGAGTAAAATTTCTGGATTTTCTCCCCACTGAATGAAAAGCAAACATGTTTTAACATAAAATTAACCACAGAACCATTATCTTTAAGTAGAGCTGAACAGAAATCAGATTCGAAACGGTTAATTATTGTACTTTTTCTCAATTTATGAGCTGTAATTATTTTATTTATTTTGCTATGTATGTTAAATCTGTCATTTGTGGTATGTTTGAACGATTTCTACTGTATGCGTGTTTTAGTGATGGGATCTGAACCTTCAGGAAGAGTAGCTGGGTGTGAAGCCTAAACAAAGTCGGATTTGTTTTTGGAGGTGTGAACATTCAATGAAATTCTGATGCTTTCCAAAATACCAAACTCTGTTCTGCCTACAAATCTCGGTCTGGGTTCGGTTGACATGAACTCCAGAAGCAGGAAGTGGACTCCAATGCAGGGCATTCTGGGCAAATACAAGCAAAACAAACGCGTTAGCCTAGCGCTAGCAGGAGAAAAACAAAAGAGAAATCCTACAGCCAATAAACTCAATTTTTGTTTACATTTTCTGAAGAAGGAAATTGTGATCAGTGGCTTCTTCTGAGGTTTTTGTGTTTTCTTCAGTTGTTCTTGGTGCAGCGCCCCCACAGGCAAGGAGGGGAACATGTTTTTCAAATGATTTGACTGGTTTGACTCAGAGCAGCGAGAAAGTGAACCATAGCAGCTAAAAATGGAACAAATGTTGCAATTTTGTTCCCCAATCGAACCAAATCAGAGGTGGAAATAACATTAGACACGGCTCGGCTCCAACACACCTGAATCAAATACTCAGGTCATCAGCAGGACTGAATGCTGATGTTGTAGTTGAAGGATTTTATTCAAGTCTATTGGACTAAAAACTGCGGGCCCCAACCTTTAAAGGACTGGAATTGAAGACACTTGACTTAAATCAATGCGTAGACTGGCCCAGTCAATATTCAGACTCTAAATGTGGAAAAACCAATTCTGAGAAACACTCTCCATCAAATCTGACTGCAATGAGCTAATTTGCAGAGAAAAATGGCAAAGAATAAAAATAAAACCTGTTTCTAGATGTACAAAACTGTTAGAAACCTGCAACTGAATCTGCAAAGATGTCTCTAATAAATCTACACACTTTACTGATTTTATATAATAGTCTCCTTTGAGATGGTCTTTCACATAAAATCTAACACTGTGGCAGAAACTAAACAACCTTGAGGGATGGGAATACTCTTCCAAGGCGCTGTAACCCGTCATTAAACCAAACTGAGACTTTCTTCAGGAAACTAATTTTGCGGCCAGCTGATGCAGCGTTTTCCCTGAAGGTGACTCAAAATGAGCCACACAGATTAAAAACGTTGCAACCGTTCAGTCGGCTTCCTAGTCTCCAGGGAATCTTTCAGGACGAACAATCACATTTTCCCTCCTGGATCTCTTCAGATGACAAGTCTTCATCACTTCATCACCTCTGTGGAACAAAACACACCAGCTGCTCCTTCACACATTGTCTGGGAAGCCTCACCTTCCTCATCAGTGGCCGTTGTTGGTGAAAGCACACAAAGGGGAGCAGTTATTGTTAAATATCTGCTGCAAACAGGAGGTCAGTGGAGGAATGCATTGCCCTTCCCCCTCCTCAGGGTGCAGCTACAGCTCCATTGTGAAGCACAAGCATGCTCTCATTCATGGGGTGTGATCTGGGGTATCCACTGTCTAAGTGACAGAGAAATATGACGAGCTGCCCTGCAGACTGGGAGCTGAAAATAGCTGCTTTGCTTGATTTTTCATCAACAATTAGTTCTGCAAGTAGAGTTTGATCATGCATATGGAGGCGACATTGCTCCCATTGTTAGTGGCTCTCGAATCGTTGCTGGATTTGATAAACCATGTGTTGTCACACCCACCAAACCGATACCTAATCTGACATGTTAGACAAAGAAAAGCTCCACAAACACACAATCCTACCAAGTATTTTTGTCTTGTTTCTAGTGCAAATAATCCCGAATTATGACAAAAGTAATTTAAAAGTAACTTATCAGCAAGATACAGAAGCTTGTTTCAAGTAAATAATTCCTTAATATAAGTGAAAAAGTACTTGTTACATTGGCATATTACTTCACTTATAACATGGGGAAATTGTCATGTTATAAGTAAATTCATCTGTACTTTTAGGAATTATTTACTAAAAACAAGCTTCTATATCTGGCTGAAAAGAAACTTGTAAGTTAGTTTTGTCTTATTTCAAGTGTACTAAGATATTTGCTTTAGAAATGAAAGTAAAAATATTTGGTAAGATTTGGTGTCTTTGCAGTGACACATTGCTGCTTCACACATTGTCTGGGATCACAGTGGCCCAAAACTGTAACGCATGTAAATCAATCCCACAGCAGCTTCTTCCACCAAAACCTTCCTCTTCTTCCATTTGGTGTTAAAGTGAAGACTTCAGTTTTTCTAAGAACTGGATGTCATGAGTCAACTTCAACCTGTGATACCAGTTGTTTTCTCCTATTTGCTCAACACTTTAGTGTCTTTCATGTTTTTCCACAGACAGATAAAGAAATCTCTGCAACCTAGATCTGAAATTGCAAAATCATGTTGAGTGTAAGAAAAACCACTGGTGGAGCGTTGTCCTGTTGTCTTCCCAACCCACAGTGAATCATCCTGTTATGATGTTTCTCTCGTGATGAAGGATTCAGTCCAGACCCGTTTCTGGAGCAACTATCAACTCAAGTCAAGTTTATTTCACATTTTAGCAACGCGGCAGTTCAAACTTCTTTTACATTACAACAAACAAAACAAGTTAGTCCTTTAATTTAAAAAAAGTCCTTCAGGTGATGGAAGGCTGGCTTTGTAACTGTCTTTATGTTGCTCTGAAGGTTCAGCTCTGATCTCTAGTTTCCGGCTGTAGTAACTGAAGTTGTTCAGACTCTAGATCGCTCCTCTTTAGGTCCAATAACTTCTGTTTTGTTTCTGTTTAGCTGGAGAAAGCTTTGGCACCATCTGATCAGTGCCTGGATGGGTTCGGGGTCAACTAGTGATATTGTAATGTAGAGTTACAGTAACCAATCTAATCACTTGTTATAATCTGAGTCAGTGGATGTAGATATTAAACAGGAGGGGCCCCAGGTTTGAGCCCTGGAGCACCCCATATGTGACGTCTGTCTGTTACCTGTTGAGACAAAGACGTTCCTGTTCTTTAGGTAAAACCAGTTGAGTATGGTACCGGAGAGTCCAACCCAACTCTGATAATGTAACTTGGTGCAGAATGATGCGTTCAGGTTGAACAGAACCGGTACTGTGGTTCTTCCACGTGCTATGTTCACAATTGGACGTTTTGATGAGGGCGGTCTCAGTACTGTGGTAACCATGGAAACCAGACTGAAAGACATCAAAGCGAACGGTCCTTGTTAAGAAACAACTTTTCAATTATTTTACAGACAAATATAAGTTTGGGGATCGGCCTGTAAATCTGCGATTGTCCAGATTGTTGTTTTTTTAGTTGCAGCAAGAAAGGCCTTGACGTTTCCCCTTTTGTTCAGCTGTGGTCAGCTTTTTAAAAAACCAAAGGAGAGAAAAGGCCATGAAACTATAAAAAGACCTTGGACATTGTTTTTCCTG
Organism: Poecilia formosa; assembly: GCF_000485575.1. NCBI lineage: Eukaryota > Metazoa > Chordata > Actinopteri > Cyprinodontiformes > Poeciliidae > Poecilia > Poecilia formosa. The sequence goes on along the minus strand of NW_006799986.1, from coordinate 1,994,172 downwards.
AACGGTCCTTGTTTGAAATATAACTACCGAGTTGGGAATCCTTTTATCTTCTGAATAACGTCACTATTGCAGATTACATGTAAACAAGTGCAAAGCTACAGGGATTTCAGTGTCTCTGTGGTAGCAGAAGTTTTTGCAACAGGCTCCATTTTAAGGTTGTATCACATTCTTGAAGCAGTTTTTATGCCAACAAGCCCAGAAAAATGCAGAAGTGTGCAAATCTTTTCATTAAGTTGCATGAGGTTAAATCTCCAAAACAACAATATGACATACCAGCTGTGTCCGTGCTTTGAACCAGGATGACCTTCTTTTTCTCGCATTTCCTAGGCAGAAGTCTCAGTAGTCGTTGCACAATGACGGCACAGCTTGAGCACAATAAACGGAAATAAATCAATGCTCTTAACATTTTCAAACTGAATATAGAAAGACAGATGGGCTGTGAAATTTGCATTATAATTGAATGAATTTTAATCAAATAAAGTATTTAAACATTTTTTTTTACAAGATTTTGGCCTTTGACAGAGAAAACAATAAATACCTATATATCCCTGGTATTCTTCAACCATCCACCATTTTTATCATCTCTGCTCTGTTTGTGGCTACAACCAATGAAAGGCAGTTCTGGATTGGCTGCCAATAAATAAATAACACAGTGTCAAGTTATTTCAGCTTCCCAAGCTTCATCTTCCTTCAAATACTTCAAATAACATGTGAAAAGAATTCCTTTGTGTAATTTTTTCCCACTTTGATGAGTAATGATTTTATTTCCCAGATTCATAGATTTAATTTCTATAATGTCTACAAGCAGGTGTTTGCTAATAGTCCAAAAGAGGGATCAAAATGTCAATCAATGGGAAACAACAGTTTAATCAATAATTTTCCAATTTTATCTGCTTCTTTAGAACATGAGATGGCAAGAAAACACAATATTGGTGTGTAAATTTGCAAAAAAAGCTAATTGATCAAGCAGGTATCCAAAAATACCTTTAACACAAGACTTAATGCTGAATTTCTGTTCAAAGTCTTACAATGAGAATAAATTTACTGAAATATGTAATGGATCCAGAGCAGGAAAACGTACAAACTTTAATAAGTGACGTTAAATCCCAAACTAAGAGTTTGAATTTAGAAATTAAAAGACAACCCAGAGACATGAGAAGAGACGGTTCCTGACATATTAAAATGTCATTAGAAAGAAAGATCTATAAATCTGGTGTTTATGTTTTAGTAGGTTTTATGTTCCAAGTGGAATCTGCAGGGGTTTGCTGAGTTTGCACGCTCACAAGGCTTTCACACAAATCAATGATTTACTAAATGTCTTGAATTTCTACTTGGAGAACGCTACATAAATTCAGAACATAGAGGCACACCCATGAATGCAACCGAAGCCACACCTTAAACAAACTGTGACTTCATGGAAAAATGTACAGAAATCAGCCAAAGTACCAGAAATGTGAGCAATGTCCTTTTGATGGAGGCATGTCCTGTAGTCTGATGAAGCAAAACTTAAACCGTTTGGTCAAAATTATTCATTTAGACATTACATTTGCAGAAAACTAGGAGAAAGTTGACATCACCATCACAGTTGTGAAATATGTGGAAATATTGGTGCAATATTTCCAGAGATGAGCCAGGAAGTTCATGCTTGTGCACAAATGGGTCTTGCAAAAGGACACTGATCCTGAGGACACAGTCAGCTACTTGGCGTTGTTATTTCAAAACCCTGGGCTCAATCCAAGAGAAAAACTGAAGTTAGAGGTGAAAAAGTGTCTGGCAACTGAAAAAGCTGAGTCAGTAGCTGCGTTTCTACTAAAAATGTGCCCAAAACGTTGTCAATATTTCACTAAATGTCAAAAAAACAACACAGTTTTGCAATTGTGGTGTTTACATAAAATAAGAAATGTGATTAAAATCAAACGTGAATAAATTTGTTTACACAATAAGTAGTTAAAAAAACATCCTCTTACCACTTCCTGTCATCTTCTTTGTCATTTCCGCCAGTAGTAGCATCCAGTTGATCATGTGACACGTGATGAGAAAAGAGTATTTCTATTGATATCTTGTAAAATATAAACATTTTGATACAGCTGATCAAAAACACTTTTTTTTCCAAAATTGCCGTGTTTCCATTAAGCAAATTTAATTTTGTAGTTCCAATTTGTGCAATTTTATGATGAACTGAAACACAATCAATGATACCTACTTTCTGAATAAAGTTAAAACCAATTCTTAAAATAAATCTCTCGCTGCCCTGGTGATTTGGTAGAGTAGAAACAATTCAGATAATCCTATTGTCAAACCACAAAAAAGGCTGTTTTATTCCCGTTGAAACCAGAAACATCTGGTTTCAACTGTAAACGCACGAAACGGTAATGTTTGCGCAGCAAATCTACCTGCACATGTGCCGTCACGGGCAATTTATTCACTTTGAGAACAAATTAGCTAAATTTAGCAATAAAAAACCTCCTTCCTACTGCAAGATATCCATTGACAATGCAACAGAGAGGCTGAGTTTCCTGCCAGCAGGGCTAATGCTTTCCATGTGTGCGCTGTTGTGGAGTCGGTCTGCCTAATAAGGTTCTGCGTCAGATCAAAGGGACTCACTTTAATGTGACCCTGCGTTATATGGAAAACAGGCAGATTAGACTGATTAACCGTCGTCGGGTGTTTTTAAAAGTCTCACATGCCTGCAAAGTCAAAAGGAGAAAGCTTTATTAGCGGATAAACATGCCGTTCCAAATGTTGCAACACAAGTCTGAGGAGTGAAAGTCGACATAATTAAAGCACTTCAAGAGAAACTTGATTCGTTTTAGCGCCTTATTTAGATGAGATATAGAATAAAACCAGAGAGCGACTCGTTGTCTTTGTGCTTAATGTTGTTTGCTTGTAAGTTTACTGCTGCCGTTTCCTCCCAGCCACCCTCACCTCTGGAGGAAGGGTGACTAGGCATTGCATAAAAGGGGGTAGATGGGGCTAAACTGCGAGGTCACCTTGCATTTGGGGGGAGGGGTTCTTATCTCCATCCTACTGAGGGTTTCCACCACAGATCAGCAGTTTTTCTGGTGCAATTTCTGCAAAAGCAACCTCTGACCTTCAAAAATCAGGGCCTAAAAAACAGAAAATACACAAAGAAACTTGCTTCTGTCATTAAAACCAGTCGCTTGATTTACGGTTGGAGCCACACAAAAGACGCCCACGTCGTACGGAGGGGAGGAGGGGTACACCGTTGCTATGGAAACAGACGGCGCCGACCCCCCCCGAGCAGATGGTGGATGTTAGGATGACGGGGGCTGGGTGTCAGGACGGCGGGACCCTCCGGAGATGAAGACTGTTTGAGACTTCTTCACTAAACAGGTGGCTTTGTTCTGGAAACTGGAAACCAGTTCCCATCAAATGTTAAATCCAGTTTGGTTCAAACGAGAAATGCTGTGAATTTTGGCTGAAATTTTGGAGATTTTTACCCCAAAACAACAAATTTTTAGCCAAAAATGCTGGATGTAATTATATAGAAGCAATAAAAGAAAATTAAAATGACCAAATTAAACCAATGTTCCATGGCAGTTCTCTGAAAACAAAATCCAATATGGCGGCTGCACGTGCAAAATACAATCATTTTCTGCATCTCGTTAGTTTTGTTTGAGCAAAATTATTAACAACTTTAAATATTCTTGATGTTTAAAGTTAAAACCAGAGAGTCATTGTCCCTCTCTGGGACAATGACTCCCAGAGAGGGAGTCTCTGGGAGTCATTGTCCCAGAGATGAAAAAGATGATTTTGATAAAAATCAAAATCATCTTTGATTTTTATTTTAAGAGGGTTTTTGTCTTTTAAAACCACGTTTTTGTTGCTGTCTTTTTGGGAATTTGCAAACTGGGCACCTTGCGTTTAATAATAATGTAAACCTGCAAACCCTTTTTCAGTTTTGGATTTTCAAGAATTTATATTGATTTCCAACAAAAATAAGTGACTGTACTTGTTTAAATAAATTATTACATCATGTTTATTGTTTAACAGGAAAAAATGTAAGTATTTTTGTAATTTTGGCCCACAAGTACATTAAAATTAAAGATTTTGACTCGTGTATCAAAATGCTTGGACACCACTGCTGTAGAAACAACAAAAGAAACATCAAAATTAAATGGGAATAAAAATACTGACAAGTTTTGGTCCACAAAAACATTAGAATGAGAAAATGACTACAAAAGTATGTTAGTGTCACACATAATCGTTATCTAAACCAACAGATAATGGTTCAGATATCTAAACCATTATCATTATCGGCAGCATCATTTTCAGGTTGAAATTCTTTGCATATTTTACATGAACGCCGTGTGATGAGGACGCCATGTTCTCGGTCAGAGCAGGTTGTACTGCCCACCCTGGAACATGTACAGGCAAAACATTCTGCATGTTGAAGGCATTATGGGAACAGTAGTCCTCAAAAAAACACGTCAGTTCTGTAACATTACTGCTTAAAGGGAGCCAACATGGAGGCATAAAACTCATTTTGGCTCCAGAGCTAGTGTTAGCATAGCAGCTATGCTAGCTGCTGGTTGAAAAACAATAGTTACCATATTTACCATCTTAAAACAAAAGATTTTAATGTTTTAGAAAAATGTATGGATTATTTTACTCAGTTTTAAGCGTTTCTTGATTTTCACATTGGATTTATTCAAACTTTTGTTCAACCTCAGAGATTTGTATCTACAATGATAAAATTTGTCGATGATCATCAGAAATTAGTTCCTTAAAGACATAAGGATCTTTTAAAAGATATTTTGTTTTTCAGGAATATATATGTTAATATATTATGTCACCATAGGTCCAGAAAAAACTGTGACTTTAACCTCAGAATTTAGACTTTAATATTTTGAGAGAAAAAAAATCTGAATTCTGAGGAAAAAAAGTCAAAATTATGAGAAAAAAATTTTAAATTGTGAGATTCTAGCCTGAATTCTGAGATTAAAGTCTTTGTTTTCAGTGGTCCTAATCCTCTCCCATAAAATGTTATTTATCGCAGAATGTGTCTTAATAATTAATTTTAACATACCTGAATATAGAATCCACTCAGGCACATAATTTTTAGGTGTCAGTAAAATGTAAAAATGCGTTTTAGCCTCTCATTTACGAAAAGACACCTCTGAACACAATGTTTCATCGCCCCCTAAAGGCCTGGCATGTGCACTACATCCTCTCCGGTTGTCTTCATGCCTTCATCTGAAAACTGTTTTCTAAATCAATTTTAGAAAATTAACTTTTTTATGAATTTGAAAACCAAATTGACTTTTTAATCTGAGTTTATGCCATCGTATTTCATAAGCGTTGTCTTATTTAGCTGCTACACAATCCGGTCTTTCTGGCGTCTTGCTTGGAGCAACATTCTCCAGAATGAAAGGAAGGAATCTGATGCCTGAGGGGAACCGGCTTACTGGCCGAAAGGCAAGCCTTTCAGAGAGGAAGAAAGAAGCTCTTCATGGGACAGGAAATGAGCTCCGATGCTCGCGCTTTGATGCTGCCTGTTCAGAAAAAATCATGTCCGCCCTTTTCCAGCTGCCACTCCCTTAAAAGAGGATTTTTACAACAAAATAAAAATTATTTGAGTGAGTTAGAAAATGAATGATATCACTCATTTAGATCAAATCTAACATGATTTCTTGAGTACAATAATTTCCATTTGGACGGCAGTCGCTATAGAGACCATCCCGTTTAACGTCGTAGGAGAGTCGCCATTTTGAGAACCCAGAATGAAGTTTGCACCACCTCCCACTTTTGCCTGTTTTCCCTGTCTAGGTTGAAGGATTATTTTTTGAAACGTAATTTTAGCTACGAGGTAATCTATTTTAATTACTGTTGTTTCAGTAATTTGTTTGGAATATTTAAGAAGTTTTCTAGTTCTAGTGATAAATAATCTTGATCATTTTAAGTTTTTCTTTTATCTTTGTGAGGATGTGCTTGCATTAATGTTCCACTATTAATATTATATCAGTTGAAAATGGTCTCAAAATGACAATATTATCGTTTATTGCAATCATTTTGGGGGTGATTTATTGTCCAGCAAAATTTGGTATTGTGACAGGTCATTTAGTATATTTCACATTTAACATAGCAGAAAATACACGACAAAAGAAAACACAACCCAAACCAACCATCAGAAACATTCAGAAGTTAAAATGTTTACTCTAATTGATCTAACTGATAAAAACTAATTGATCAATATGGATTTACAGATCATTTACTATAGAGAAAATCCTGCCAAGTGATTGGTTGTTTCCATGGTAACTCACCTCTAGAACAAGCAGTTCCCCTCCAAAACAGGTGGTGGCAGCAGTTATCATTTTAATATAATCCTGTATTTATTAATATTGCAAGGCCTTCAAGAAAATATCTTTCTTTAGTGAATTATTTTTTTAAATAAAGATACTGGGCTCTGAATTCACCAATCAACCAATCACTGAAACGACCAAAAATTTGGACTTGGGTCACTTCAAGCTGCAGTTTATCACTTTTATCTGGTGTTTTCTGAATAGCAGAGAGAATTAATGCTGAGTCATCTCCATGTTGCTGCACTGTAAAAAGCCAACTCATAACCCGGCCCTTTAAACCTCCGTCACGTTTTGTTCCTTTGCCTTTCACCGAGAGTACTTCTTTATTTTACCCTTTGCACAGTCAGCATTAAATAAACCCCACAATGCAGAAACTGTAACCGCCTCATTCATCCTGTTAAACTCCTGAACCTGTTGTTCCTCTAGTTATGTCAGCATGATTGTGCCAAAAAATTCAAAAGGAGCTGGCAGCCGACCAGATTTTTTGAATGAGGCTTGACAAGGAGGAATTACCGGCTGCGTAAAAGTGCAAGCATCACCACTGATTCAGCTCCGCTCCGCTGGATGATGGGAAAATGAGACCATAAATCAGAGAGGAGACTCCGGAGGAGAGCGTGATTTGTTTCCTCCTCGCCACGAAAAAGTTATATGAAAAATGAAGTTAAGCATCAGTGCTGATTGGATTTAATCCAGTTTAAATTTATTACAGTCAGGGTAATGCACATGTGTTAGCTCCATCGGGTTTTGCCCTCTCATATCTGAGCGGTGATGTCAGGAAAACAAGTTTTTCATATCCCTGCTCGCTGAACCACAACACAAAAACTTAGTCTTTGGAGAGACTGTACGTATGTGCGGTCTGGGCGGGACGGATTACGCAAACTGTCCCCATGGTCAGAGTTATTCTGGACCATAAAAACCGCCCCTACAATTACAGGCTGCAGATGTATTTAAAGTTATTTTTCCTGACAGAAATAAAACACATGCTGCCTTTAGTCAGACTGGAATTCAACGCTTTAAAGAGAAGATCTGGTTGAGTAGAGCTTTCAAAGTGATGGCTTGTTATTAATCCTCATTGTTGGTAAGATATTTAAATGCAAGCTAATGTAAATTTAAATGTCTCAACACAGTCTTGAAAGCTCAGGACAACCAACAATTCATGGTTACAGATTAGTGAATGAGGCTGTTCTGATCGTATTCATGTCTGTGGTTCTGATCCTGTCAGTCATGCTAACTTGCAAGCAAGCTAACTATTTGTCTATCTACTCTTAGTTTCCATCCTAAACTTTTTAAAACAAAGTTAAATGAAAAAGCAGCCACCTTGTGTTTGAATAAAAGTAAGTAAATCTAGCTAGCTACATAAGCTAACTAGGTAACAAGCTAGCTATTCATCTACTCGTATTTTTCATCTTAAAATTTGCATCCTAAACAAAGTTAAATGGAGAAGCAGCCAGGTTGTGTTTGAATAGAAACAATAAATAAATCTAGCTAGCTAGCTGCATAGCTGCCTGGATAAGCTAACAAGCTAGCTATTATTTATCAGCCTAGCTATTTATCTGTTCTTAGTTTCCATCTTAAACTTTGCATCATAAAGTTTAGAAATATTTTAATAGAAATATATATTTATATATTAAATAATTTATACTCAATTGTTAAATGTGTAACTATAAAGAAATCATAAAATATGCAATTAAATAAATAAATCTCTTGAAATAAACAAATGTCCTTTTTAAATAATACATTTAAAAATGTCTTTTTAAAGAAAACTATTTAAAAATTATATTGAATTATTTCATTGTGTATTTTTTTGCGCTGTTGTCCTAGAATAATTGAAACTGTCAAACCATCAAATTTAACCTTGTTTAATTATTTAACATTTTAATGATATATCTAGTTATTTAATGGTAAATTAAATAATTTAATAATATTTGTACTAATTTTATGATGCATGTTATTTAATTTGTCACCCAAAACAATCCATGAACAGTTTATTATAAAAAATATTTTTTTTAGTTTACTATTTTTAAATATTACTTTCATTTTTCTACTTTTTCTACCGACAGTATCTCCATTTGTTACTATTGTACCTCCACTAATCACTCATTGTGGCTAGAATAGGTACTTCTTACATATTTTTCTGTACAAGCTGCACATCTGTAGACATCAACACTGCTTTATAAAGAGCAGTACAAATGTTCTCATCTCATTTTTTCCTCTGTTTAATCCAGGCTGGATGCAATCCAGATGTTTTCCCCTTTTAAGAAGAGAACTCCTTGTTTCTCTTCAACGTTACAAACTAAAACTGTCACCAAAACTTCCTGTTTCTGTTTGAGTAGCTGAGGTTTTCCTTTGTCCGGAGGTTTTACGTAACTCTGAATACAACGGATTGTTGTTATAAACTTGGGGAATGGATTTGTCATAACAGCTGCATCATTTTGCCCAAGAATTTTTCTCATCCTTGCAGCCAGGCAACAGAACAGCTGCTGGGTCTACAACGGCACGGTCCAAGCCCTGATTGCACAACAGCCCATAAAACAGAATCCGGAGGGTTGACTTTGTTTTTCCAACACAAACTGAGCTTTTTACTGCAGCAGTTTTCACATTTACTTAAAATCTGGGGAACTTAAACTACAGGACACACAATCTAATTAATTAGAAATACAAAAATGTGTTAATTGATGATTTTTAGTTGATTTGGTAAAGTTCTAGAAAAATGCTGAAATTTTGAGATTAATCTTTGAAATTTTCTATAAAAAACAAGGACATTTTTCAGTTTGAAAAGTGGAAAATTTTCTACATAAAATACAGACATTTTTAGAATAACCTGTGAATTATAGAGTTGAAAATTTATAAGTTTGAAAAGTAGAGGGGTTTTCAAGACAAATGTGGAAATTTGAGTTTTAAATTTTTCAATTCTTGAAACTCAAAAATGTCCAAGTTTTTGTAGTAGATTTGCTACTTTTCAAGCTCAGACATTTCCAATTTTTTCTAGAAAATGTCAAAGATTAATCTAAGCATGTCTGCGTTTTTTTTTTGTTGTTGTTGTTATTGTTGTTTTTTCTCGCAAATTTTCAACTTCTGAAAGTCAGAAATTGTAAGTTTTTTTCTAGAAAATTTCTGAGATTATTTTTTGGTGAAGTAAACTCATTGTTTTCTGCAGTAGCTCTAATACGCTGTTGTCAGGTTATTTCTGTTGACCTTTTGTGTATTTAGGAGAGTCTGTTAAATATAATGTAATCAAACTCGGCTAACAGCATTAATACGTTCACTTGGATGGTGAGTGTGAAAGCAAACACAAACTCTTCCTAATAGACTAAATGTCCTCAATGTCCTACCAGAACCAGTGAAAAGCTTTAACCCAGGGTGACCATGGGGAAAATCTACACCCCTTTGGAAACTGTTTTTCACCTCCTGTGTTTAAATCCAGATCAGACTTTATCTTCTTTCACTGCTGCAGCTCTCCTGTCGTAGACATGTTGGTTCTTCCTGTGATAAGATCGTGCTGTGCCTCTCTTTCAACTTTCCTGCTCTGGAATGCAAACTGGCGTCGGCGCCGCAGCGTTGTAGTACCTTTTATCAAAGAGTTAGTTCATGGGGTCCCTGTTCTGAAATGCAATCAAAGTGACCTCCTGTAAGGTTTTTCTGTCTGTTGTCCTCAAATTAGATGCGTTCTCATGTTTAACCTGTTGTGCTTCCTTGAATGTGAATAAACCTTCATCACACTTTCTGCACAGTCATTCTTAAATAATGAGATTTTTATCTGTTTTAGGGCCTCCTGTCACTTTAAATCCAAATAAGCTGCTGCTTGCCATCCCCCTCCCCAACTAAACATTTAAATGGCCGCAAACATGCGTGCAATTATACCACTGCATATCTTTGAAAAGCAGAAGTGGAGGCTCCTGCCTAATCAACAGTAATACAGCAAGTGATTCCTGGATGATAAGTCAACAACAAAACATTTTTTCTTTTCCATCTGACCAAATGTTCTGGAACTCAGCTTTGGTTGCTAGGCAACAGGCGGAACTCTGTTGGGGTTGCTAGGTAACGGTAAGTGCCTACTGATTTGTGATGTAGCATCCTGGTATTTTTTGAAATGACTCATTTTCCAGACACCAAAAAGCAAACTGGGTTTTTAAGATTTTTGGGGGCTGTTTTTAGAAGTAGTAGAAACCCAAATGGAAGTACAAACGTTTTGAAAATGTGAATTTTGCATAATAGCTCTCCTTCAAGCACTGCTTTGGGAATCAGAAAACATTTCTCCAGAGTTAGATGGTGTGATAACTTCTAGATCAAGTAATCTGTGTGGCCTGTTCAGTCACATTATGTTGCCTCAAGGATTGTGAGTTACATAAGAAAAACCACTGCTGCAGACTGAGTGGCTTAAATGTTCAAAGGCTGAACTTGAGAGCTAACAGGGGTTTCTTACATTTAGTTGTAATATTTAATATCAACTGAATGGGTTTTGTTATATGACTCTATAGGACACATGACTTTCAGAATAGAGTTGAATAATCTCGTGTTTTTAAGTTCCAGGACCGTCAGCAAGAAACAGCAGACATTAGTGTTACATGGTGAATTCCTTATTCTTATCCCAACAATAAGATGAAGCAACAATGAGCCAGAGGTAAAAGTCTGTTGTACATTGTTCAGTAGAAAAAAAAGTAAAAGTAGAAACAAAAATCTACTTAATAAATGTAATGAATCAGCTGCCAAAACTTGAACAGTTGATAGAAACCACAGGATGTTAGTCTTTTTAACATGTTCATACCGTCACTTTCCATCCTTCTTTCTAAAGCAGTCCACACCAAATTAATACAAGAAATAATGAAGAACGGCAGGCTGCTCATTTTTAACCCTTTGCAAATGTGCACAAAACCTTCTCAATATTCCACTAATGTTAAAAAAAACACACAATTTCACAACTGCAGTGTTTCAATTAAATACGAAACACAATTAAAATCATATGTGAATATTTTTTTTCACACAATAAGTCATTAAATACATGTGGTGCCATCATCTTCTATGTCCTGTTGTCTTCTTTGTGGTTTCTGCCAGTAGTAACATCCTGTTGTTGATTATGTGGCTCTTGTGATGAGAAAAAAAAAGCTACAAAACGCCAAAGGAAAACAAACAAAAAGTTAAATATAATTGTTAGAGTTCATAAATGCCCAATTAAACTAAAGTTAATGTATCTCTGGAAGGGAAGGCTAAGAACTAGAACTAAAGATTGTAGTTTATTTTTATTCATGTTTACGTTGACACTTTGGTAATCTCTAACTTAATTTATGGAGACATGATGCAAATATTCATGTACATTTCTACACTTAATCTGTACATTTGATGGATGATCCAATAAATTATAATTTACTGCTTGTGCAAAACGTTCTTCGTCAGCAGATTCCATGCATAACTCCACTTAGCTGTGTGACGATCGCTCTGTCTGGTCTTAACTCCTCATAAGGTGCTCATTGTTCTCAGCTGACATCCGCTGCTTGTTTTTTTCTCTAAAGAACAACCTGATGATGGAGTTAAAGTAGAGACACGCTGTACTTTCATAAGTTTTTTTTATTTAAGTTTCCATTTCTGCAAAAATATCCTGAATCTTTAGAGGAAAACGGAGACCTCTGTCTGTCTTAATCTGTTTTATCTGTCAGGTAATGATGAACAGAGAAAAACCCAAATGTCTAAGAATCAGACTTTTTTTAATTTGTTGAATTTATACATCTGAATTTTTATCCCGTGCCATTATGTATATAATTTATTTTATTTACATTTGCCAGAAAAAGATTCACAAGTAGAAATTTACCTGCAAAATCTCAACTGCATAAACCCACCTTCGAAGTTTCCCCAGAAAAAAATTACTTCAAAATTTTACCTGCGAAATTCAACTGCCCAAATTTGGCAGGTAAAATTTCACAAGCAGAAATCCAACTCCAAAAATTCACCTACAAAAATTAAACTGCAGAAACTCACCTGGAAAAATGTCACCTGAAAAAAATTTGCCCTCAAAATTTCACTCTCCAAAGTTCAGCTGCAGAAATTCGCCTGTAAATGTTGCGATCATAAAGCAATAATCAATAGACGAAGTCGCGCCGGTTTTAGCCAATCAAATTACCTCTTTCTAACCTTTGCTTCGCTAACTCACTGTCTGTCATGTGATCAGATGAGCGTGATTTGATTGGCTAAAAGCTGATTGGGTTAGCAAAAGGTCACTACATTTACAGAAGACTTTTTGCAGGTGAATTTAGAGAAAAATAAATGATTTGTGTGTTGTTGTTTTTTCCCAACAAAAAAAGTCATACAAATTTGTATAAGCCTATATATTATTTTTTTAAGCAACAAAAAAAAAAAAAAAAAAATTTGTATAAGCCTATATATTATTTTTTTAAGCAACAAAAAAAATCATACATAGGCTAAAAATTCAGTCTTATAAATTCAATATTTAAAAAAAAGTGTTTGTAATACCATACCAACTTTGTAGATAAAGTTGGTATCGTATGGTAATGAGATTATATTTCTTCCATGCAAACACAGAAAGCAGACAGGTGAAGATAAAAAAAAATAAATTTAAAAAAGGGCATTGAAGAACAGACAGAAACTAAAAGTCCAGAATAAAAACACAAGAACAGAAATGTGATGTAAAATCTGCATTAATGTAAAAGCAGAACTGACTTTCTCCACTCCTCTTCCAGATCTTGCTGAGCTGAACTGAGTTTCCTGATGAAACATGTCTGAACAGCTGAACTGACATGCTTGGTCGAGGTGAAGCTCGTTAACAGCCATGCTGGGATTTTTTTCAGTTCTGGCCCAAATTAACAGGCGGGGATATCAAGTGTGAACATGTGAGTGAGCCTTTCTCCGCGCCAAAAAAGATTACCTCAATTTTATTTGCATTCAGCTACAGGACATATTCTGATGCTGTCATTCATGGCGCTCAGTCTAAGAGCGTTTCTTGGATTAAAGGATAAACGGTTGTAAATCATCCATGTCTGTTGATCATATCTAAGAATAAATTTTTAAAAAACAGTAGCAGCTGAAGAACACGGCCCTGAGGGATCCCACGGGTGATTTTGATTGAGGTTAACTGACACATTCCACAAACACACTAAAATATCTGCAGATCTGTCCTGCAAATAAAAGGCAATGTTAAAATTGTATAGCTGGGCAAAAAAGAGGATTAGGGAAATAAAAAAATAAAAAAAATCTATGTTTTGGTCAGAATTCTGACTTAATCTCTGAATTTTTAATTTAATTTCAGAATTTGCCCTAATTTAGAATTCTGGCTTCAATCTCAGATTTTTGAATTGAATCTCACAATTTTGACTTGATGTATAATTCTTGCTTTTATTTCTGAATTTCACCTTTTATCTCTGAATTTTGAAATAATCTCAGAATTTTTACCTAATCTCAAAATTTTGATTTTAATCACAGAATTCAGGTTTTGTTTCCTCAGAATTCTGACTTTAATCCCAAATTCTGACTTTTGTTAAAGTCAGGAGAAAAAAAATCAGAATTATATTTTTTTTTTTCAGTGGCCCGACTCCTCTTCTGGGGAGATATATATATATAAATATATACACTGCTCAAAAAAATAAAGGGAACATTTCACCTTAATTTTGTGTGTGGCTCCAAATCCAGGCCTCCATTGGTTAATATATACACTTTTTAAGTAATATCTTCTGTTGAGTATTATTGCCCAATCATAGTCACAATATAACACTTTTTGCACCTAAAAATTAACCATGAAAAAACTAAAGCTATTACTAAAACTAACAAAAGGTAACCTAAAATCTGTCTTTCCTGTTTGCTCTGGTACTTTTCATGCGACGCACTAAAGTCTGCACAGTTCAGGTCAAGATGCAATACTTAAAACTTTTGCCTTTTGGATGTAACTGGTTTTAAAAAATAGTGACAAGAACCAGAAATCCTGACATGAAACTTTCATAGTTTAATTAAAGCAATTTGAACAAATTTGATTGTTTGAAAAGCATCTTCTGCAGTAAATTTGGTAAATTCAGCTAGCTAAAATGTCAGCTAATATGCTCAAACAGTAAATATCCCTCACTATGGGGACATTTTTAAAAAATGAATTCCCCAACTTCAGCTGCAGTGTCGCTGTATACTTTTTGTTGACATAGTTTTTTTTATTTTATCTTTATTGATTCTCAAGGAAGTATCATTTACATGACCTTAGGCCTCTACATCACAAAACTAACTTCANCTCAGAAAGAAAAAAACTTTCTGAACGTAAATCTGCCTCAGTTTGATGCGTCTGCTGGATTATTTGTGACTCTGTGACAGAGAGCGAGAGTAAAAGGAAAATTCTGCATCCTGACAGAAAACCAGTCGATACCTGGACTGAAATCAGTGAACAGATTGGAGCCTTTTCCAGGAAGAGGACTGCAGCGATTTGTCAGCAACAAGTCTGATACAGAGAAATGCTTTTCATTCCTGAAACAACTGCGTCCTGAAGGCATGGACGGATAATCTTGTTACTCCAACAACAAGCTTCACATCACCAACCAACACTCACATGTCTCTCTAACATGAAGCAGAACAAACTGAAGCTGGCTAAAATGCTATAATTTAAAATCAGAGACACTCTTTGACAGATTGTATATGTTCTCCCAGTCAAATAGAAGCATAGGTGCAATTTGGAGTTGTGTGCGGCAACCACATTGAATATAGAAGTGGTCTTCCAGAATGAAAATATATCAACTCAGGCAACTTTTTCAACCTCCTTTCAGATGAAAATCAGTCAAAAATGCAAAAACAAGAAGAAAAAATAATGAGTCCGTTTACTGCCTGAAACTTCCAATATGTAGCGTTTCTTATCCTCTAAATTATTTTTTCTGCTTTCACAAGATGAACTGAAAAGAAAAAAAAGAGCCTAACCGCCAGTGGAGCGATGAATCATTTGACAAGTTTGACCCTTAATGGAAAATTATTTAGCTAATAAATCATTTTTAGCCAAGAAAAAAGCCAAATGCAATTTAAAATCTTCTGAACGAGGCGACATGACAATATGATTAAACATATTGTGATGTTTAATCACTTAAATGTGACCCATAAAGCTGCAATACCATGACTTTATTCTCATAATTTAGCTTTATTTTTTTTCTTAATGACTCAAACAAACAAACAAAAAAGAAATGAACAGCAGAAGGAAATAACTGTCTATTCATAATTACTTCATGTAACCCCTCTTTCTAAAAAGATCCAAACTCTTGACAAAAACTTTAATAAAAAAAAAACCTCACCTCATCAGGAATTTAAAAATAACTTCCAAACCTCAAAAAGAGAGATAAAAAACTATTTTTATCTATTTTTAATTTTTAATTTTTAACTATTTTCAGCCTGCATTCCTTCGACCTTCCACCAGGGGGCGATGAAGCAACATGACAGCTTCCATTTCTATCAGCCTTACCTAAAAAGTATATTTTTCTTATTCAGTGCAAAATTTATGGAGGATCAAAAGTGACATAAATATTTTTGATTTCCCTGTTCTGTATGTGTCACGGCGAAAACGCACATATGAATTTTTTCCTAAACTTCTAACTTTGTCAGATTTGTATCTTTTTACTAAAAAAGTCTGACTTTTTCTAAAAATTTTGACTTTTTTTATTTTAAAAGTTCTGACTTCTAAAAATTCTGACATTTTTTCTAAAATATTCTGACTTGTTCTAATAATTCTGACTTTCTAAAATTCTGACATTTTTTCTAAAATATTCTGACTTGTTCTAATAATTCTGACTTTCTAAAAATTCTGATTTTTTTCTCAGAACGTTTCGTTTTTTCTAGAAATTGTGTAAGAAAAAGGAAAAACAACAGACATATATTTCTGATTTTATTTAATTATGTCAGTTTTGGACTTCATGCTGCCGTGGCCGCCAGACTCAAACAGAACCTCAGTGCTAACAGTTATGGGCTGAAACACTATTTTATCCATCAAATCATTTTTTTCTGTTTCCTACCAAATTACATTAATATGAAAGATTATTTTTATTTAATTTTAAGAAGTTGTAATTGAATCCAGAGAAAGCTGTTTATTAGTATCTTAACAGTTTGTGAAAAGGTTATTCTTGATTTGATCCCAAATAAAAACCAGTCTGTTGTACATTTATAATGTTCATTAAAAGTTTTGCTTCGGATAATTTAAGAAATTCCAACATTTAAGTCAGAGGTGAAAACTTAAGTGGTTATAAATATTATTTTTTTTCACTAAATCTACACTAAAAGCTCAGAGTTCCAGCTGAGTCTCAGTAAAGTTCAACAAACTTCATGTTTATGTTTGTGATGTTAGGAAAGAAACGACTGAACGTCGAGTTGAACTGTTGAACAAATTTGTTTCTTGGAACTTTCTAGATTAACAACGTTACTTAAGAGTTTGTTTGCATCTTCCTCCTTCTTGGTTTGTCTTGACTTGTTTTATGTTTTGTAACAATTACTTAATTGTTTTCATGTGTGGAAATTTCCCAGTCATTTCACTTGCTATGTATCACAAATCTTGCCTGGTTAGTTTGTCAAGTTGTCCCTCGTTCACCCCACAGTATTTTTATCTTGTTTGATTTAGTACTTTTGAATAGTTTCTGTTTGAATTAAAAGTTTTATTTGTTATTGATTAGCTAATTTTTCCCCACATACCATCTCCACACCACAGATAGTTTGTTTTGAATTTACTTCGTCAGTTTTTCATACCTTCATTTTAACTCACTACCACCAAATGTCAACCTCAAAACCATCATTTGTGCAGTTTCTGTGTTGCAGCGTGAGAAGTTTTGAGTCAGAGCTCACTGAGTAATGAGACGAAAATGCACATTTGGTTTCTTGCCAGACCTCTGTGTCACAATCTGCTGATGAAAGTAGCAGGCAGTCCAACGATGGACAAAGACTGCAGTCTTTAAACGGGCCGTGTCCAGAAATGTTAAGAAATGTGTCCATTAAGTGAGTGCTGAGGGCAGCCAGGAGGTTGCTCATTGATCACAGGCAATCACCAGTCAGTGATCCTAAGGGGGCTCAAGTTGGGAAAACTGGAAGTATCTTCTGTTGATTGACAAGCCTGAAACAATGCCAGTTGTCTTAAGGCATCCTGTTTAAAATTAAAACACGTTAATATCTGCAGATGCAACAGCCTGATTTATACTTCCCTTTCTTCATAAAAGTTTCCATAAGTCTGAACTGGAGGTGATCAGTAGGCAGAGCAATGCAGACAAACAAAAAGAAAATATATTGACACTCTTGACGGATGTGCAAGAGAAACATACATTAACAAAATGGCTGCTGTCAGGATCGACCCGTATGAGACAGACAAGCAAAATATTTAGATTTAATTTTATGTTTATTTAAAATAAAGTCAGGAAATTTCCAAAAGTCGAAACATTTTGGTTAATCTAAAAATGTATGAGTTTTTTTGGCAAAAATGTACTTTTTTTTTTAATTCCATCTACAACTGTTTCTAAGAACATCTCCGGCGCTTACAAAAACATCCAGCTGTTTGTTTTTTTTGTTTGTTTGTTTGTTTGTTTTTTTTAGCAATAAGTTAATGTTTTTTGGTGTCTGGAAAATGAGCCCTTTCAAAAGCCTCTCAAATGTTGACTCACAATTGACAGGCTTTGTGCCGTTTCGTAGCAACCCCAGCCTAGCTTATTCTGTCACCTACATGTTTGGTCAGCTGGGTTTACCGTTGTCTATGCTGTACAATGGCTGCTGGAAACGACAAGTGTTCTGTTCTTTACTTCCAAGAACCACTTCCTACATAGTTGTTGGTTGTGCAGGAAGCTCCATTTCTGCTTTTCAAAAATGTATGGTTTTATAACTGTGCATCTGTTTGCAACAAGTGTAAATGTTGAGATGGAGGGCGTGGCCAGCAGCAGATTATTTTTGATTTAAAGTGCCTGGAGGCCCCAAAGCAGCTAAAATCTCATTATGTAAGAATGACTTTGTGCAAAAAATATGATGAACATGTTTTGTATCGCCCATAGATGTATCCTAACCTGTTCAAAAAAGCATAATGGGTCACCTTTCAGTTAAAACACATTTATCTCAAGTTGTCAAACTTGAGATAAATATGATAAATATAAATAAATATGATCATTTCTTTTTTACACATTTAGGAAAAGTACAGAAATCATCTTGTAAATCACTGCAAGAAAACTGTTACTAAAGAAATTTAAGACTGGTGCTGCCCTCTAGTGGATATTTGTCTGTATTTGTCTTAAAACATTTTATTTTGGATAACTTTAATTTTTGGTTTGTGTGATTTCACAGGGTAATGTGAAGTAATTTATAAATTCTGTTGGTTTTCTAAAGACTCGTTCAAATCGAGAGATTTTTAAAATATTCAAACAACAAGATGTCATAATGGAAGGTTATATGGTCAACCTTTCTGAAGTCCATCATTCTACAAAGAGTAAAATTCTCATGACTGGAAAACGCGTCAGACTGCTGGTAATCAGGGCATCAGTGGATATCCCAGAAGTCAGTCCGAGGTCAAAGCATTGTGATTAGAAATAAGGAAAAAAACCAAGAGCTCGATCTCTACAAACCTTAGCTAGCATGTCAAATGTTTAAGTTTATGGAAGGAACAATCAGAAAAGACTGTATGTTTGGGGGGGAAATCTCCTTTTTCTAGACAGAAAGAGGCAAGAAAGTTGCGTCTGTATGAAGATCAAGACTTCTGGAATAGCGATGTTTGGAAAAGATGCACAAACATCGTTTTTGGGTTTTGTTTCCCCTACTATTGCTGGCCCAAGAAAAACAACTAATCAGAGCCAGCAGGAGGGGCTTAGAGCTGTCAATCAACCTTGTATATGCGCTGGTAAATGTACTAATGGCGCAGACACAACTCACTGTTACAGGAAAACCGTTTATCTGCTATAATCAGTGGCTATGCTAACTAGCTTAGCATTCATAAAAGGCTCTGCTGTCAGGAAGACACTGGCTGCTCTTACTGTGTTTTCTTGTTATCGCTGGAGGGGGCAGAATACCTTGATTTTTTTTTCAACAATTTATCTATCTCATACCATACTGTCACGACATGTTGACAACTTCAACAAATACAGAAAAAATATTTTTTTCTGTTAAAGGTACATACTGCAGCTTTAAATACCACAAATAACAGAGGTTCACTTTACCTGAGAATGAGTGAAACAGAAAGACTAAACCTAAAATCGAAAACTCGACACCTCAACCTGGCCAAAATACTGTGATCGGACTTTCAGAAGGTTCTACATGCTGCTTCATGCAAACTGTGTTTCTTCTGTAGCTGTGCTAATGTGTTTTTTTATCTTATTTGAAGGACATTCAAATTAAAACAACAGAAATGCTGAAAACCTAAACAGAGTCCAGGAGACATTGACCACTAAACTGTAATGTTGCAAGGTAAAAATTTTAAGATTTGTAAAACTCTGAACTTGAAGACAGAATTTAAAATTGTTTTCTTAAGAAAGAACAGGAAAAAGGAAACGAAACCAAAATCGAGGAAACAACAATATTTGTGGCAGAGCCTGAAACCACAATTTAACTGAAAATAATCCAAAAACAACATGGTAGATGTTAAACTTTTATGTAGCATGTTTGGTTAATTTCAGATTAGAAAACAGTTTTAGAAAATTCAATTTGAGGCTGCTGTGGTTCTAAATAAAAATGTATTTTTGCTCAGTAAATTCAACACTTTCCCAGTGTTTGCTTCATGAAAGTCTTAAAAAGGGGGAAAACCAGATCTGTTTTCACTGCATAATGCTTTTCATCTGAAGTCAGATGAAGCTTCCACCTACTCCACACAATCCTGTTATAATTTCACGATTTCCTGTTATAATTTCAACCCACTGTGAGTTCATTCAGGGAAGCAAAGGCCTGCTGCTTCTTGGAAAATACATTTTCACATTTTGCAAAAGTATTTTTTTTAAAGGGCCAAGGAGGCAGGAAATGTCAATCTCTCATTTGAGCTGCTTTGCGTTAACCACATTGAATCAGCTCTGCCCACACAGTCTCACATTCTTACTTCAGTTTCTCTCCCAAAACAAGTAATTTCAGGCTGGATGGTCATGTCCGATCGAATGCAACAAACCAACTTCAGAAACCGACTGGACTGGCTCAAGTTTGTCAGCGAAAGCTTCAGTTTTGTTTTTGCAGCCGTGCATCCAAGGTGAACATGCACATTTGCAAACTTCCTCCAGGTAGATCTCATCAATAAATCTTTATCTACATGACTTTTACCAGCAACAGGAGGTGAAGAGAGGTGATAATTTTACAGGAAGACTTCAAACCTCAATCCTGCAGCTGCATGACTAACGGTATCCAACTGTATCCAAATCTTAAAATTAATGTATTGATTCTTTATTAAGAAAATTGAAAGACAAGGGAAAGAAGTGGAAAATAACTTCCTGCTGCACAAACCTGATTAGGTTTCTGTTGTGCTGGTATGCCAGGAGGCTTCCATGCATCCAATATGTTTGGTGATTGTCAACCAAACATCAAAAATTCAATGAGTCACTGCTGCACTGCGGTGTTGTTCTGTGCAGAGGCAAAATAAGTACAGTTTTTTGGTTCCTTTTTCCAGTTTTGTAAGCAATAAACAAAGATCAAGCTTTCCATTGCTTCATGCTGCCTCTTCGGCTCTGGTTGAAAAAACACACACAGGCCCGGCCCAGTGCAGGTGTAAGTTAGCTAGGAACGAGACAAGAGCCGGTTCTAAGCTTGTGACTTGTTTATTGTTGTCATAGCAACTCCATAGCCACTGCCTGCCAAGACGGCTGCCAATATAAGTTCACAGAAGTGTGACGTCACATGACTGTATTGCTGGAGCTATTTGTTCTTTATTTTTATTATTTTTGATTTTGGTAATATTTATTCTTAGTTTACTTCATATTTTGGGGATTATGTATAAGGTTTATTTGTAGGTTAATTTATTTTTTGTTTCTTTGATTTTGTTATTTGCTTTTATAAGTTAGGCAGGAAGAACTGTGGGTCTGTTTTCTATAAGCATAGAGACTGGTATGGGACCAGCATGCTTACCTAATCACAATTTTTGAGTTCTCTGCCAATATTAATTCTGGGTAGCGTATTAATATTGAGTAATATATCAGTGATAAACTGATATTTTTCACTAATAAATATCAGTGATATTTAGTACTTAGCATACTACCTACTACTACTAGCAAAATTAGCTTAGCTATTGTAGCTTTTAACTGCTACGGACATGTAGCCTGTTATTTGTACTCTGCCAGTCACCTGAACCCTTTTATTCCCATTAAGGATTCGTACGTCCAGCACAAATCCGATGAAACATTGACTGCGTTCATAGATTTCAGGTTCTAATCGATTAACCAATAACGTTCGCTATTTTTTAGTGTTGCAGTTCGGCCGCCATCCAGCAGATGGCTCCACTGCCTGGTCATCCTTAGGTGGAGTCGTTCATGTAGGATTGAAGATGGCGGCTATTTCAGTAAGGGAAAGAGAAACGGTCCAAGCCCGGTATGGTTTGTAAAATGCTCTTTATACTGTTTGTTTTAAAATATAAACACTCAACAAACTCCGTAAGTTATCACATTAATAGCACTTTATTTAGCTGAGCTGCATGGCGGAGAGGCATCAACTTCTCAACCGAAGGTGATGGTACATCAGAAAAGCGGAGGAGACAATGGAGAAAAATTGTAACATGAAGGAAAAAAACATAATGCCAATAAGCAAAATTGATTTTGAGGGCTATCCTGAGTTAATGCACCACAGACGGTAAATATTCTTATGCATGAATATCTCCCTGTTCATGGGAATTAAGTGTTTCACATATTTTTGTTCAAATTTTGTTTTTTAAATATGTGTGACTAATGATGTAAGAAAACCACAAATTGCTGTATTTAATACAGCTGATAAAATAAAGCTAACATTTATTGATTTCTTGTTTAATTTGGTGTATTGTGAAAAATGTTGCCCTTCTTGCTATGGAAAGATGGTCGACTCACTTCATATAAGAGAAAACTCAAATTTTTAAGAAACTTGCCATTTACCATGTAATCATTCATTGATCAATAAAATCGATTAACATGAGATTAATCCATTAATCGATTACTTGCATCCTTACTACCAACATTGCTACTTTAATGCTTGTGTAAGAGGATTGATTAGAATAAATGGACATTATTTCAAAAGGGAAAGAGCAGAAGAAACTGTAAAAAATAAAAAATCATGTCTGCAGATTTGATTTGCAAGTTAGACTTTTTTTATTATCACATTTGTTTTCGCACCTTTGTGATCAAACTTGTAAAATACAACCTGGTGTGTTTTTTTCCCCCCAGACTCAGATAATATCTCTGGTTTCTTTTTTTTTTTTGCACAATTGAAACTGAGTTTGCTAATAGCAGCTGCCTCACCTCTCGGTGTGCAGACATTCAGCAGGACTTCAGCCTGAAGGACAGACTGCACCTCTTTACATCTGCAGCTTTATTATTGTTACCTGTGCACAACAAGTCGGGAGCAATGAAGCTACTCGCTTTTTTAATGTGCATCATGAATTATTTGCTGCTGACAAATCAAGAGGAGCAGAAATCGGTATGGACAGTTTGCATTTTATCTATTTTTATTAAACTGTATTTCCTTAATGTGAGCATTTGATTACAAAAACATTTTATATTTGTCTGCTTGTGCTTTTGCAAACATTTTAAGTCTTCAGAATAGTTTTATGTCTTATTAAACATTTCTACAATTAACATATTTCTTTCAGTGCATATGTATGTATATATATATATATATATATATATATAATATATATTTGAACGAGTATTTAGGTTTTTCATCCATTTAAACCAGTAGTGAGTCATTTCATCACAAAGTCAGGAAATTGCAGCGGTTACTGCAGAATCTGTGTTTGTGGTCTGAGCTACGTGCCTTGCATTGTAAGATGTAAACATCAAACTGAAACAATTATAGAATAATGCTCATTATTTATGCATTTATTTTGCTTTAAGTAAGAAGAGCAGACATCCAGCTGGCAAGTGATGCAGTCAGGGTAAAAAGACGATTCAACCTTCCGTAAAGTCAAAAGTGTGTCGAGAAATGTTAGTTTTAGTTTTTAATCCAACCTCAAGAGAACAAAAAACTTCAAAAATACTTTGATGAAAATGAAAATGACACCAAAGTGGAAAAGCTGTGGGTTGAAATTTAAGTTCACCCGCTGATCCAGCAGCTTCCTGAAACCACCTTTAGTAGCAGAAGCTTTCAGAAGTCATTTTCAGTCTGATTTTATCAACCTACCACATCATCTCCAAACAATAATGCCCCTACAAAGATTCAGAGAAGAATTGGTCCATATTTGACTCTAAAATATTTCACTTGGATGGTCTGACGCTCAGTGGCTGCAAGGTTTAAAGGTTCTCTTGCTGCAAAGCAAACCCAAACAATCAGCCATCCGCCTGGTATTAGATATTTACCTGGAAACGCTTTGTTTGGTTTCCTCTGAAAACGATGCTGTGCATTACGGCCAAAGATCTGTATCTGCCTCATCTCTTGAAGAGCTTCATCTCAGAAGTCTTGTGATTCATTTAGGTGCAGCTTTGCACATCATTTGTCTGACCTTGGAGTGAATTTGTTGGGATATTCTCTTCTGGGAATATTGGCAAACATCTTAAAAATATTTCCACTTGGAAATAAGCCTGTCACAATAAGCAATAAGTCCATAAATTGCACAATAATTTAAAACAAGCTCAATAACTTCCATTTGCACGATTTATCTTTTTTCTCTTTTTCTACCCAAAACTGGATAGTCTGGTGTTTTGGTGTCAGCATAATTCATAATTCATTTCATTTGTTGTTTTTGTTTATTTATTTTGGATATTAAAAGTTTCTTTAAGTTCCAGTGTTAGATGTTTGAGAATTTAAAGAAGGTATTCTTGCATTTTTATGCATTGCCATAATATTACTTGAAAATGGTCCCAAAACAACATTATCATTTATTGCAATAACTCCAGGGATAATTTATCATTCAGGAAAATTTGTTATTGTGACAGGGGGACTTTCTTTTGGTAAAGTAATGAACTTTAGATTGGAAATGAGCTGAAATCCCTTCCCAGCAAAAGTTTCATCTCCAAGTATAATTTGGCATTCAAAACTTTGAACAGTAAGTTCTTCAATTTGCAGCTTTTTGTGTGTTTTTGTTCCCTTGAGGTTTGATTGACATCAAACTGTTAAAGAGCAGATCAGTGCGTGAAGCAGTGGAAATGCGACAGGATGTATTTTCTTTTCACCAAGACTGCTTAGGATTTGACTGAAATCTATGGTAACTTCACTGAAACCTTATTCACATTTCTGTCACCAACAAACACAATTCTGTTTTCATTTTAGGAAGTGAAACAGGAATCCTGGAGTTCACCTGAGAACAACACTTATATGTATGCTGATGACTATGATGAGAATAGCTCCCCTTGCGACACGATCGTGCCGGGATTTAACTCCCTCGCCCTTCTGGTCATCTACATCATCGTGTTTGTGTTCAGCGTCTTGGGCAACAGCGTGGTGGTCTTCGTGGTCTGCTCGATGACCAAAGGCAGAGCCAGCACAGATATCTACTTGATGCACCTGGCCCTGGCTGACCTCCTCTTCTGTTTCACTCTCCCCTTCTGGGCCGTTGAGTCTCACTTCGGTTGGCTCTTCGGCACCCTCCCCTGCAAGTTCCTATCCAGCTTCCAGGAGGCGTCTGTGTACAGCGGCGTCTTCCTGCTGGCCTGCATCAGTGTGGACCGCTACTTTGCCATCGTTAGAGCGACACGAGTGCTGTCCTCCCGCCACCTGCTGGTGAAGGTGATCTGCGCCGTTGTGTGGCTGATGTCCGGGTTGCTGTCTCTGCCTGTGGCGATTCAAAGAGAGGAAATCTTTCCAATGGGAGCGGACAGTGGCTTTCCAGATGGACTGCAGAAAGCCATTTGCTACGAGAACCTAACCGGGGAGAGCAGCGACCAGTGGCGGGTCGGCCTCCGGGTTCTGCGGCACACTGTGGGCTTCTTCCTCCCCCTGGTGGTGATGGCGTTCTGCTACGGCTGGACGGTGGTGACGCTGTTCAGCACGCGCAGTCAACAGAAGCACAAGGCCATGCGCGTCATCCTGGCAGTGGTTCTGGCGTTCATCTTTTGCTGGCTGCCTTACAACGTCACCGTTCTGATAGACACGCTCTACCGAGGCGGGTCGCTCAAAGAAACCTGCGACATCCGCTACAGAGTGGAGGTCATGCTGGAGGTGACCAAGGTCATCGCCTTCCTGCACTGCATGGTGAACCCGGTGCTGTACGCCTTCATCGGGGAGAAGTTTCGGAACGAGCTGCTGACAGCTCTCTACAAACAGGGCATCATCAGCAAGAAGCTCTGGGTGTCTTACAGGAAGGGTTCTGCGGCCAGCGTGGCTAGTCTCAGGTCCAGAAACACCTCTGTGTCGGTGTAAGCTAATGCTGTCTCTGGGCTATGTTCACACAGCACGTCTTGATGCTCAGTTCCAATACTTTTGAGTTTTTTATGGTCATTCATAGTAATAAACCCAACTTCAATGAGATTTCTGTGCAAACGGTTCATGTCCCAAAGCGACCTGCTTGAGCAGAAGAACACTGGACTATAAATCAGTAACAATCTATAAAGCAGTAAAGATGTGACCAGTATCAATAGAATATTCAACAATTTCACTGAACTCTGATCCAGAACCGCACAGCATTCTGGGGGATGTAGGCACAGCAAAGGCTTTAGCAACCAGCCAAGCAAGGTTGGTGGCATCAAGTAACTCACCCACTCTGGTTATCTAGCAACAACCTGCTGAGTAACTTGTGCAGCAGCAGTTTCAGGTTTCATTATAACTGCTTACAAACAAAAAACAGCATGGAGTGAAGGGAAAACATGAATACAACAGTTTGAGATGACAGGTCATACCACCAGTTTGGCAGTATTTCAGACATTTAGAACAAAAAACTAACAGTAATTATCAATATTGACTGATATGAAACCCTGGTATTGTGGTACGTTTTTCAGCCATATTGTCCCGCCTTACTTTGTCACACAGCAGCACCATGTTTGATAGTCATTTATGCATCGATTTTATAGTTTATTCAGCCACAAGAGCCAACAGTGTCATCATAAGACGAAGAAGGCTGATAAAAAGACGGCAATGGCTTTTTGTGATTATGACTTCTGTAAAACGTCAGTCTGGATGTGGAGTTGGACCGAAGAGTGGAGGGATTGTGATGTGATGCAATTCACTAACACAAACTTCTTTCATCATTTCATGATCATTTTTAGCCATTGTTTACGTCCAGAAGTCTGATTTTTTTGGGGGGTGAAAACTTTGGGTTTGGGCCTTTTCAGACTGAAAAAAGCAGATTTGTGTCACACTTGCCTGCTTTATGAACATAGCCATAAATATCATTACTGTTGCACTGATGCAGAGATGTAGAAATGAGACATTTAGAAGTAAAAATCCAGAAAAGTGTAAGCATTTATCAGAAGTCTTAAAATGTGTCTCTGGTTTTGTGTTTCTAACTGCAGTGAACCTCCTGCTTATTCGCGGTTCAGTATTCGCAAATGTGTAGATCAGGGATCAGCGACTTTTTCCATTCACAGAGCCACTTTTCCCCCGCTGCTACAAAATAAAACTCGCCTAGGGTTGCAAAAAATTAGCTTTTGCAGCGCTAAGCTATTTTTTAAAAATGTACTTCATACATTTTTACATAAAATGTTTAATTAAAATTAAACATTAAAATTAAAATTAAATTAATTAAATTAATTAAATTAATTAATTAATTTAATTACATTAAAGTTAAAATTAAGCAAAAATTTATTTAAATTTTCAGCTTTTATAACAAATATTACTTTGGAAAAAACGACAATTTAGCAGAATGGAGTGAGTCTTTTCTATAAATATGGAAAATGGAGAAATACAGGTAGCATAGTTTGAAGCTGGGTAAAAGCCTGTTGTAGATATTAAAAGTAGATTTTGCGACCTCTGACCGAGACGCCATGCTACATGACATCCTATTGGCTGATGTTTGCAAACCAGCCACCAGCCAATAGGACGATCGATTGTACCCCAAAGAATGTAGATGAGTCCGACTGTAGATATTAGTGAACTTCAGCAGTAGTGCTAAGACGGTTTCCATTGGGCGCATTAATGCGTGTTCAGGTATATTTGATGTTTAAACTTTTAAATAGGAAATTATAAGCATTTTTAGAGGGAGCCTGAGCTTTTGAGGGGCAGCCTTAGTCCTGGGGGTTTACTGTAAATCATCTTTTAAAATACTTATTAGTCTCAAGATAAAACACACAGATGTCACAAAGCAAGGAAACTTTAGCTACTTTCAAAACAAAGAGCAAAAAAACCCAAAACCAAAATATTACATCCTGTCCTCAGCAGACTTTCAATGTCTCAGGACGTTTCCTCAGGTCTAACGTTGCTAAGATCTTTCAAGAACTGTGAAGTGAAACGGAAAGACATTTATTCAGGTAGAGAGATACTTTTAGATGCTTAGTCTTTTCATATCCTGAAACAAAAACTGTTTCAAGATGAAGTTGATGACTGGATGCGATGGTTCCTGATTTGGCTTAAAACCGTTACTATTTTTTTGTCAATGCATCATCAATTATTTCATCTCTTCAAAAAGAAATGATAGTGACAGTGTGCTACCATCAATAAATATGTCATCTCAAGACTTACAGTGTGGTCTGAACTATTGGAAACTGATGGCGATTCTCCTGGAGAAAATAGTTTGAGACAAACACTTTATCTTTGATCATCAGGAAGTGTTTCCATAGCAACAGGAGTTTAAGTTTGGTGCTTTGAAACGTACAGGAGTGTGAAACCACAGTGTCTGTGTAAAGGTTCATAAGCAGTGATGTCAGAGAAGCACATCAATCTGCAAAACATCATAAAACCATTTTCAAAAACTAAGAAGTTATGGAAAAACTCTAGAAAGTATTCTCAGGTATTAAAACATCTCCATTCCCACCTGGGGAAATACCAGAAAAATTCACCCCAAGGTTAGAAGGTCAAAGGTTGAGAGCAATGACAAAAGTAAAAATGTAGTTGTGCCTTAATGAAACAAGACAACAGATGCAACCTCCTTTTGACTGATGAAGCCAAAGTAGAAATGGTTGTCCATGTTTGAAGACACCCAAACAGAGTCCAGTTAGGTATGGTGGTGGAGGAATGGTGATCTGGGCTTGTATTGCAGCCAAATGTTGTAGAATCAGATGTGAGGCCATGATTCTGGCAGCTGAAGCTTGACCAACATTGGGTTATGGCAGTATCTTCACTTGCATGGCCCATTATTTACCCAATGTTGGGCAAGAAGAAGCTGGATGTTGACAGATCTCAATAAGCAGAAGCGGTAAATATGACACAGTTGTTTCTCTTGACGTAGAGTCTTGGATATCTTAGTCATTCTTGAAATGTCTCTGTTTGTTTTTCCTAAAAACCCCCTCAAAGTTCCTGTTGGCGTCTAACGTCAAACACCAACAACGCGCCTGGTTTCTGCAGCTGTTCTGTATTTCATCAAGCGATGTTTGACTTTTGAGTCAACCTCATCACACTCTTTAAATTCTGAGAACGCATCAAATGTCAGTGACTTTCAAAGGAAAAATCAACTCATTGATAAATGTGCAAAACTATGGAGTTAGGTGCTGGCGGACAGGTGTGTTTACCAAGACTTTACAGCTGTTCGTTTCTGAATGTAAATGACGCATTTTAATATTTTGCTGTTGCAATGTTTCCTATTGATTGTGAGTTTTTTGTCACAGAAAAAAAAAATTACAATCAGATGAAAAATCTTGAGAACAGGAAGAGGTGGTGAAACTCGTTTCTGTTTTCACAACCCAGGAACTGCATGTGCTCTTTGATGAATGACTTTCATTTATACAACAGTTCTATGGAAACTGTTGCGTCTTTTTATCAGTTTTCTCATCTCAAGTTAATTTTACATTTTTGTAATAATGTTTCTGCATTTGTACAGGAGAATTTTTCTGGTTTTCATTGTTGTAAATGACAAAAATAGATGCTGATGTCTATTTTTCTGAATTAAATGAATGTTTTTATAAATGGAAAGCAGCTTTTAGGATCTAATCTGTACAGATCCAGATTTAATGCATAATAAATATATTTTTCTGTATCAGTCTGGTTTACTTTCAGAGTGGTTGCTCTGTGTGTGTAATGCAGGATCCTGAAGATAAGTCGCAGCTTGTTGCCGACATTTGGTTAAAAGCTGCTTCATCCTAATGGTTTCGGCCAAGTTCCTGTTTTTCTGTGCGGTTTGGAGGTGTTGCTGTTATCGGACTTACTCTGCACTCGACATGTTAAAACCTCAGGCAAAAAATAACTACAGAGACAAAACATGCAAACTTTAAATCAAACTATTTATTTATTTCTCGTAGTGAACATATAATTTCTACCTGGAACAAATTAATTCTAGAGTAAAAAAGAAAATAAAAATACACGTTGTCATGCATCATGGAAAATAAAATATGCACCCAGGCCTGCGCTCCGGTTTATAAAAAAAAAAAAAAGGAGAAGTTAATAGAGGAAGGATGAACTTAACCAGCAAATTTTCTGATCTGCAAGTTGGCAATGTTATTTAGTTTTTTTAATTCTTAAAGGGAAAAAGTTGAATGCAGCAGATTGGTACCAGAGAAAATATTTAGTTTAACTTAGCAACGATCCAACTGTACATCAACGGGTCCATAACTATGCAGAAGATTTATTATTTAAGTTTTTGTATTTTGTTTTTAATTATGTTTCCACTGATTCACAACTCTAATCTCAAGAGGCTTTACAAGACAAACGATCCAAATCCCATCAATATAAACTTAACTTCAGAAATTAGGAACTTTGTGCTTATTTTAACGTATAATGAATCAAAGAGGTATCAAGAGTCTAATCTGCCGGATATCTGAGTGCGGTGGCGTGTGTTCAGGTGGAAAAAGATATTTTTATTATACCTCCTGCGCACTTATCGAAATCTACCTGCAAATTTAAATAAACCCACGCAAAAAAATCAGATAACAATTTGATGAATTTGAAACAGAATATCAGAACCTTGCAGTTTAAAGAAATGGGGGGAAAATCACCAAGTTACAAAATTCCTAGATTAACAAAACAATGATAGATGGCTTAAAAGGTTGAACTCTGACTCACAACCAGCATTTAAACTGAACTTTGAGTCAAATCTGAAACTTTTACAACCTTCATTTTTTTCTCTTTACACATCAAGCAACGTGTTTCTCTTAATTACATCATCCTGTACGTTTACCACAAAATATGATTTACTCTATGTAACCTTATGTTTTACCAAAGGCTATATGTCAGACAAATCTGTTATCAGTATAAACCTGAGTAACCAGTGACTATTTTACATTTTAAATCAACTATTATATATATAATATATACAGATAAACTTTAGAACAATCATGATAAGAAAATATACTTTCGTGCAACACAGGGGTTTATGAACTAATATGCTTGACAAAACTTATTCACTGCAAAAACACAAAATCTTTCCAAGTAATTTTGTTCCAGTTTCTAGTGCAGATATCTTATTACACTTGAAATAAGACATACTAATTTAAAAGAAACTTTTCAGCAAGATTTATAGGCTTGTTTTATGTAAATAATTCCTTAATATTGATGAAAAAGTATGAGTTACATTGGCAGAGTAGTCTTATTTCAAGTGCACTAAGATATTTGCACAAGAAAGTAGACCAAAATTATTTGGTAAGATTTTGCGTTTTGCAGTGTTTTACTGCAGTTTATTTGTTTTACTAAATAAACTACAACTACTTCCTAATAATAACGTAGTAATTATTAGAAACAGTGAACAAATTTCCATGTAGCTTCAAATTGAAACATTTTGAAGCTCCAGTTAGTGATTTATGTCGGCGATAATACGTTGAGGTCTTAAAGGTGAGCTGGAACAGGTACTTCTAAAACATGTGGGACCTGGGAACTACTGGCGCCATCTAGTGGGGTATTTATGTGCAATCAAACTTTTATTCATCTTTAACTTGTTAGAAAATGTTTCTTTTTCCTCCATAAACACAGATTGTTCTTCACCAAACAACAGAATCTGATACAGAAGTCTCTCTGGACGACCCAGAAACCCAAATCAGGATCTCCTGCTTCTGGTTTTCAGCAGTTTGACCCGGAGGGGGGCGGAGACGCGCTTGTGCGTAGGGCCGTTCTACGTTGCCATGGTAACAGCATAAAAACAGCTCGGCTAAACCTGTGTAGCTTCTGGGGGAAGGATGAACTGCGCCTAAAGTATCCGGCTGGAGGTTTGTTGTCGAGGATATTTCACCACCGCTGAGGTAATTCAGCTGTAAACTGATGGATGACGGTCCTGACTTCAGCTTACAGGTTTTAATTGGACCGGACCGAACGGAAAGCTAACGATCGGAGTTGGTTGGGCTCACAACATTGTCAAAGTCTACAAGCTAATCCAGGTCTACTTCCGCTTCTGCTTCAAAATAAAACCATGAAATCTAAAGCTAATTGATTACCATGAAAATCCTGTTTCAGTTAATTTTTGTCAGTTAATTTTTTTCAGATGTTTTTCTAACATATTTAATTTGTTTTGGGCAGCAGAAGTGAAGTAATGTTTGTCACCAGGTTTCTGCTGAATGATTTTTCATTCTTTTATGTCAGCATCAAACTATCTGTTGAAGATGTAACACTTCTTCTTACCACGTATTTTTGGTCTATTTTCTAGAAAAGATATTAGACAACAAATCTAACTTACAAGAAACGTATTGACAAGATGCTTTTGAAGTCAGTAGTTATTTAATATTGATGAATAAGTACAAGTTCAACTGGCAGATTATTTAACTTGTAGTGTAGGAAAAATGTCTTGTTAGAAGTGAAATCATCTGCCAGTGGAACTTGTACTTTTTAAAAATTGATATTCATTAATTATTTATTTAAAACAGGCTCATATATCTTGTTTAAAAGCTACTTTCAAGGTAGTTTTGTTTTATTTCAAGTCCACCAAGATATTTGCACTAGAAACTAGATCAAAATACTTGGTAAGAAGAAATGTTTTGCAGTGTATTGTTGTGCAAAAGAGCCACTCTAAGAACTGAACTGAGGTTTCATTAGTAAAACATAACCATAGATATACATACTTTATGCAGTTTACAGTAGAAATACTTCTACTATGCATATTAGGGCCATTGCAAGAAAAAATGAACATTTCTGACAAAAACTCAAAAGTTTTGACTTTTGAAACTCAGAAATTTTGATGTTTTTTATAGGATATGTCTGAGACAAATTTTAGATTTCCTGAGTTTCTTCTAGGAAATGTTTGACTTTCCAAGCTCAGAAATTTACAGTTTTGTTTTTAAGAAAATAGTTGAGATTAAACAGTTCTGAGTTTTTTTGGTGGAAAATGGCCCTAACACTGTTGTGCCAGAGAGCCTGCACCCCTTGGAAAAGCAGAAAATCTTTCCATTTAAAGCATTTAAATGAACATATTTTTAATTCACACTAAGTAACTTATTGAAATACGTTAGTGTGAAAATAAATGTTTCTCAGAACATTGTTAGTTCAAAATTTTTTTATAAATTTATATAAAATCAAGTGTTTTTATTAAGAAGTTTATATATTAATAATAACAATGTGTATTGTGGTTAAATCTAAATTATCCCTGTATGGAACAGATTTTAGTACACCAAACCCTTTTGAACAAAATCTTTTATTTTGAAAACGAATGCCTGGCACCGGAAGATAATCGCCTGAAACAGCGATAGCTTAGCATGCTATCTTTAGCCGCGTTTCCTCTGACTTCATCACTTCATTCATCAACATGTTCTGCTCTTATTGATACTTTACAGTAAATATTTCTCAGTTGCCGCAGACTGGGGACCATCTTTATGAAACTCTTTATGAGAACCTGCAGGTTGACACCGGTGTCGGCAGCTGCCATTTAAACCCGGTTCTGTTGGACCTCCGCAGGTTCGGAGCCAGTCAGGATGTCCAGTGACCTTGCTGGTGTGTGGGAGGTGGCGCTGAGCGACGGAGTCCACAGGATCGAGTTTGAACATGGGACAACCACCGGGAAAAGAGTCATCTATGTGGACGGAAAGGTCAGCACAACCAGTTCAGTCTCTAATGAAGGAACTGGTCCCAGTTTACAGTTCCTGCCTGCTTGGTTCTCATTTATGTACTGATATCTGTGGTGGGCCTACTTTTACTTTTGTTCTTAAAAGTACTGATGCACCGATGTGAAAATTTAGGCCTGAAAAAGTAATTTAGGGGAATCTAAGTGCGCTAAGCGTTTTCAAAGTTAGCAAAAAATGCTGAAATGAAAATTTAGCTCCGCTATGTATAGTTCTCACGTGACGTCACACTTCGGGAACTTTGTAGCTGACAGCCATCTTGGTAGGTATCCAAACTGTCTGACAGTTGCTATGGAGTTGCTATCATAATTGGGTAACAACTAGTTACATTTACTTGAGTAACTTTTTTGAAAAAAGTTTTTGTTAAAGTTTCATAAGTTTTTTTATCGAAAGAAATTGATTTGGGAAAATTTTCTTTTGCCTGATTTTGTTATTTTTTTTGTTACTTATAAAATTGTAATTTTTGTCCTTGAAATGGCAAAATTTCCATTTAACTTCATATATTGGTCCATCTGATGGTGTAATATTTAAATATTAAATAATTGGTAATTTGATCAGTTACTTGGTACTTTTTACCAAATACTTTTTATTTTTACTTAAGTAAAAATGTGTTGAAGTAGTGCTACTCTTAAAGGAGTAAAATCTTTGGGAACAATATGCACCTATGGTTGCTATGACAACAATGAACAACCCACATTCTCTGTCTGATGCGAGTCGATCCCAACAGCAGACATTTCGTTGATATATCGTTCTCTTGCATATTGGTAAAACATGTCAATATATTTTCTTTTTGTTGGACTTCAATTCATGATTCGTTTATACTTTGTGCTGATTTGCCTATTTTCCAGGAGGTTCTGAGGCGGGACTGGATGTTCAAACTGGTCGGGAAGGAGACGTTCAGCGTGGGCCAAGCGGACACCAAAGCCACCATCAACATCGACGCGGTCAGCGGCTTCGCCTACGAATACACGCTGGAGATCAACGGGAAGAGCTTGAAGCAGTACATGGAGAACAGGTCAAAGGTCACCAGCACCTGGCTGCTCAACCTGGACGGCATCGACTGCAGGGTGGTTCTGGGTGAGCTCAGTTCCACCTCTTCTTATGTCTGAGTCAGAGGTTGTGCTAAATTGACTGTGGTGTTTTTGCAGTGCGTTCTGCAAAAACACCAAATCTTATCAAGTATTTTGTCTAGTTTCTAATGCAAACATCTTAGTACATTTGATATAAAACAAAACTAACTCACAAGTAATTTTTAGCAAAATAATAAGAGCTCGTTTAAGTCAATAATTCCTTAATATAAAAATAACTTGTTCCACTGGCAGATGAATTCACAAGACATTTTGTTTTGTTATAAATTAAATAATCTTTCTTTTAAATCATCTTTTCATCCTTAAGGAATTATTGACATAAACAAGCTCCTATGTCTTGATGAAAAGTTACTTGTAAGTTAGTTTTGTCTTCATTAAGGTCTACAGCATAGTGGATAAAAGTATTTTTTATCCCCTAAAAGTAATTCCAGTAAATGTAACTAGTTACTTCCCTGCTCTGGTAATTATTATTATTGATCTGATATTGAGAGCGTTTTGACTTCTGCTCCTCAGAGCTGCGCTCTCACATTAATGCTGAAGCTAATCTGTTTATCGGCTTTAAGCTCCACAGCGCCACCTCTCCTGACTGCACAGGTTAATCCCTTTCATAATCCCTCTGCTTGCAGCTCATCAGGTGATGCTCTGCAGTAATCCTTCCATAACATTTAAAATAGGAGAAACGTGCTGCTTTTCTCTAACTACACAGAAACCAAGAGAAAGTGTCAATAAGTTGTTAGCTGCTTTTGCTTCATTTGAAACGGTTAAATCATAGTTACACATATTAGATCATTGGTTCCTGTTCCACTGGCAGGTTGTTTTACCTTTAACAAGACATTTTTCTTCTGTTATGTTACATGTCAATATTGATGAAAGTAAAAGCGAAACCAGATGGAGGCAGACATATTTGCTGCTGCGGCCTCAGCAGACATTCTTATTTCTGTAAAAATAAATCAGGTTTTCAGATGAAAAAACTGTGAACAGGTTTCTGAAGTCCTGATTTACTGACCTGACTGAGTAAAATAATAAAATCAGAAACCTGTTAAACTCCTCTGACCTCCCAGGCAGTCGGTGAGTTCCTGAATGTTTTCACTGTTTTCACTTCCAGAGAAAGACACCATGGACGTTTGGTGCAATGGAGAGAAGATTGAGACTGCTGTAAGTATTTTTTAATTAATCAAAAATAATCCATCACATGTAATAGAGTTTTATGTTTTCTCTGCAAAATATTCTTTTATCAATCAAATCAAAGCTGTTTTTATGTGTTTACCGCCAAATTACATCAATCAGTCCCTCCAGTTCTGCATGGATATTTACTCAAGATCAACAGATTCCTGTACTTTTTCATGCTAATGCATAATTATTTTATTGTAAATTTTCCTCAAAAATGGTCAAAAACATTAGATATGTGATGCTAACTCCCACCTGCAGGTGGCAGTATAACTACACTGGTGCTTCAGCCTTACTTGACGTCAAGTTGTAGTCTGTGGTGGATGTAATGAGCAACAAAAAGTCACATTTATTGTCATACATAAAAGCAAATTCACAGCAAATATGTCTAAATGAGCTCAGAAAATCAGTTTCACTGCAAAAAGTCACAAAATAATTTAAAATTTTGGAGCAACTGATCAGTATGGGAGAAGATTAGGGCCACTGGAAAAAAAATAATAATCTTGAATTCAAGTCAGAATTCTGCACAAAAAAAATCAGAATTTTTAGAAAAAATTCTGAATTCTGAAGGGGAAAAAAAGAATGTCGAGAAAAGTCGAAATTCTGATTTAAAAAAGTCAGAATTCTGAGGAAGTCAGATTTTTTTTTCTTAGAAAAAGTCAAAATTATGAGGAATAAGCCAGAATTTTGATGAAAAAGTCAGAATTTTAGATTAAATTCAGAATTTCAAGAAAAGTCAGAATTTTGAGAGTTTTTTCAATGGCCCTAATCCTTTTCCAATGGATCAATCTTAAAATTGTAGGAACTTATCGAATGCGGAAGAGCTACTTCTTTATGTTTTAGCGGCTTAATGGGTTTTATCAGGACATTCTGGCCCAACCTGACGCTGCGATCTGCGTCCGCAGGGCGAGTTCGTGGACGACGGCACGGAGACGCATTTCTCCCTGGGAGACCACAGCTGCTGCGTGAAAGCCGTGAGCAGCGGGAAGCGGCGAGACGGCATCATTCACACGCTGCTGGTGGACGGCACCGAGGTCGCCGAGTGCACCGAGTGACCGGGTTCGGCCCGGAGTCGGTCTGTCGGACTGGAAAATGGCTGCCGCGGCGCGGCCGGTCCACGCTGGACAGATATAAGCGCCATAGAGTCTGTTTAGTGGCAGACGGAGCTGCTAGAAACGTCAGTCAGAAGATTCAGCGTCTCTAAAGGTTTACATTCATATTAATGAGGTTTTTTAGTCTTAAAATGTAATTTATAAGTTAGAAACGGTTCTGCTTCAGCCTTCCTGGTGGAAACCAGGAACCTTCTCTGTGGTTTCATGTTGTGAGTTATTATGTGCTTTATTTATCGGACCAATCAGCTGCTGTAGAAGAAGGACTCAAGGCTCCATCTCCTGCTGATCGCTGCAACCGTTTCAGACAATCATACTGACTAGTTACACTGCAAAAACAGAAAATGATACCAGCTAGTTTACTGATCTAGTTTCTAGTGCCAGTATCCAAGACATCGTTTTAGGGCCATTGTCAAAATAAAAAAAATAAGTAAATGGTAAATTTGTGAGGAAAAGCATTTTTCCCATACTGTAAGTTATAATAATATCATGCCGTGATACGTTATGCCATCGTACCCTTGAAGTTGGGAGAATTATTATAGTAATATATTTATAGCTTATGTCTATAAATTATAAAAATTATAATCTGGGAAAAAACATCTTGTTCCACTTATAACTTGTACTTTTAAGAATGATTGACTTGAAACAAGCTCCTATTTCTTGCCAAAAAGTTATTTTAAGTTAGTTTTCTTATTTTAAATTATTTGTAGTAGAAACGAATCAGAAATCCTTGGCAGGATTTTGTGTTTTTGCGGTGCAGGCTGTAGAAACCTTCATGTACAGCTGCTGTAATCTCTCCTGTGTTACTCTGTGTAGACTTCCTGTTTGTCCTTAGAGAACTGTGAAACTTTTGTTGTGGCTGTACAAACTTTTAGTTTAAATTTCTCTTTGTATTTGTAGAGACACTCAGTCAGAGCTCTTTCTTTTTAGTCAGTACTGTCTGGATGTTAGTCGTGGTTCTTGGAGGAAAGACGCCAGTAAAAGCCTTCGCTGATGGAAGCGGTCTAGTTAAAGGCCACATCCTGTGTTTTCTGATGTTACAAACTGTATTTATAGAGCAGATTTCATGCACAAAAACCTCAAAGCGTTAATAAAAGTACAAATTCAGACAAAAAAAACGTTTCTCGCATAAAACATGGTGATAAAATTTACAAATGAAACCAGAAATTTACACACATTCAGATTTTCCCTCTGAAGTTAAATCAGACCAAACTAGTTTGAGGTCAGTTAGAATCACCAAAATTATTTCTAATTGGTAAATATGACAACAATGAGAGAGAGGATGTGTCAGATGTATTTAAAGATGCCTTCTGGGGAACATTTTATTTGAACTGGATGAATCGGGTCAAGCTTCTGGTTTGCTGGAGTTCTGGTCCGTTCCTCCTGACAGAACCGATGTAACTGGGTCAGGTTTGTACGCCGCCTCACATCGACTCTGTTGAGTCACGTTGTACTTTTAAGGTTATTTTTCCTGCTTTTTCCTGATGATGCCGCCTTTAGGAAGTGGCACCAGTTCCTCCTGCATGCAGACAGCCCCACACCATGATACTGCCACCGCAGATGGGATGGTACAAGCATCCCTGTTCTTCCTCCAGATGGTCGTTATGTCCAGATAGTTCCACTTTTCCTTCATCATGTTTCCTGAAATGAATCTGCTCTCAGCCCGTGTTGCTGCCGGACAGGAAGCTTCTGGAGGCTCAGATGTTTCTGCTGAACATTTTCTGCTCAGCTTTTTACTGAACAAACAATAGTTTCACTTCACCGTTTTGTAATTATGTACAATCATGCTACATTCAATAAATAATGTAAATTATGCTAAACATAATTTTAAATAAGTCATAACACATGCCTTACCAGCTTCAGCAGGTCTTTGTTTTTTGTTTTGACATTAATTCACACGTTTTGGACCAGAATGATGCTGAAATTTCCTCATTTGTTGGATTACAGGCAGCTGAGTTATTTTTTAATCTTCAGATGTTCAGATAAACAAACTGGTCAGACTGATGTTGCTCTTTTCCAACTTCCTTTATTAAGATGTATTTACTTGCAGCAGCATTAGTACAATGTTTACATGTTCAGACACAAATTTAGACAAAGATCCCTTAGAAATATACAGCAGATATGCTGCAAGGCACGAAGCTTTTTATAGAGAATAGAAAGATTGATGCTGGATTTACAAAGTAAAGTCAAATAAACTGATGCATTTATTGGTTTGACCCCAAAATAATGTTTTTGATTTAACATATTTAACACTTTTCATCAGCAAACAAATCACTATAAAACTTTTGTTCCTTTATAATTTGGTCATTTTGTCCCCAAACTGCAAAAAAGATTAAATAAATCATAAAATAATGATTCTAAACCAAAGATATTTTGATATATTTGAACAAGTTCAGAGAAAAACGGAAACCTTCATATTTTTACAAACATAGTTTTAAGATCTTTTTAAACTATCATTATCATCCCCCTTGGTGTTGAACGGTTATATACAAAGACATAATAACACTAACATATTTGTTCTGCTTATAATGTAGTGCCAAAATGCAAATCAAAGTTTCTAATACAACAAAATCTTTTTAGTTTCTGAGTCAGCATACAAGTTTATTTTTAAACTTCTTTCTCTGCAGCTTAAAGTGAATTTATAGAAAACTAGTTTACTTCTCTGGAGATTCTTTTTGATCAATTTTTCTACAACCAGATTCTGATTTCAAACCAAAATGAGTAAAACTCCTTATATTTAGGAAGAATGTGAATTCTTCTTGCAGGTGATGATGTATTTGGGCAAAGCCTGATAACCGCTGAAGATAACAGAGACGTCAGTTCCTCCAGACACGCTGTCATGGAGGATGTTGGGATCTTTTCCAACCGGAGGAGGAAGAATAAATCCTCGTTCACCTTTAGCCGAGTTTCCCAGCAGGACTTCAGCCTCCACAAAGTACAGGTACTCCT
Organism: Poecilia formosa; assembly: GCF_000485575.1. Lineage (NCBI taxonomy): Eukaryota > Metazoa > Chordata > Actinopteri > Cyprinodontiformes > Poeciliidae > Poecilia > Poecilia formosa. Next base: position 1,954,414 of record NW_006799986.1, on the reverse strand, counting down.
CACCTTTCTCCCTCCACAGCTCCAACGCTGTTTTTATGTTGCGAGCGAAATAGATTCCCTCTCCATACTTTGGATCTGCAACCACAGAAAATTACATCATAATTCAATCTATATGTCTCTGCTATCATGCATCACTTTAACAAAATTGATTTAAGATTTCATAATGATGCTGTTTTAGTTTCAGTAAATCTGTGTGGTGCTTTCATTACACCTACCTAATAATACGTTTCAAAGAAAGGAAAAAAGACCTTTTTTCACCTCAGTGAACACCTTTTAATATTTGTCTAAGAATAAGATTTTGAAACAAGCTAAAACAGTTAGTGCATTAGTTTTGGAGAAAAAATGAACAAATATGACAGAACAGAAGTAGTTGAAAACAAGCATAAAATCACCACTGGGTGGCACCATAACTGGACGAAGAAAGCTTAGTGCGCACAGAATAATAATAGCAATCTTATAAAAATGATGCACTTATGATGGAGAATTAGGGCCATGTTAATTTTTTTTAATTACAGGAGTAAAGATGTATTATTATTAGAATAATGTCAAAATAATAAAAAAGAATCATAATATTACAAGAATAAAGTCAATATTGAGAATTAAATAACTTCTAATAAAGTCGTAATAGTAGGATTTTTATTCTCATAATTTTAAGACTGAATATTTTTAATAAAATTAATTGCATACAAAAATTCCCAGCAGGAACCTTTGTGTATTGTGTTTCTGGTACGCCCGTAAAACTGATGCATAAGCAACATCCACAAACAACAATCTGCTTCTCTTCGCCCACTAGGGGTTCATTTCTACTTCTAAAAACGCTGTAAAAGACTGTTGTTGTGTCAAAGTTGTGCTAAAACGAGTTAGCCTTCTCAGTGAAGCTATGCTAGCCTAAAATAGCATCTCAAATCTAAACATGTTTCATTTCTAAAGTTCCATGAATGATCAGGGTTTCCTGAGCAAATGACAATTAAATAGTAAATACGTATATTGTTGAGCTTATTTGCCTTTTAAATAGTTTAGCAGCAAAAATGGTATTTGAATTGAAATGCATTTGAGCTGCAGCGCAACTCAAATAAAAATTTATAATCAAGTCCCACCACCAAATTGAACCCGTCACAGCTCGGTAGCATACCTTCAGGCGGTGCGCACTCTGCATGGAATCCAATTCGGCTGATCATCTCGCAGAACTGAGCAGGGATGCGTTGGAACATCGTTTTAGTAGAGGCGCAGTCAAGCTGCTTTTTCTTCATATCGAACATGGCCTTCAGAGCAGCATTCTCCACTTTATCCACCTGAAGATAAAGTTTTCAGAACTAAAAAATAAATCCTCAAAGCAAATTGCATAGATGTGATTTTGAGCATTCAATAAAAAATACATCTATAGATAGTTTCCACAAGACAGGAACGGAAGCAAGTTAATCCGGAAACGCGTCATCTTGGTAGGCAACCAGTAAACCAGGCACAATGTCGCTAAGGCTTAAATTAGGTTTTTAAGGTTTTTTTCTGCTCTGTGGGAGAACCAATTCAAAGTCTAGAAATCACACATACAGATTTGCCTACAAAATACATACATAGTTCTCACAAGTCTGAATTGGAAGTGATCTCTGCCATCTTGGTAGGCAAGTGCAGCACAAAGCATAGGTGAACCATGGCTTTGAGACCAACAAAAAATAATATAATAAAAAGTATATTAACACTCTTGACCAATGTGCAAAAGAAATACAAACAAAATGGCTAGAAGCTACATTAGCTAAGCTAATTCAAAAAATTATGATTGAATAATAATTTCCATTTACTTATATTGTTCATAAGTTAGATAGGAAAGGGGAGAGCTAGCTCTAAGCCTGTGGCTTCCTTATTGTTGTCATAGCAACTGCTTGCCAACATGGCTGCCAGTTACAAAGTTCACAGAAGTGTGAGATAACATGAGAGCTTTGTATTGACTGACTCAGTGTCTCAGTGTTTTTTTTAAATAAATATATTTAAAAAATAATATATTGTAGATATCCTTACTGCTAATAAAGTAATTAGAGCAAATATGCGGCGTATTAAATAACTTGTGACATTAGCTGGTCATGCTCGCCAACGTTCAGTTCTTAGCAGCAAAGCTTGCTCACCTTCACTGGAGGTAATAAAAATTTCTCTTTACTGTTTTAAATCCAACTATATCCAACCATGCGGTCATCTTACGTGCAGTAAATGAAACGGAAAACTGCTTCAGGACCATCAAGCTGACAACAGAGCACCCGGATGTAGGAGGGGTGACGTCATGTGGGAACTACCTATGGGTTAAGCCTAGATCACTGGATGAGCTCCAAACTGTAACTGTAAGACAGCTACACTGCAAGAACACAAAATCTTACCAATTAAATTTGGTCTAGTTTCTAGTGCAAATATCTTAATACAAAACTAACTTACAAGTAACTTTTCAGCCAGACATATAAGCTTATCTTAAGTCAATAATTCCCTAATTTAAAACCACTCATATTCTCTTTTTCTCACTCTGTCACATCGAATTCCACATCACATCTACATGTTATGATTGTCAAAGTCAAGCTAGCGTAGCTGAGCTACTTCCCTCTCCCTCATTATCATTATTTTTTTTTACTTTTTCCTGACCTTGTTATTCAGTTGTAGTGTTGATAATTAGTAGTGTCCCTTTTTCTTTTACATATCTACATATTTAAGATTTTGTGGGTTATGCTCACCTAACAGCTAAAACCAATGCTAGTCATCGTTAGCAAGCAGCTATTTGCCTTCCAGCAGAAAGTTAGGGCGAGGGATCATGCGTACATTGAGTCATGCAGTATTTTTTCCCATATTATAAGTGAAGTTTTCTGCCAATAGAATTGGTACTTTTTCATAAAAAATTAGGAAATATTTACTGAAAACAAGATCCTGTGTCTTGCTGAAAGTTACTTGCAAGTTAGTTTTGTCTTATTTCAAGTGTACTAAAGATATTTGAACTAGAAATTAGACCAAAACTACTTTGTAAGATTTTGTGTTTTTGTGTTGTAGCTGTCTAGGGAGCTTTACTATGACCAACTGTACCTTTGTTACTTTCAGAGCGTGACTGAAGGCTTCACATCGACTTGAGAATTCTTTACTTGACTTTTCAACTGTCTTTCTTTTATGGGATGGCTCTGTGTTAGACAGCATCTGCAGTTCTTGTTCTTCCTCTCTGATGAACTCCTTTTGGATTTTGCAGAGCACAGCCTCCACCTTCAAACCAGCAACAGCAACTTCTTCCTTTGAACCTCCATTTATTTCTAAACATGCATGACCCTTTGAGAAAAACTCCTCCACAATCAACCCTTTCTCAGCTGAAATGGCCAGCTGCAGATGGTCATGATCACTGAAGTGCGAGAGGAAGTTGTTGTAGATCCTGACGGAGTGAGAGTCCGTAAAGAGGCGATTCTGGAGCCATCGCTCAGCCTCATGTTTTGATTCTTCAGAAGGACAAACCAGGCTGATCTGTGGGGCTGGAGCTCTGCTGGAGTGGGAATCATCTTTATTCCAAGATGCTGTTGGATAGAACGTCACACAACTATGAAATCAATGACTTTGCTGAACTTCTAACTTTGGTATTGCATCATTGTTTTATCCAATTTATTTCTTCTACTTGATTAATATTGTAAGATTTATAAAAGTACATATTTTTATCGAGCCCCAGAACTTCCTGCACTGCATAAACACAAAATCTTACCAAGTATTTTTGGTCTAGCTTCGAGTACAGGAGCTTGTTTTAAGTCAATAATTCCTTAATATTGTTGACAAAACTACNGAATTGGAAGTGATCTCTGCCGTCTTGGTAGGCAAGTGCAGCACAAAGCATAGGTGAACCATGGCTTTGAGACCAACAAAAAATAATATAATAAAAAGTATATTAACACTCTTGACCAATGTGCAAAAGAAATACAAACAAAATGGCTAGAAGCTACATTAGCTAAGCTAATTCAAAAAATTATGATTGAATAATAATTTCCATTTACTTATATTGTTCAGAAGTTAGATAGGAAAGGGGTGAGCTAGTTCTAAGCCTGTGGCTTCCTTATTGTTGTCATAGCAACTCCATAGCAACTGCTTGCCAACATGGCTGCCAGTTACATGAGAGCTTTGTATTGACTGACTCAGTGTCTCAGTGTTTTTTTTAAATAAATATATTTAAAAAATAATATATTGTAGATATCCTTACTGCTAATAAAGTAATTAGAGCAAATATGCGGCGTATTAAATAACTTGTGACATTAGCTGGTCATGCTCGCCAACGTTCAGTTCTTAGCAGCAAAGCTTGCTCACCTTCACTGGAGGTAATAAAAATTTCTCTTTACTGTTTTAAATCCAACTATATCCAACCATTACGGTCATCTTACGTGCAGTAAATGAAACGGAAAACTGCTTCAGGACCATCAAGCTGACAACAGAGCACCCGGATGTAGGAGGGGTGACGTCATGTGGGAACTACCTATGGGTTAAGCCTAGATCACTGGATGAGCTCCAAACTGTAACTGTAAGACAGCTACACTGCAAGAACACAAAATCTTACCAATTAAATTTGGTCTAGTTTCTAGTGCAAATATCTTAATACAAAACTAATTTACAAGTAACTTTTCAGCCAGACATATAAGCTTATCTTAAGTCAATAATTCCCTAATTTAAAACCACTCATATTCTCTTTTTCTCACTCTGTCACATCGAATTCCACATCACATATACATGTTATGATTGTCAAAGTCAAGCTAGCGTAGCTGAGCTACTTCCCTCTCCCTCATTATCATTATTTTTTTTTACTTTTTCCTGACCTTGTTATTCAGTTGTAGTGTTGATAATTAGTAGTGTCCCTTTTTCTTTTACATATCTACATATTTACATATTTAAGATTTTGTGGGTTATGCTCACCTAACAGCTAAAACCAATGCTAGTCATCGTTAGCAAGCAGCTATTTGCCTTCCAGCAGAAAGTTAGGGCGTGGGATCATGCGCACATTGAGTCATGCAGTATTTTTTCCCATATTATAAGTGAAGTTTTCTGCCAATAGAATTGGTACTTTTTCATAAAAAATTAGGAAATATTTACTGAAAACAAGATCCTGTGTCTTGCTGAAAGTTACTTGCAAGTTAGTTTTGTCTTATTTCAAGTGTACTAAAGATATTTGAACTAGAAATTAGACCAAAACTACTTTGTAAGATTTTGTGTTTTTGTGTTGTAGCTGTCTAGGGAGCTTTACTATGACCAACTGTACCTTTGTTACTTTCAGAGCGTGACTGAAGGCTTCACATCGACTTGAGAATTCTTTACTTGACTTTTCAACTGTCTTTCTTTTATGGGATGGCTCTGTGTTAGACAGCATCTGCAGTTCTTGTTCTTCCTCTCTGATGAACTCCTTTTGGATTTTGCAGAGCACAGCCTCCACCTTCAAACCAGCAACAGCAACTTCTTCCTTTGAACCTCCATTTATTTCTAAACATGCATGACCCTTTGAGAAAAACTCCTCCACAATCAACCCTTTCTCAGCTGAAATGGCCAGCTGCAGATGGTCATGATCACTGAAGTGCGAGAGGAAGTTGTTGTAGATCTTGATGGAGTGAGAGTCCGTAAAGAGGCGATTCTGGAGCCATCGCTCAGCCTCATGTTTTGATTCTTCAGAAGGACAAACCAGGCTGATCTGTGGGGCTGGAGCTCTGCTGGAGTGGGAATCATCTTTATTCCAAGATGCTGTTGGATAGAACGTCACACAACTATGAAATCAATGACTTTGCTGAACTTCTAACTTTGGTATTGCATCATTGTTTTATCCGATTTATTTCTTCTACTTGATTAATATTGTAAGATTTATAAAAGTACATATTTTTACCGAGCCCCAGAACTTCCTGCACTGCAAAAACACAAAATCTTACCAAGTATTTTTGGTCTAGCTTCGAGTACAGGAGCTTGTTTTAAGTCAATAATTCCTTAATATTGTTGACAAAACTACCATCTCAAATGAAAGATTATTTCAGCTCCTGTTTCTTGCAGAAAAGTTACTTGTAAGCTAGTTTTGTATTGTTTCAAGTACTCCAAGATATTTGATCTGGAAACCAGATCAAAAATTATTTGTAAGATTTTGTGTTTTTG